>NW_023494800.1:13633700-14233700 GCF_904425465.1 Colossoma macropomum
GATGATGTGGTTCAAAAACTCCCGCCAAATCTGGTACCTTTGACTTTTATATGATTATTTCAGGCTTTACAGGCCGACTTGTGCACACACCATATTTTAGTGTGTTCTTTTTCTTCTTTCAGTTTTCTCAAAAAGATTACATGCTGCTTTAAGCTAAAACACCTGAAATGCTCTGTTCATTCCATCACCTTGTTCTCTGAATGAAGAGGTTCATTATTGCTGAATAGGGGGGAAAAAAAAACATCAGTGGGTTAATTATTACTTTATTTATGAATCCTAACAGAGCAGCTCCCCCAGGGCCTCTTTGGCTTGATTGAAATGACACCTTTTGTTTTTCACTCACCCCCAGGAGAGAGGAACAGAGAGACAAAATAGCTCATCAGTTGGTCTAGTTAAGGGAAAACTATGCTTAGATAAACTGTGCCGTTTTAAACAATACCCTACAGTAATGTTCAAAGGACAACAATGGTTTTGAATGTGTTGTGTGTGTTCAAAGAAACTGTGGTATCAGCAACTGTCTGTAATGGTTCTGAAGTCTGATAATGCTCTTAACTAAAGCCTTAGATCCACAGAGCTAGTAATAGAACAAAAGTGATGAGCTGAGCCTGTGAATAAAAAGACAATAATAAATGAAATGCTTCAAATGCAAATGACAATCAAACTGAACCGGATATCAGGTTGAGCAGGTCATTTTCTACCGAGCAAACCTCATTTGGATAAAGATTAGACTATCCTGTGCAAATAGATCCAGCCTGACTCGTAGCCTGCTGCGAGTCTGGATGACCAGAATATCATATTTTAATCAGTTCTTTGGCTATTGTACCCCACCATTTCAAAGGCTGATGCGAAGTCGTCATGAGGAAATGTAGCAGTCTGATCTCTCCAAATGGCCAATTAACTTTGGAGAACAAAAAGGACTGGCCACAAATTAGGATGCGTTGAATGGGAACATCTTGCCAAAGACTAAAGCAAACATATTATTTCATTAGCTTTGTTGTACGTCCCTCAATGACTACACACAAGCGCTCTTTCTTAATTAGGAAAATCTGGAAGCTGCGCTGCTCCCAGTCTGGGCATATTTAAGCAGCAAAATGAGGGATTTCTGTGGTGAAATGTCTCAGTGAAGTATAAATTAACTTAAGCTCAACTGCTGTTTTTCTCATTATTAGGCAACTTTTAGGAATAGTAAAATGGCATCTATTAGGAAGCACACACAGCGTTTTATTATTCCGAGTATTTTCCTCCCATCTTTGAGATGCTTTATCTTTGCGTTTGCATTTTAGGCATGCCATGCTGTGAACTCTCCGGATCTTCAATATAAAACATTTGCATGATTTGACACAAGCTCATTCATGACTGGCCTCTATTTGCATTGTGCTTTGCCATCAGAGCCTCAGCAGAGACAAGGCTGGGTCTTCATCCTCTGGAGGTGTTAATGTTATTATAAGGACACACCCTTCTCCAGACAGCTCACGGTGAGTAAGTGAGGAATATGCATGTGCTCTCACACACCCCTGGAGGCACCTCATTAATGGCTCTTCAGTTGAAATGAATAGCGTGCATGTATATTTATATGTTAAATGAACTCAAGGTCCTCTGTGTTTTGTCTGACCCACTTCTCTGCTCTCTGGTCCAGTGACACTGTCTGCTCCTGTAAAGCAATACAGGCTCGATGCAGGGTGTGAACTTTTCCCTTGCATATTTAAGTGCTAGACATTTAGGTAGGCGAGCGTGCTTGTGTCACCCTCAACTGATTCCTTTGTGGTGTCTGGTTTTGTATGGAAATACAGTACTGTGCAAACGCGAGAACTTTCATTTATTTCACCAAGTACAATAAGTACTAGTTATACATTTTCAAGTGATATTTCTGAGAAGATTACATATGAGACAATCCACTTGCACAGGGAAGGGAAAAGTCAAAAGGAAATAAGTGAAAAAAGCAGGAGTTTGCAAAACTGGAGTTCAACAAATTTATTAAAAAGAGAAAATGGGATACATAATAACCATACAAGACCTGATAGACCACCAAAACTGTCCCCATCAGATAAACAGTATAAATCTTTGAGAAGACTAGACACTATGGGTCGGAAAGGATGTTAAGCTGTTAAGAAGCTGTTACTGAGAAAAAGAAATGGACAAAAAGAAGAAAATTTGAGCCCAGACCTCAGTTTGGATTGTGAGAAGCAGAAAATGCCACAAACCTCTAAGACTGAACTTTGGAGGTGTGGAAAAATATCCCTGCAGATTTCATTGGAAAACAAAAAGCAAATCTCCTGAAAAGAATGGAAGCTGTAATAAAGGCAAACAGTGGACACACTAAATACTAAAAAAGCTGATTTTATATTGTTATATATTGTATAGTGTTGAGGCTTCTGAGTAATTTTTTGTTAAATGTTCTCGATGCTGCAAAATGAAACACTTAATTTTAAATAAATGAAATTAAATAAATGTACATTTAATGTAAATACATTTGGACAGTACATTAAGTAGTCAAAACTAACATGGGGTTTCGTTACAAGACCCACATATTTTGCTCTAAAAATATAGTACTTTAGTCTCAATGGATTATGTTAATCATTGACATTATCACAAAATTATTAACATTGTATCTTCAAAAGGCATTTTGAATTGAAGGTTCCAGTATTGCAGATCCACATTTTCAGACAATATTTTATTGTTTTTGGTAAATTACTGTTGAGCAAATCATGCTTTGGTTCAGCTTGGACTTAAAGAGCCAGACTGGACTGTTATACATAATTTATGTTCAAACAGCATTTTTCATTTAAGAATTTTGAATTTCAAAATGGCAAAAAATGTCCAATTTTCTTCTTCCTTCCTTCATACATTATTATTCAACAAGTGATGTCCACTTCTGGTTCTACTGCAATAGGCCTCCAACCAAATCCTAAACATCCTTTAAAACAGTGCTTTAAGGGTAAGGTGTGCCTTGCAGTGTTGCATTGCGGTAAAAGCTGAATTATGTATGTAAGGCTTTGAATGTTTCAAAGTGGAAAGGGTTTGGAGTTGATGAGTGTGCATTGGGGAGGCAGTGAGTGAAGGACCGGTGACAGCTGATAGCAGGGCGAAGCTATGCCCAACCGACATGTGTCCTGTAACCATGGCAGCCAGGCAGCTAGTGCACGTGTGTGATGCAGAATGCTCTCGCAGGGACTATGGATAAATCTGAGCTGTCATAGCAACAGGGGGACGACGTATGGAGAGGCTGCATGGAAGAGAATGTGGTTGCTGTCGATACACAGGGAGGTGCGGTTTCCTTCTACCGAGCACTTGACGTCAAACTCGCCACCACTCTGTGATCTGATGTGTCTGTGTGTGAGTGAGTGAGAGTATGCATATTTCTTTGGGAGGGGGAGGCTGCCCTGATCCATTCATATATATATATATACAGTGTGGAAAGTGGGAGCTTTTATTCATCTTGGGTACATTAACCACTCACACTTTTAAAGAAATATGCTTTTAAAGAAATCTGTTTTTCCATCTAATCTCTATCTGCTATATCTGTATCCTGCTATTGATTACAATGGACGATAATTTTGATGCATTGTCCGGAAAAAAAAGATCATCAACAAAAAAAAAACAAAAAAAAAAACAGTTGACTCAAAATCGCCTTATAATAGAAGCTAATTGCTCATTGGCCTCTATTGTAAGTATGTTTCCAGTCACTGTTTCTGTTCTTTTACTAAATACAGGCAAATACTTTGAAATCGTTGCCTTTGGCAATTGACCGTATGCTACATATTCAGCAGATAGGCGCTGGAGTATTCCTTTGTGTCTATGTACATATTGTTTCTATCTGTACATCAGTGGTGAACCATGACTATTAGAGCTAAGTCTTCGGTTCAGGCAATAAATGTCAAAACATGGTCAAAATAAGGAAAATACACCGGTATAATGGTACTATTTATGAATTTCTATGACTTTCTGCTAGCACCTCATATGATTCTAGTTTTTTATGTTAGCACCAAGCTTTTTTGGCCATTCTAGTTTAAAACATTTAATATTTTGAAGCTTGAAACAAACATTAGCATATGATATACCTTATAGCAGTTTGACAAATTACTCTTTCAGTAAAGAGTGCTGACATAGAGCTGCACCTCTTTTCCATTTCTAACACCTGACAGAAAGTCATTGCTTGGGTTGCCACTCGTACTCAGAGTCATTGAGTAACTAGGCCTTCCAGTCCCACCTTTTGGAAACTGCAACACAGTTGATCCACTGTCAGCTAATGACAATATTGGTGGTGAATTTGGTGTTAGGCTTTCATTTTAGATCCTGAAGTTCTAGCCAATGGGAGAGCTGGCTTGGATGTATCTACCTAGGAAAAGAAAATTCTGATTGGATAATTTTACATTTCAAGAACCCTTTTGTTTCCATCCAAAACTTAAAGATTGCTAATAATCCTGCAGAGTTTACATGCAGCAAAGCATAATGATTATATTAAATAAAATGAACTAAAAATCACAGACATCTTATTTATTTATTTATTATTATTGTTATCTTTTATTTAATTGCATCAGAACTATTAGGCCCTAAGTCTAGAAGGCCCTGAGGGTCCCTGTACATTTTGTATATGTAGTTCCTAACTGTGTACCACCATAATATTTCTGATATAATTATAGGCCACACTCACTGCATTTCTTTAATTCTGTATTTTATGAATTTTTTTCTCCATATTTTCATTGGAATTTATATTGGCACATATTCCACTGTACTCAGAGAATCAGAGATTCCGATTCTGATTCAAACAAAGCAGTACTTTAAATCCATGTATGCATCCATGAAATGCCTTTCGTTCTGTCTGCTCCACTCCTCCTCAGCTTGCTGGTCTGATAAACAGGCCGTGGTTTGGTTCTGGGCTATGAAAGATGAGTCACTGGATCCAGTGCTGTCGCCCTCATTAGAGCAGTCTCTCCCAAACACTGTGCAATCTGTCTGTCTCTGTTCCTCCTCTCCTCCCCCCGGCCCCTCCTTTCCACTCGTTCATGAAAGCCATTGACATGCCCCTCTTCCTCTGTGCTCCATTCTCCTCCTTCCACAAATCCATAATCCATTATGAAAGCTCCGACTGTGTCTTCCGCTAACGTTATGCGTGTGAGAAAATGCGTGTGAGGAGTATACGGGGTGATGGCTGTGGGGGTGGGGTGGAGGGGTTACATAGGAGCCCGTTCTCTTGAGAAATGCTTGCCCGGCTCCGTCTCACAGATAGATGCTTGTGCTGGATTCTGAATTCTATGCCATGTTTGCCTGAATTCTCCCAGGATTGGATGGACGGTGCTGTAACAATGTAACTACTGAGACAAAGCTGTTTTCCCAGACGCCCAGTCATAAGCAGGAATTTGGTCGCAGTCGCTGACCAATGTAGTGTGATGCAGTGTGGAAAAATACTTATCGTAATTGAGCTATGACAGTTAGCTACAAACTGGCCAATCATGTTCAGGCAATTGTTGTTTATAACTGATATTAAACATTTAAAGGGGAATTTTACTGATTTGTCATTATTTCTGCATGATTAAATAGTTAAGATGTAAACAAAGTCGTTCAGGTTTGTGTGAAGTGGTCCGCTCTAGAGAAACAAGTCGGAATTGTTTACAGTGGTGGTGATAGGAACCAGACGTCTTAAGTGTTCAATGCCCCTAAAAGCTCCCTCACAGAAAGTTATTACTTGAAATGATTATGATTACACTGCCTGATGTTTGAGACATTTATTTATAATGGGCTGAGGGCTAAAATACATTCATGCCAGAGAGGTACGTGTAGGAGGAATAGTCCACATATTTTTCCAGATTTACCACTACAGATTTACCATTATGAATATTACATACGAAAACTCACTGGTGGTTGCAGACAGTAAATTAAATGGCTATGTTTGCATTGTAGACATTGGACACCTGGTTTCTATCACCACCATTGTAAAGAAATCAGAGTCTGTAAGTTTCTCTACAATTAATCACTTCACATCAAACTACTCTGAATGGCTTTGTTTACATCTCAATGATTGATCTATGCAGAAAATGTGAAAAATCAGTGGAAATCCCCTTTAAGAAAGGTGACGAAACGGGTACTTTGGGACCATTCCACTGAATCATTTTGGTTCCTTAAGAAACCTTTCAAAGCATGGTTTTCTAAAATGTTAGTTTTTTATTTACATTTATGACATTCAGACCATGCTCTTATCCAGAGTGGCATCATACTACTACTACAACTACTACTACTAATAATAATGATAATAATAATAATAATAATAATACATAAGTAAATAACGTGTAAGTATACCTTATATTGTGCCTTTTGTATTCCCTGTGACACTTTATAATAAGAGTTTGTATGTGAAGTCAAACGAACCTCCACAAAATGTAAAAGTTCTATACCAGTTAAACGTTTTTCTCAGAACTATACTTCCAAGTCAAGAACAATTTAGGATAAATTCCAGGCTAAATATCTAAGTATGACAAAGAGAAAGGTCAGCATTAACACTCCCTCATTCCCCACGTGTACATTCTTGATTGTGTTTTGCTTCCTGATGATTAGTGCTTCAGTCATGCAGTAATCCTGACTGTGAAATCTGTTCTAAGGAGTGTCACTCACTCCCTCTGAAGTCACGCATTTGGCTTTTCCTGCTCTGTTAGGCAATAAGACAGCATGCTCCTCTCTGATCCCAAAACATGACTCACCTGTTTCATTGGAAGGAGAGAGATATCACATACATATGACAAAGAGCCGAAATATGCTGAGACTTCAAAACAAGTCGAAGCTCATTGCTATTATGATGGTACGAGTGGACAAGAATGAGAACAAACAGGACACTGCCATAACATCATCTCTCTTTATCAGGGCTTGCTATTATGCATCACATTGTGCACAGTAGCTACATAAAGGATAAGGGAACAGGCATGGAAAATCCTGAGGCATAAGGGCAGCCTACGCATGCACATCCATAGCCAGAGGTAAATATAAAACAAACTGCAAGACAGACCGCGGCATGTGGTGGTGTTAGTAATTCTTTCCTATAAGCTTAATGTGTTCAGAGGAAGTGGGTCTTCTTTTTCCTTGTAAGTGCAACAAGTCTGAGAAAACATGTCGAACATGAAACCAAAACCTCTTGTAATCTCTCTGTATTGTGTATGTAATGTTTATGTATCAGCACTGTGTGCTGTTTCTGGCAGTGCTTTAGCTTGAGGACATCTCTACAATCTGACCTATTTGTGCTAGCTTAGGGGTATGTTTTACAAGACGACAACAAAGCACTTCTGTTGTTACTGTCCACCCATATTGTAAAGGGTCCTTGGTTGTGAGAAAGGTGCTGTATAAATCTAAAACTTATTCTTATTAAGTTGGCTTGATAAAGCCAATTTAATATTTCAGTTCCAGTTTTTGTATCGTTTTAATGGGTCCATTTCTAAGCTAGAACCATGAAGCCTTGCAGGACTTTAGAGCCTATATGGGAATAGTGTGCTTGTGCTTTTTGGACCAATCACAGATACAGTGTTTGTACAGCATTCGTTCAAACATGATTTTTTTCCCATATGAAATGAATGGCAGAATGTTGAGAAAACTCAAATCTGACACAAACTTTCACAAAGAAAGTGCCCACATGCCCCTAAAAAGACATTTCCTTACAGACTCACCTACATACCTGTAGATAAACACATATTGGCAACCACCTGGGATACCATAGTAATGGCCAAGTAATACCTTAGCAACAATCTGGGATACCATAGCAATGGCCAAGCAATACCTTAGCAACCATCTGGGATACCATAGCAATGCCCAACATTTTAACATATATTTTACCATGTATGTAGCAGTTTTCCAGTGACTCCTTCCATAAAGATCCCTAGTATAGAGTTGCTATTTTTGATTTCTAACAACTTATGGAAATCTAGTTAGACTACAGCTTGTATTCACAGACATATCTAGGAGTTCCAGATGGCCTAGAGTGATGTTTTTCTTATAAAATTGGTCCCATTTGGATCCAACTGGAAACCAAACCTTCTGTGATTCCACTGTGAGTCTGATTCATTAAGCCTTCAGTTCAGCTCCTGAATTCCTAACCAATAGGAGAGCTCACTTGGCTGTATGTACCTAGACAGAATAGAAAAAAACTTCTGTTGGGCCTTTGCAATTTAACTCATTTGTACTGAGTATTAAATACAACAAGAATGTTGGTATTATTAAATAACACTAGCAAAAATTATAGATGCATTTTTTTTTATTTTACAGCAATCATTATGTGAAGGCCTCAGACATCCTCAGGGTTCCCCACTGCTACACACAGGCAGTCATGGGCTGGAGATGAGGGAACCAGATTTGTGACCAGAAGGTCACCAGTTCAATCCCCTGAGCCGACAGTACATGACTGACAGGTGTCCTTGAGCAAGGCACCTAACCCCTAACTGCTCCCCGGGTGCCGTGGATAGGGCTGCCCGACACTCCGGGCAAGTGTGCTAACTGCCCCCTAGTGTGTGTGTTCACTAGTGTGTATGTGGTGTTTCACAGCACGGATGGGGAAAATGTGGAAGTGAAATTTCCCCGTTGTGGAACTAATAAGGGTCACTTAACCTAATGGACATTTAGTACCCTTTACACCTATTTTCTCCTTTATATGGTCCTAGATAAGGCCTCAGTGTCTCACTGCTGGAAAAAAAGAAGAAACTATGGCTTTTGACTCGTTACGCTTGCGATTGTGACATGCGGCCACAGCAAAGACACGTAAGTCTGTTTCTCTTGAAATGCAAAAGAATGTGTTTAGGCCACAATATTGTGGCCTCCTCAGACTTCTGATCTGCAGTAGCATTGTCTCACTTACTCTAAGTCATATGACACCATGCACACACACACTCATAAGCTGTGCATGTGGAAGCCACATCCGTCTCATTCAAAACGCCCTGCTTTGTATAAGCAAATCATGGATTCACAGCACAGGCAGGATGGAGGTTAGATGACACTCTGACCTGATAATGCTGTCGATGTAATATTCCTGCACATGTAGCCATCATTGCCACTCATAGTGTGTAGTATAGCTCAGACAGCTTGCTGTGGATGAGTGGGGATTATCTGAGCCCATCGGGCGACCTGGGGGAAAGAGAGAGAGAGGGAGCCATTGAGAGACAACTGCTGCTGCTACTGCTGAAGGGACCATGGCACGTGACAGGATTATGGAGCAGATGGACGAGGAGAAATGATATCAAATGCCATGTGAGTGCTGCTGACCCGGGCCACAGGAAACGAAGGAGAAGCCCCGGCACACGTGGAGCTCTGTGGGCCAGGCTGAGGCCGTGCCAACTCAGCATCAGCCTTAACTCCCCACGGCCAGGCACAAGAGCCACAGCATGTGACAAGAACAAGGAAAAACACGTTCAAATCGCAATAAGCCAGTATGGCCAAACATAATGTTTCATGGCTATTCTCATTTTAGCAACGAATTCCTGACATACATGAGGATTACAGGCCTAAAAAGTAGAGCAAATTAGTAGACAAACATCTGACTCTTCTAGAGTAATGCATTTCTCTTTACTAGGCCCAATTCTTTCCATACAAATGAAGGGTGCACAATATATAGTTTCAGAATATTAGCCTAATTTGTCCCTGGCCAAATATTTGACTGCACACTAAAATTGCTTTAAAAGTATGTACTTTCTCCAGGTGAGTTTCTGTGGATGTTTACATGAAGGTCTTCAAAACATATATTTTGGCCAAAATGTAATGCAAGTCCATCTTCACCCACATCACATTAAGGATTCATTAATGTGTAGTTATTATAGGTTTATTGTAAGTTCTCTATAACAGCAATATGTAGCAAATATAATCGGAGTATGGAATTTGGTTCTAATACCAAAATATTCTTTGTACATACATAGAAAGCCAGCGTAGATTAAGGAGCAGCCGAGGAGCTGTCATTAGTGTGCTGCTCTTCAAATGGTTCTGAATGACATCATGCATGTGCCCTTCTCACAAGCCCTGAGGGTGAGACAGAAGACCAAATTTTAGGCTGTCCAATATTATCATTCTCTCTAGACATTAATTCCAAACATCCATTTGTCACTCATTATTATTGCCTTCTAAACTAAAGGGCACATATAATGGTGAATTTGAAGAGTTTCGTTCAAAAATGCTGTGCATATGTGACAAGAAGAGGTTTGAAAAGAATAACAGCTGATGTTTGGTGCACTTTGATAAAAAACGTTTATTTTTTTTAATAAAGGTGATATTAATCATAATATAGCATTGTTCTTTTTTGTATGTGTAAAATCCGCCCTCAACAATATATGTAAAATGGAAGTGGCATTTAATGTGTTTTGGAACTAAAGTAGCAAATTATTTTTCACCTATTAATAGTTTTAAAATGTACCGTGCCATCCAATGTCCATAGTGTTCACATTGATTTATTTATTTGGCAAGCGTTTCATGAATTGAAAAACATTAATCTCTGCAGAGCTGTGGCCCAGAAGGAGCCCAGTCTGACATGCCTGATATATATAAACTAAGCTGAAAGCAGTCCATTTTGAATTTGTTTGAAAAAAAAAAAAACAGGCATTTACATATATCTTCCTATTTATGTTGCAGTTTAAGCATACTGTGGTGCAATACAGGACAGCCAATCAGAACAGAGGTAATTTACATATAAATGTAAGTCCATTAAAGGCATAATAACAAAAGGAGCTTACGTTTAAGGGATAAAGAGAGACTGGAAAATGGTCAAAAAAAAATTAAATATGAAACCACACAAATGTCAGAAGTGGACCTTATGGGGAAAATTCATGATAAAACTTTAACCAGTGAATAAATGTCATCTTAAAATGAATCCTCAAGTCAGAGAGTATTCACAAAGCATCTCAAAATAGGACTGCATGTCTAATATCAGATTTGCTAGACTGTTTACAAACGTCTATCGTTATGTGGTGAAAAACACCATAACAACAGAAACAACACTCGTCAAAGGAGGAACTTTTTGAAGCCCCTAGAACTATATAGCAATCATCTTAGATAGTCTGGAGTGTTAGAAATAAACATGATATGACCTCATTACGATGACCTGAGTTGTAATGCTGTTGAAAAACAGGGTCTTGCTCGACGGTGGAAGAGTGCATCTACTTTACTCAACGCCCTTTCACTTTAATCTGTTGTGTAAACCGATTAAGGCATGCCAACCCAGCAAGAACGGACTAAGTGTGGCACTCCATTCATTCATGACTGCTGGTCACTCTATTTCATCTCTGTTTGTTCAGTTTATTGATCTCTTAAACAAATACTACCCAATCCGTAGCATGTTGGAGGTCTAACTCGCTATTAAGGTAAAAAACTGGATTCAAATTGCTGAAAAAGGGGAGTATACAGGCACAAAAAAGCAGAAGATGACATTAACAACTGGCTTCAATCACAAGCAGTGAAAGCTGATTGAGGCATCTGAGCCCCTCTCCACACTTTGACCTCATTTTTGTACCAGTGCCAGCGAACAGCAGCACAGCCTGTTTTAGCTCTGGGAGATCGAAATGTGCCAAGTTTTCATCCACACATTAACTCACGGATGTATTTCAAGCTTTACTTGCTGCTTAGCAACAGAGCATCGGTCCAGTATGATGAAGTCACATAAAGTGGTCGGTGAGTGCAGCCCTTAAGATTTCCATTTTACACGCTCTTCCCCACCTTGAGAGGAAGTCCTTATGCAGCAAAGTGACGTTACGCCTGTATATGAATCACAGATTCACTGTTTTTATTAAATTAGAATCAAAATTAGTTCCATTTTAGTTCCACCAGTATTTTACACATACAAGGAGTCTGGTCAGGGCAAACATATGATATGTAATACTAAACTGACCAGATGAGTAACACTATAAATAAATATTTAAAATAAATATATAGCATATTGGCTGAGGGTAAAAATACTAATTAAATTAATTTTCACTCAAAATGGCCATTAAGCACAAGGTATTAATTTTTCAGTTGATATTTCTGAGGAGATCAAAGATAAGGGTAAGGATAAGGGTAAGGATGAGGAAAAGGATAAGGGTAAGGATAAGGATGAGGGTAAGGATAAGGGTAAGGGTAAGCATAAGGATGAGGGTAAAGATGAGGATAAGGATAAGCATAAGGATGAGGATAAGGGTAAGGTTAAGGATAAGGATGAGGATAAGGGTAAGGATAAGGATGAGGATAAGGGTAAGGGTAAGGATGAGGATAAGGGTAAGGGTAAGGGTAAGGATAAGAATGAGGATGAGGATAAGGATAAGAGTAAGGTGAAACATCCACAGCTCAATGCTATCAGTCTGAAAGCAATTTCTGAGAAAATGGAAAATGTGCAAATCAAATAAAGAAGATGCTCTTGTTCTTATAACAATGGACTGTCCACCCCAGAGTCCAGACCTCAACATAACTGAACGTGTGTGAGATTACCTGAATCTAATAACATTATATTGTGGATTTCTTTGAGATTTTCTCTTGAAAAGAATGAAAGCTGTAATAAAGGCAAAAGGTGGATGAAAAACAACATTATATTTAGTTGTTGTAGTTTTCTGCTTTTTGCTAAAAATGAATAACTTGTTCTTAATGGCTTCAATGTTTTCATTAAATATATCTCATTTGTCTGCAAATGTAGATTAAGGCCCTTCTCTTCTTGTATGTATCTGTATGAATGTGCTTCTGTAGCAGAATTGATTTCACTGTGCTGTGGACTGGAAGGCCTAGATCTCCTATGACCCTTTGCTGAAATACTTGTTTTGGTGTTTATGTTGGAACGCAGCCTTATAAAAAAAAATAAAAACTATGTCATTTAAAGCTTCTTTAGTAAATGATCAGAGACTACCATTCACAAGTTTGGAATCCAGGAGAATCCACTGTTATCCCCAGTGATGCCACAGTCATCTGTGTTCAAAAGAGCACGATTGGCCTTGCTCTCTCTTAGTGGGTAGGACAACTCTCCTTCTCCCTTATCCCCGTTTCCCCCCTGCTGTGTTCACAGGTGTCTGTTAGCGGATTACAGAATTGGCAGCTAGTGTTCTCCTCCAAGCATGTTGAGCTGTCTAATGACGTTGTGTCAGTGGCAGTTTGAAAAATGCAGTGGTGCTTTACATGTAAATGGAAGCTTGTTCTAGTCTTCACCTTTCCAACTTGGTAGCATCAAGCTTTCCTCGCAGATTTGTGGGTGTACCGTGTTTGTGGGTGGAATTGGCCACGACTACACTGGGGAGAAAACTGGGTAGAAAGTTTGGGATCATTATTTTCAATGATTTGAATTTAATTTGTTGAAGATAGCTTTTCATTCGTTTGTATGAAGCTCTGAAAGAAAGTATAAGAATGCAGATTTGACTGCTTATTTGTGTAATTACTCTGTGATAGTATATAGTCCTTTAAAGAAAAGTGTCCTGCTATTGTTACAAGTTATATAAACCTTTTTTTTGATACTGTGTGGGATTTTGCTAAGAAAATTAAATACATTTTATAAGACAGCATATAAAACATTGAATTTTCATAGGGGCATGTTTATCTATTTATAATGTGTTTTTCAGTTTCTGCTCCTCACATGGTGCTTGCTGGCAGGTCAGTAACTTCACCATCTGGCCATAGCATCTGGGTCACCACTGGACAGGGTCATAGAGCAATCAAACAAGCAGAGTAAACACACATGTGCACACATACACGCTGTAACATCAGGTTTAACTTCATCTACAGAAGTATTTACAGAGAGCTCACACAGCTACTACATGCAGTTGTACAAGGCAAACTGAGTTATTGTACATGCATGATGTTTTACTCTCTTAGTTACCAGCAGTTTGTAGTAAAACAATGGACTGGCAGAAATTATATCTCACTACATTAATATAGATTAGAGTTAAGAATGTTTTACCTTCTCATATAAAAGTACTGTTTCATGAGTTTTTGTTATAACAGCAGTGATAGCACTATGATCTGTGCACGTTTTGCCCAGAATCATTCTTTGTTCCACAGACATCTGCATGTTGTCTGCTTGTTGGTTAGAACAGAGTGATTATGACTGATGATATTAGGTGGCAAAAAAGATGATCCTTCCTCTCCTTTTCAGGATCTTCTTGGCTAACATGAGGTGACAAAGGCCAGACACAGGAAGCCTCCCATTTCTGTGTGTGAGAGGAGGAAACAGACTTAAAAGAGAAGAGCCCTGGCACCCGGTCCTGCTCTTCACCTTAACCCCCCCCCACCCACCGCCCACCCCATCTTCTTTCCCTCTTCCTATCTGTCTCTCACTCTCTCTCACCAGAGGTTATGATGAGGAAGCTGAATGTTCTCGGTTCTTGTTGATGTCACACTGATTATTTTAAAGAGGCTAAATTAATATCCTGAGACTTACACAGAGCAGATGTTCCACAGAACGTTCTAGATTGCAGCATTATAATATCCTACAGAGTTAATCCATCACTGTTGTAACAAAGCCTCATATCTACATAATGGTATCATTAAAGGAGAAGGAAAATTACATTACAACTTAATGTAAGTGAATGTAACAAGTATGTTTGGACTCTTCTTTTGGTTTATTTGACAGGAAATGTTCAGATAATATATAAATGGTTTTGTCAAATCACTTCATACTGCCCACTAGATCTGCCACACTAAGCACATGTTTGGTCAGTGTATCAATAAAATCTTATCTCCATTTTCTGCTAAAAAGACAAAGAAAACAACATCCATTTTTGCGACCAGCTGCAGCTGATTTGTTATTTTTTTGCATAATGGACAAAATTCCTTGTAACAATTTCCTTCCATTTGAATTTGACCTCAGCTGAATACGAGTCAAACGGTGTAACCTTGTAATGCCTAATCTGTGGTTAGTGAAGGGTACATGATGATGAAAGATCAAGGACAGGGAGAAGGAATGGGAGAGAAGGATAGAGAGAGAGAGGGGGGAGGTGGTTCACATGGAGGCAGATGTTCCGTCTGGACTGCTGAACTTCCTCCCATGAGTCTGTCACGTAGGTGACGTGTGCTTGGCAAGGCATTGCTTTCATCTAAGTGATAGTGACAGCTTTTATTTGCTTTGACTAATTTTTACAGGAAGGCAGAAAAAACAAAAGCAGTGATATTGAAACTTTCGCCTGCCTCCCTTCCTTGACTTTCCCTTGAGTTTGCACAGGCTACAGGACACTGTTCTGCACATGTGCTGACATGTGCCCAGCTGTATTGGCTGAAAGGTTCTCTTCCTGTAAAGATGGCCTTCAGAGCACCAGAGCAGTTTGACTCTTACAGCCAGTTTGGAGTGACTGAGCAGCGTCTTCTGCCTTCAGGGTGTTAATTTGAGAAACAACTATAAACCTGCTGCTGAACGAGTATGGCTTCGATCTGTTAACAGTGATAGATAGATAGATAGACAGAGAGATAGATAAGTAGATGGATAGATAAATAACAGATTGGCAGGGAGATGGTCAGACAGGTGAGTGGGCAGACAGAGGGACACAGACAGAAACATAGGTAGACAGAATGATAGGCATACATACATACAGACAGACAGACAGAGAGACAGATAGATAGATAGATAGATAGATAGATAGATAGATAGATAGATAGATAGATAGATTGATTGATTGATTGATCGATTGATCGATTGATCGATTGATTAACTACATTAAAAGAAGTTCCTAAATTTCAAAGGTTGTTAGTGTAAAAAAAGATTTTATTCAAGGTTATTTGAAATTGAGCATTTCTATTGATCCATTTAGTATGAAATTTCCTCACAATGTAAAGTCCAGCTGATGTTATGAGTTTTGTATTGACAGCGATAATTTATTACACAAAAAATGAGAAAATGAGGATAAAATGATATATTTCCTTTAAAACAGCCAACTCATATGTCCGTTGTTAATTTTGTGAGCTAGTATTCAGTAATAAGTGTAAGTAATATTTTATAATAACTACTTTGCAATTACTAGTTGAGTAATAGAGTGATGTATTGAAATGTACTGAATGTTCTATTCAACCCAACATCACCAACACAAACACCAACAACATGCACTAGCTTGATTTCTGGGCAGAGTTAGCATGTAGCTCCATAGCCTGTCGTTTTACTTCAATTAATTAGCATGGCACATGATGTTTATTCAGCTCTGTATTTTTGCCCTCACTTGTTTATGAAGAGAGTGAATCATTTGACTCCTCAGGGCTTGGGGAAGTGGTGGACATAGCACCAGCCTCAGAGAATACAATTTAAGTGCACTGAGCTCCTTTACAGAACTGACTGAGGCAGTGAGCTGGGGGTCAGGGCAGTGCCTGGGGTTGTTGGAGTGGTGTGTGCGTGTGTTGGGGGGTGTTAGAGGAGGAGGACTCAGGGGCTAATGGTGACCTTGATTGGCACTTGTATCAAGGAAACGATAAGGAGCTAAAGTAAACATGTCTGATGGTGTTGGTGTAAGGCATATCAGTGGGTGGGGCCTGCTGCATAAACATGTCATGGCCACCTGATGAGCCGTAGAGGAGGAAAGAAGCAGCGAGCTATTTACTCACTCGTAAGTCTTCAGTTACCACTGTTCCAGCAATCCCGCTTAATTTGGAGAGCAGCCTGTACTTATTAGCCTCTGCACAGATGGGCAAAACATACACAGGCCTTAATGAAAATCTTCCTACAGCACCTCACAGAGCCAAGTTTAAAGCTCTTGGGAGAGAAGTGAGAGGTATAAACCTGAAGGGAAATGTGACCTTAAGGATTCTTTCTCTGAAACATAATCAGATGTTACACATTCAATATAATTATCATGTATCATTTATTACTGTACTGAATCCACTGGGAGAGCCGGGAAAATTTTCTGATCCAAACAGCCTGAAAGCACCTTAGGTTTTTTTATATTCTGAGACTACACAACACCAGCTTGTCTGGAGAGATTATTATGGTTTACAATATAATGTTCTTAGACTAATCTCATTGGTATGAAGAGTAATCTTGCAAGGGAAGTGTTGTTCAGAGAGAACTCTTGAATATTTGTATTTAGAGCAATATGTGCTATCTGGAATTAGGCAAAATAAGAATGAATATACATTTGGAAAGAAAAACATAATTTTTGATCAGCATAGTGCATCTTCCCATTCAAAAACGTGGATGGGTGATTTCATTCCATGTGGGAGTAGTTGTATACTCTGATAATTAAATTTCCCTTCACAAGAAAAGTCATGTGAGTGACTTTAGAAGTTCTGTTTTGTGGCATATACATACAGTTAGCTACATAATTATTGGCTTTACAAGTTTCTATTAATATGTTCCCATATTTTCAGTGTGAAATTGAGCTAATTTACCACAAAAAGATTTTTCATGACCTTTTTACCTATCTTTACCAAGGGCGCCAATAATTTAGGGGCAAATTGTATACATACAAGCTCAATATAATAATTATATCACTATTCAAATCAATATTTTTCAAAAGAGAATGTCAATGTTGGATGTATTGATATTTCAGTACACTGAAAAAGTGCACTGACCTTACAAGAATAAAGAAAGTAAAGAAAGGAAAAAAGTAGTACAATAAGTAAAATCTGTGTACGAGTCCATTAAATATTTCTAAACTTCAGAATTTAAAATTTTAAATATATAGCTTAATTTATGGACTCAAACGCATAATAACAGTGAATCAGTGCCTACATATTAAGCCATACGTTATTTTCATTTCCATATATTCTCATTAGGCCCATCGACTTCTGTTTCTATTTCTATTAATTCCAAAGTAGCCAAACTGAGGTATGTTCAGGTTCAGAGCGAAGAATGAGACGTCATCAGACTCAAATATCTGCGCTCCAGTCTGCAGTGTGGATAGAATCAAGGCCACACAAACAAGTGCCCTTTTGTTGAGACTCTCGCTGCCTGCTTGAACAATCCTATTTCCTAACCCAGCTGAAGACATGTGTTTCCTGGCATTTGTGAGTCAGTGTAAAGGTCAGGGCACTGCTGTGTGAGTGGACATGAGTGTTGCCACTATTCCACAGACAATCGACATACAACTCATCTGCATTACACCTGATAACAGTGTGACATCACTGAGCTCCTGGATCATGTCTGAAACAGCTTGACAGGCCTTGAGGATCAGGCAGCTTTTGACTCGCCCCAGGAAAAAGGGCTTTGAGTTGTTTGAACAGTGGCTAAGGTGGCTGTGTAGGCAAAGTGTGAAGTGTGAAGTGTAAATTGAATTACTGAGGAAATCCCATTGGGTGGCTTCTCAGAGAGTGATCAGCACATGCACTGGATTGGATTAGAGTACAATAAGAAGAGCCAGCAGCACTGCACTGCACATGGCCTTAATCCCCCTGAGAATTATGATAACAATGCTGACACATAATATGGAATATTAAAGAATATTAGCACATTTATAACTTGAAGAGGCTTTTGATGATACAAACTGTATTTCAAACACATAGTTTAGGCAATCCAGTGTTGTGTTCAAACTAGCACTGCACTTACAGTATTTTCAGACACAAAAAATTGAGAGATTAATGATAAACCCTTTAAATGACCAGAACCCACTGACGGTTCTAGGCTTCCATTCCTCACTTAATCACTTAGAGGAATATTTTGACAAAAAAAAAAAAAGAATTACACTATTGTCCACTTTCCCCTCAATGTAGTTGATCAGCCAAGACATGTTTGGTGTCCAAATTTTGCTTCAATAGTTTATTGCTGGAGTTATGAGTCAAACATTGCTAAAAAACACTAGACGTCAATAGTCACTCAAATCTATACAGGACCAAAAATTCTCTCAACCCTCTCAAACTAATTTGAAAAGATTGTCAGTGTTGTTTAGGACACAGTATGACACTGTGAAAATGTGAACTGAAGAAAATGTTAAAAATTTAAAAATTGAAAGAACAGAAATTGCGAATTTAATGTAGCATCTATATTCCTGCATGATGTGCCTACACATGAAGGGGAGTCGAAATGTGGCACAACATTATTGTCTAAAACATCTGACTGCTGTGTTTAGCTGATTAAGTTCCAGTGAAGTTTTGTTCATTTTCATGGTTGACAGTAAGTCATACAACATTGACAAGTCTGTGTGACCTAATAAAGTTTTGGGGATTTACAGAAACGATTTGAGTGACTATTGACTTCTAGTGTTTGTCAGCAACATTAGCCTTGTAGCTCTAGTGCTGAACTAAAGAAGCAAAATTTGGACCCCAAACATGTCTTGGCTAATCAACTATATCTGCGGTACGTGGAAAACTGTGAATCTTTGCAAAGCTAATCCTTTAAAGAACAACTCTGTCACTATACGTTATTTTCCATGTCATTTCCCTTAGGATGTAATAGACCTGGGAATGTATAGGGTTAATTATTTATTTCTCTGACTCAACAGATCATGAGTTTAGCAGAGATGTTCAAGTAATCTGATTAGTTTCTCAAACTCATTATTTCATCCTGTGAGATATTAGAGTGAGGGGACATCTGTGTATGTTCAGCTTCAAAATAGTCAGTGTAATATCAGCTAGAACTTTTTGCACCTCCATCATCACCTGAGAGAGACAGGATGGAAAGGTGCTGCCTGTCTGTTAGAACAGCATGTCAGTGTGGTGTACTGACACTCAGACTGATGATAATATTAGCACCCTCGCTAGTTTCTTCAAATCATTCATTATTTTCTATTCAGAACCTTGAATAGGCTGTGAACTGTACAGTAAAATGTCATTGAGCCCCCTTGTGGCAGAGTCATTTCCATAATGTCAGATGCTGAACAGATTTTACGTCATAATACTGCCATTCTGAAAAGTGATTCAGAGCATAATGTTGAAACTGAAGTTCAAATGAATCAAAACTTGGAGATACAGACTGATTTAGATGGTGTATCAGTTGTCCTGGAGGTCCCAGAATAAGAGGTTCTCAGAGGCTCTTCAATTAATAGCTGCTGCTGATTGAGGAGACAGGAGGGAGCAGAGGCTCTTGGGATGAAAAATGACACAATTACACAGACGTTCATGGGAGCCGGTGAGTAATGGGCTGGGTTTTCTGACAGGACTGCCTGTCTACAGAGACAAACAGCATGAGCCTCAGGTTCAGAAAGTGCACAGAGTGTGAGAGAGAGAGAAAAAGAGAGAGAGAGAAGGCCGGGAGCTGAATATCAGGGGTTTCATTTCTTGTATTAGTTATTAATTCAAGTGTGCTACATATGCACACCTAGCAGTGATTTGACAAAATTGGCATTGCCATGTATTTTTTATATTGATTTTGGTTCAGCATTAGACGATGGATGGATGATGCTGTCCATGTTGTGGGTGTGCATGACATTTTTTACAAAATCACAGATGGACATGGCACTGGGCTACTTCTTAACCCCTTAAATGGCCAGGGCCTACAGGCAGCCCCAAAGTTTTAATACACATTTCTATAACGTAAGAATAGCTCAGCTTATTATTACGTCACCTGTTGTGACTTAATAAAAAGCCTTCATATGTAATAAGCCTGGGATTTTGGGGGGTTAAATAAATACTCCAGTGTTTTTCAACCTAATCCCTTTCAACCTAAATGCTTACAATAGAATTCAAATGGCAGATGCTAAAATATTCACCCACTGGCTTCTATTACAAGTGCATTTTGAGTTAAATTTTTTAAGCAGCGTTGAGATGATACTAAGTAATGTGTAGTGGTAATGCAATTACTTTTCCCTGCAATAAGGTAGCATACACCTTATAGTCTAAATTCATCTAACCGCATTACAGTTACTGACTCAATAAGACATTTTGTTATTTGCACTTCTCATATCTCTCTACAAAAACAATGTTAATTACATGCCATGTATTTAAACTTTTATTTCACGTACATGTACATTATCTGTGCCTGTGCTTGTAGAAAATTTGCATACGTGTGCTACCTGCAACAGCTGTCCATGTGAGTAAATTCAAATGAACTAGACAGATTACTTTTATGTATTATTCAAAAATGAAATATTAGATTTACTTAAAATGTTACGTCAAGTGGTTCCACGCAACAAGCTTACTCAATGGAGTAATATTAAGCAACTTAATATGGTTATGTTTTAGTAATTGAAGTAGAAAAACAGTTAATAAGTTAATATGTTAAAAAGTTAATAGGTTTTTGTTAGATCTATATAATTTATTTTGGTTATTACTGTGCTACTGAGCTCTTGTGGAGTTATCCTCTGCAGCAGGTTACATGGTAAATTACAGTTACAGCCAACAGCAATGAACATCAATGTGGCTAGGTGGTTAACTGTGGCCTATAAGAAAGATGCACACACAATGGAAGGTAGGCCAGAGAAAAAGACAAGAAGTCAAGAAAACAAGTAAAACAATATGCAAGTACATGATGCCAGAAGCCAATGGGATTTTGAGATCACATTGTCCAAACAAACACTTACAAAGTAAATCTGCCAGCTCACTTAATTTCATTGAAACAACACAGCTGACTCATTTTCACTGACCTAAGTAAGTTTTATCAACAAGACATTAACTAAAATTGATTAAAACCAACAACAGAGCGATTTTTTTTGATGTAGAAGGAAAGTAATGAATAATGAGATTGCACTTTCCAGAAAGTAATAAATAAAGTAATTCCACTGCAGTTTGAGGGAAGAAATTAATCATTTGTAATGGATTACTTGTTTGAGTAACTACCTGAACACTGGCTACAGATGTGGCAGATTGAGATGTGTACGATTCAGTGATTTGGACCTCTCTGGTGGAAATGTGTAACTGCATGCAACATGTGGAAGAACATTTTGTAATGTTGCCTATGCTTCAAACCCCTTCCTTGAGTGGATGAATCTGGTGATTGTAAGCATGTTGAAAAAGTATTGAAGAGAGCTCAGTCGAAACTTGTTGAAGGACGTGTCTTCTGAGGACATAAGTGAATTAGTTACTATTGTTGTCATGTCTTCATCAGTGTAGTGTTATTATGTCAGGCTTTTAACTTTTTTTTTAACAAGAAAATAGTGCACAAGTGCAGCTACAAAGTCCAATGTGTAGTCAAAATGAAACAGAGACAATAAAAACATAAAAAAAATGTAAGAGTTACATTGAGAATTGCACTCACATCTATAGACCGGGCCATGTGACTAACTGTAGTGCAGGTGTCTGCAGTGTGCTGGTAGAGTAATGAAGACTTTGCCACATGTACAGTTGTATCTTGACTGAGGTATAAAATCTCTCACTGGACTAAACGTTTGACTTTTTTCAAGGTGTTTACATGGCCCTTGGTTACTCGAAGCCCTAACGCTCCACTTTATCACCCACCCTCAGCCCTGTCTAATGGAATGTGACGTTAAGACTGGGGAAAATAAAATAAATAAGTCTTGCTGTTCAGCACACAGTCAGTGAAAAATGTGTTGTTTCAGACCCTTAATTGATTTAATACTGATTTTGTAGCGACGTCAAGGGGCGCTGCGCAGAAGCACAGAGGAAGTGTGAGGTAATAACAAGGAGTCTGTCGTAAGTGCTTTGAAAAGATATATGTCATATTTTTCAGAGTGGAGAGCTAACTGAACCGCGACCTACATTTTGGGGTTTATATGGGAACCACACGCAAGTTGCAGACACTGTACATTCAGTACTGCAGCCAAATCAGATTATGTACACTAAGATGATTTTATTCACATCTATAATGCAATTAAACCTGACTAATCACCCCTCATTTAACATCGCAGGGCCATTGTTAGTAGCTGCCTCTGTTGTTGAAGACAGAGGAGAGGCCCAGAGCTGCATGTTAGCTGGTGTTATGGTCTCTGCAGCACACAGGAAGCCAATTGGATGTTTGATAATGGAATTGACCGGACCCTGGGGGCACCGCTCTCTCTCTTCCTTCCTTCCTGCCCGGCTCTCCCACTGCACGCGCTCAACAGGATGACTTTTTTCCCTCTCCGAGCTCTGAGGCGGACTTCATTTACTAAGTGCTACATATACTCTGGGGAACAGGTAAATAAATGTGACACGTAAAGGCATTGACACCCCACCCCCACCACCAGCCCCCCACCCCTCCGGCCCACCAGATCAATGCCTCTCTGTACATAGCAACTGAGATGACCGGGAAAACAACAGAGCTTACCCACTGTTCAAATCACTTAGAGTCACAAGACATTCACTAAAAGCTAATGATTAGCTAAAATTAGCATAATTAAATCTCAACAAAAGCTCCAGTCTTCTAGTTGTAAGGGAATGACTGAATGGCAAACAGAAAAAAAGTCTGGATACCACTTGCTGAACTTATTTTCTACTCTGAAACAAATGATGGATTGAATTTGCTTGATTTAAATTTGTACATTATTTCCACATAAATAAAATATAGAACATCAACACAAGTAATCCCAAACTTTTCCCAGCTTTCAGAGTACATGGCTTTCACTCTTTGAACAGCCTCATGACACAAACTACATGCCTTTTCAGAAACTGTTTTGAAAAAAGTTTAAAAAAAAATTAGTTTTAGTCTTGCAAAATTTGCAAGATAATGAATGACGCCTCTTAGCCAATCACAACTGTCTCAAAGCACAACTTCCTCCATCAGCCAAAGCAAAAACTCACAAACCTGCAGACAGAACAGTGACAGTAGTGAATTACTCAGAATTATTAGGCTAAGAGATGTGAAAATGCATTACAGAGAAACATGGTAAGATGAACTTTATCCAAATGATTATATATACTAATACACATTTTAATAATGTCTACCAAAAAATAAAGTTATATATTACATATGAACAAAAAATGTAACTGCATAGAACCTTTATTTCTAACAATGTAAACATCTATATGGACAGCTGTGATTTGTTATTCAAGTGGAGATGATGAACATTTTATTTAAATTCAATGCATGACTATTTTCAGTGTAAATTAGTTGAAAATCATCTGTGGAGTTACAGTTGACACATAATACTGTGCAAAATGTAGAATTTGAGGGCAAAGTCTGTCAAGTTCGTAACTTGGGATGGGCAAAACGGAACAATTAGCAGGCTGTATAACTCACTCGTTCCTGACTGCCACTGAAGTATATCCTGTTGGGTATCCTCGTAAGATTAGCATATGAATAGGTGCTTGTGATGTGCACTACACAGCTCCTGATACCTGAGACGCTCTAATTAGTGATGACAATTAAAAGGGGAGGGGAGGGGCCCTTTGTAGGGACATCTGGTTCCTCCTGCACCTCCTGTGTTGGGGGAGGAGAGACACAGACACACCAAACAAAACAACGACAGAGGGCCCACACTTCCCCTGCCCCTCCTAACTAACTTCCAACTGGAAGGATGTGGCAGCTTATAAAGCCCTTCACAACACAGACTCAGCCATATTAACCCCTTAAACTTCACAGACCTGCCGACAGGTCTTGACTTTTATTACTCACTTCTTTAACTAGATGATTACTCAATCATTTTGTGGTTTTGTTCATGTAATTACTGAAAAAGTGTGGATTTCAGTGAAGCTGGAATGCGGATGTCTGTGAAGTACCCCTTGAATGGCCAAGAGGGGACTGGGCTTCCCTTCCTTCTTTCTACAACCAAAGAATAACTCACTGAATTTGCATTATTTTACATGTAATTACTTTATAATGATCCTTGGATGTAATAAGTCTGGAATTAAAGCCATATTCACAGGGACACTATAAAAAATGCATCTCTTGCCATTGATTTCAATGAGAAAAATGCACCAAGACACAAACACATATTGTTACCTTAACTTGTTCACTATCTGGTGTCGACCAGAGGAGGATGGGTTTCCCTTTTGAATCTTGGTTCCTCTCGAGGATGCTCCCTCTTGCTCTTAGTGAGTTTTTCCACGCCACTGTTGCTCTTGGCTTATTCATTTGGGGCTTGGACTTGGATTCTCTGTAAAGCTGCTCTGTTGTAAATGCGATGTATAAATAAATCTTGAATTGCATGAATTTTGACAGTGAGATTTAATTAATGTAGAAATGATGCAAATTTGCATTTAATGGGCCTCAGTTAAAATAAAAAACGGAATGGCCTCCATAGGAAAATTACTTTCATTGAATAAAAATGACAATGTAATTTACTTGTTTATTCACTATTGTTATGTCTCAAACAAACTGATGCACCCAGCAGCATCTTACATTAACCTAAATGTTTATGTTAGACCAATTAATACGTTAAAACTCAAAATTGTGAAGGATCTATTTGAAAATGGGTACCCTGGATGACATTCATTATGAATAAAGGGAGAGATAAATAGACGTCAGTTCTGTCCATATAGTATTGATGGAAGCCAACTGGTGAGGTATATGGTTAATTGTATCTATCTGTTAGTCATGGTTGTGCATTTGTGTCAGTATCTTTAATATGAGGGCCCCAGTTCAGATTTTTCACTGTCCTGTACCATGGGGCCCTAGTGCGATTGTACCTCCTGAACCCTTAAACCGCCCCACTAGTTACACCACTGAGAGATGGTCTGGGAAGCGGCTTCAACCACAAACGATGTTGAGCAAGACTTATCACTGCTGTCAGCTCACATACAGAGCTGTACAATCCAACCTCTCTTAGAAATATAGGTATGAAACTGGGGCAGTACCCATCTTGTCATTGGGGTGGTCCCTTCAAGAGTACATCTCAGTACCTTTAGACAGGGAACATTATAGTTTATCTAAGTTGTATTAACTCCACACTCCCCGTCTCGTCTCCAGGCTTTATTATATGTTCTGTTTTAAAACATTAGATTATGAAAAGGTACAAACACATACTTTTCACCTTGGAAAAACTTATTTAAGGTACGCAATTGGACCTTAAAACCACTGTTATACCTTTGAGGGTACATTTACACAGTTTGTACTTTGATGAACAAAAAATGTAACTGCATAGAACCTTTATTTCTAACAATGTAAACATCTATATGGACAGCTCACGACTAGTTTATTGCACGTACCCACACGCGTCGTCTTTGCTTCCTTCTGTGAAAATGAACAGCAACCAGCAGTTTTTGCTTACACGCATTCGCGTTTTAATGAGTTTCCTGCTCACATTCCTGGTCATGTGGGAAAAAACGTCAATCTCCACCTACAAAAACGCCTCCAACAAACCAGCACTGCATTTTTTAAAACAAATACCGAAATGTCACATGAATGTGGCCTAAGGGGTTAAGCATTCTGACCATAGAGAGGCAGAGTCATGCTGAGTGCTTTATGCTGGACACTAATGAACACATTTACATCAAAAAGGAAACATTCATTGAGCTCGATTTGTGTTCATTTTTGATGCACTAAAAAATGAGCAGAATGGAGAACAGAGCCTGGCTGCATTAGACTCTCCATGACTCATACCGCATTAGTCACTTTTTCACATGAAACACTATTCTTAAGATTTCACAGTTTATGTGATGGGGGATGTCAAAAGGATATGTGTGCGTGTGTTTGTGTGTGTAGGCATTCTGCTGTATGGTCAGAGAAACTGAATAGAAAATAGGGTCCCACAGGTCATGCGTATTGAACAATAACCTCCTTTTAAAATGCTCTACATTATCCAGACCCGAGCGAATAGTTCACATTTTACAGATTTTTCAGTTACTGGGACACAGCTAGACAAAACAAGAGTGCCTTGCATAAGAGATTAATAAGGTGGTTACAACAGAAGAGTGTTATACAAGCTCAACACAGACACTTACTGTATTACAGTTTCCACAGAAACGCAGGTGTGACCTAAAATCATACATTAGATCACAAATAAGCACTAGAATTGCAAGCATTAAGTAACCCAGTCTTTACAGTACACTCTTGTATAGTGTTTTGAGACACCAACAATATATACATTGTTGATGCACAGCAAAAAACATTAATGCCATTTGTCATTGAAATGACCTTTCTGTTTCCGTAGTCAAGTGTACAGAGAGGCAGCAGAGTTCATTCCTTGCTCCTTGTGATGTGAATGCACTAATATGGTGTGTATTTTTAGATGGAGGTCTAAATGCAGCACTGGAGAGCTTGGCTGTTACTCCAAAGGAAAGAAAAAAAAAACATATCTTTTCAGGATTCAGTGTGAGCATCACTGCTGGTGAGGGATGAGAGTTGCATGACAACAACCCAGTACACAAACAGCAGCCGCCCGCCCGCCTCCCACCAGCCGTTGCTAAGCAGTTATGGTTGCTATGAGCGAGAGAAAAGGGAGAGGCAGTGAGAGAGAGAGAGAGAGAGAGAGAGAGAGAGAGAGAGAGAGAGAGAGAGAAAGAGAGAGAAAGAGACAACGAGCGCGAGAGAGAGATTCCCTGAGCGTTGTGTGTATATCTTAGAAAAACAGAGGGCATTCCTTGATGTCTATATCAGCAGGGTGCTGCAGCCCCTTCTGCTGGAAAAAATTCAGAGACTAGGGGGAGATTTTCCATGTAAAGCAGAAATGCCTCTATGACATACAGCAAAACATACATGAGCAAATCTGAATGTGTGCATCACATTCACAGTGCTAGAAGTGTATCCCACAAATACAGAACAGGGCACATCTTGAAACATGTTCTGGTGTTAGTGGTGATCATGAGTGTTACGGATGTGGATGGGGGAGCAGCTATTTGTACTGGAGCCTCTGAAAGGCAAGATCTAGCTCTAAGATACAGAACACAGCATGTTCCTATGCACTGTAGAATAGAATTGAATAGAATAGAATAGAATACCTTTGTCATTGCACAAGTACAGATTCACTGATTTGAATACCAACAATAACAACAACAGCAATAATAGTAATAATAATAATTATTAACAGTAATAAGATTAAATCTAATCCTCTTATCTCATGTAAACATTGGAGTCTAAAAAGCCTTTTTATACAATGGGAAAAATTAATTGCCATCACTCTTAAAAAAGATGATCCTTCAAGGGTTCTTTAGTATAGAAATGGTTCTATACAGAACAATGAACACTCAAAGAACCATTTAGATGACTAAAGGGTTCTTTGCATGATGAAAGGTTCTTCAGATTGATGGAGAATGTGCTGTAGATGGCTCTATATAGAACATTTTTAAAAATGGTTCCATAAAGCACCAAAAAGTGTTCTTCTATTGTTAATAATTATAATAAGGGAGGGGTTCTTTTATTATTTATTTTTTCAGACCAGTGCATTAATTTGTGTTGTTTTTGTGGACCCATGAGTATACAGCACTGTGCAAAAGTCAGAGACTATCCTTCATTTATTTAATTTCCAGTCAAAACATCCCTTAGGTTTATACACACACACACACACACATATATATATAAACAGAAAATTACACAAAAGCCTCAACACCTAAATATAATGTAACTTTTTTGAGTAGTTCTTGCTCAAGGATGAAATCAGGTCTTGCATGGTTGTTAGGAGTCTCATTTTCTCTGTATCTTTTAATCATTTTTAGAACAGTTTTGGAAACTCCTGCTTTTTTCATGAAAAATTTGTACTTCATGGCCATTTACACTGGAAATTGAATAAATGAAGGGTGGTCTCTCATTTTTGCAAAGTAATGTATGGAACATGATCAAATAACAAAAATGATTGATAATACAGCAGCATATCATAGTGCAAAATATTCAGCAATAATAAGTAACAGCAGCATCTCTGTGGGAGTATTAAACAACTGCTGCAATGATGAAGCTGTTACTTGCATTACTGCTTTACATTTTGCACATACAAAACACTAACACTTCATAACACTGCTCATAACAGTTTAGTGGTGGTAAGACATTACAGGGCAAGCACAATTGCTAATCCTTGCTGACTTTATATTATTATTTATATTATATTATGTATTTTACATGGGTATATAATGCACTCATAAAGCCACAGTAAACATAACTATTAATGCAATAACCCTCAGTGCCAAATGGATGCTATGAGAATGGGAGTAGGCGTGAGTAGGTCCGGAAAGACTCTTATCTCCCTAGTCCACCTGAGGTGCATCCACCCAAGCTTTCTGTCCCCTCCCTGCCTGCCAGGCATCCAGTCGGTGGTATTTACCACATACCTCCTGCAGCTCCAGCTGCCTCTCCCACCGGGGTGTCCAGTGCCAACCTCGGGCGGAGCATCCGCTCCCAGCCACAACACATCACAGCTCGGCGTCTCCACAGTGCAGTCAGCCCTTAAACTCAGCCCACACCCCATTCAGCCTCAGTCGCTCTGGAATCCCCCCATACGACTGCTGTGCAGGAGTCCCGTCTGAACCGTGTCTGCAGCCTCAGGCCGTGCTGCTCTGCCACACCCAGCAGGCCTAGACAGTGACTGCACATTTCAAATTTATGAACTCTTAGAAGTCAAGAGTTATTGCTATTGTTTTGCTATACCACTACAAAGTTATTTTATAATTGCATATGTAATTATGTAATGAGTTACGTATTTATTACATAAATGTTACACATTAATTACATAGATTCAATTCACAAATAACATTCTACATGTGTCAATATAGAATAGTCAAAAAGCAATAGTCAAAAGCAATATATTTATGATATGTTTTTGTTATTGCAAATGACAACTTCTGAGGCTTAAATGTTGTCACTGTAAAGAAATATTAGTCTGTAAGTTCACATGAAACCATTCTGAATGAATTTGTTTACATCTCAATGACAGATTTATATAGGAATTTTGAAAAATCATCAGAGTTTCCCTTGAATGTTTTATAATTTAAAGATTTAGAGTTTTAAAGTTTGGCAAAAAGTTAAATTTTCACAATTTTCATCTGTCCCAATTGTAACCAATCATCCAAGACATATTTGCTGTCAGAAATTTGCTACCTTTTTGAATACCTTGAATCCTAGGCTTCAGTATACAGTTACTAATCTAAAAAGATTTTATTAAGTAACTACTATGAATATCCCCTGTGAAAGGAATATGTACATTATGGAGTTATGCGAGTGAGAATTTTATGGATCCCTAAAGGTTTACCTAAGGGGTTAAACTAAAGAAGACCACCAAACATTGCCCTCTGAAACAAATTCTATTATCTAGGCCATATTAATGCATGTAGGATGCTTATCCAGCCAGCAAACTAAAAGGTGGGCTTAGGGTCAGCAAAAACTTTAACTTAAAGGCTTAAAATGCTGCGCATGTGAACAGCTCTCTGCATACTGAGTCATAGCCAAGGTCTACAGTTTTAAAGCCATTAGTGCAGGAGCTGACCTATATATCTCCCTTTGATTTATTCCTGATCTCTGCACTCTCCACAGTGAGCCATCACACTTCTGATTAAACATTCAGATACAGTCACCATCTCCAGCGAGCAGTTCAGATGAATATGACTGCTTCAGAGACAACATGCCATGTGCTGCTAGCTTATGTTACCTGATGGGCAGGAAGTAGTTACACTGGCCCTGTCAAACTGTAAGACTTTTTTGGTATATACTATTGCTGTGATACTACACTACTACAGACAAACAGTACTTGAGTGAAAGTATACATGCTGTGTTAAAACCATATGTAAAAGTGGAAGTATGGAGTCAAAATATATGAGTAAAATTCTTTAACAGATAAAATTAACAGTCAGCACATTTTGATCACACTCTGTGTTATCCAGACTGATGGTGCTCCTGTCTTTTTAAACACTTTTCAACAAACTCAAAATTCAAATGCACTGAAGAAATCTGTGTTTTCTTTCACATGGATACACAACATACATGTACAAAATATGTCCTGTGAGCAACTTTCTAAAGGCCACTATACACATCTAGTCAAATCTTGGGTGGTCACCAGTAATAAGGCTAATTTAATCCCTATGGTGTTGTAATCCCTCACCTGTATGCCTGTCATCTATCCGTCCTCCGTCCATCCATTCGTTTGTTCGTCAGTCCATCCATCAGTCCGTTCACTTGTTTGTTCATTTGTTTGTTTGTCTGTTTGTCATCCATCCATCCATTTGACTAGCTGTTTGTTTGTTCCATATCAACGTTCCCTGGATGCACACCCAGTAGTAAAGTGGATAAGAACCTTCTTCAAGATGTCACCATATAAAGGCTGGATAATGTTTTTAGAGAGCCATGGAGTCATGGATCTACAACACCACCTGCAAATGCAGAGCCGGGTTCAGTCATTTCCTCTTTCTCAGTTTTAGAATCATTCAAACCTTTTTTAATATTTTACACTGTGTTCCATGGGAGTAAGGTAACTTGTCATGAACATATGGTGTAATACAGTCATAACCACTCTACAGCACGTATTATTCCTCACTCACATTGAGTCTCCATCCACTAACACATAAAACCCAACACACATGCTGCACTCTGCATCTTCCTCAGCAGTGCTGCCACAATGTGGTTACTGTTACTTGAATTTGTTGATGGGAAATTTCATTTCATGCTGATATGAATTTGATTTGATGTTTTAAGAAAAAAAAGTGTAGGAACTTGACTGATACAAGTTTTCTCCAAAAATAATACTCAAGTATAGTAACAAAATACAATTACAAGTATTTTCCATATCTGGTGACCTGTGTGACTGGTGTTATTAATTATTTGAAAATGTGCTGATTTGATTAGGTTCTGATTGCTCTGTATTTTGCATTTTATGAAGGATGGAAGGTTTTGTTCTCTCTTGTTGTAAAGCTTAGCTGAGCTTGGACAAGCCACTTGGTTTACATGGTAACCAATACTTCTCATCACCATTCTATTACTTAACTCTCAGAAGTCTGGCGTTATTAACTGTTATTTTGCTGTTCTACAAAACTGATTACATAATTACACAATTACCTATACAGTTACCTAATGAATTACATTTATGGGTTCGAGATTGCACTTCTTTCTGTTTTCCATATGTTACAATGTCAGCAAAGGGTTGTGTGTGCAACATCGACTTTTTCTTAAATTCAAATCATGTTGAAATATCCCCTCTTCTACTTATGAGCACAAAGAATTTTCTGCTTGTTTCAGTGATCCAGAAGTCAGACATTATTAATACAAGGATGTACATTATTTTTGATGCAGTACTAAAAGCTACTTGAGTGCTAATAGAGGCCCCATGTGGAGAATCATCAGCCTGCTAAATGTGAGTGAGTGTGAGTGAGTCAGTGCTTCACATCTAATAACAAATATCTAACAAATCAATGACACAAATAGCTGGGCTGTTTGTGTGCCTGCTTAGTATTGTGAGCAGATTTCCCCAAAGCTTCACAGTGATGACTCATGTGTAGCATGGCTGACCCAGGCTGTGTGTCTAAAAGCAACCTGAGCTGTTCTGGAAGTGAACATCACACCTACACATCAGCGGAGCGTCTGGGACATGTACAGCAGAACGGTGTTTTCTGTCGCTCTCTAAGAGCTCAATGCTACGCTCCCTGACCTTTCCAGAAGGAGTCTGGTAATACATCCCTGGAGATGGTGGTACAGATGCCTGCTGCATGCTAAGAGGAAGTAAATGTAGATTTTGTGCCACATTAAGTTTCTTGACAAATATAGCACTCATTTCATTTGTTTCAGTACTGTGTTTAATATACTGTCTCAAGCACCTACATTACAACAGTGGATACTGGCCAGACAAGGAGAGGAGGAGAAAATAAGGAGCAGATTTTTCAGCAGAAACTGCATTGTTATGTAAGCATGTGTGTATAACAAATGGAGCAGTTCACAACAAAAGTCCAGTTTGAACATGACATACTGGATGTTGTAGTTTTGAAATATTCATTATTTTAAAGCTTTTTTTATTGTTGTGGCTCATAAACAGTTTTGGCTGCCATGTTTTGGGGGTTGAAAAGGAAACTGCATTAGATTGTAATGATTTCTGTAAGTACAGATTTGTGTATTTAAAGTCTGCTACTGTGAATAACCAGCCTTTCATTTATTTACTTTTCAGCTAAAATTGCCTTTCAGTCAAAATTAGCTATTTTTCAATCTGAGGGGGAATATTTTAACAGAAAATTACACAGCCATCTCAACAATTAAATATAATATATATTTTTTTTCATTATGTAGTGTGTCCACACTTTATTACAGTTTCCTTTCTTTTCAGGAGACTCACTTTCAGTTTTTCAAAAAAATCTGAAGCCATATTTTTCCACACCTCCAAAGTTTTAGTGTTAGAGTTGGTTGTATTTTCTGCTTCTCACAATCCAAGTAATCCCACACACCTTTAGTAATGTTGAGGTCTGAACTCTGGGGTGGTCAGTCCATTGTTCCGAGAACACCAGCAGTTTCGTTATTTGATTTGCAAATTTTCTTTATTTTTGGTCTATTTTCTTTTCACAGTAAAGGATTCTTAACAGCTACACATCCTTTCAGACCCATACCATTGACTTGTCTTCTCACAGTGGAAGGATGGACAGAAAGATCTGTGGATATTTTCAGATCTGAAGTAAGAGTGGAGCTTGATTTTCTCCTCTCTCTCGAAGCTGACTGTTTCTCTGACTGTGACAGTTTGGTGGTCTACCCGGTCCTGCATGGCTGTTTGGAGTCTCACTTTCTCTATAATTTTAATCACTCCAGTTTTCACTTATTTTAAGTTTATTTAAAATACAGCAGCCCTTTACGTCGCATGAACATTTCGTAATGGATGGACTAATTACAAAGTTCCAAAATGACTTGGAATAAAATCTTCTAGTGTAAAAACGACCATGAGAACACAACACATGTAGATCCCCCTATAATCTGCTGGCTATTATGTTCCTGAGCTTGCTGTTACCATGACACCTAAGAGCTCATGTTTTCTGATCGTGAAGAGAGCTGTTGATGAAGAGCTCTGCAGAGGAAGATTACAGTGTATTTTTAAATGCTGCAGTGTGTTTCAGTAGGCTACTGTGAGCTCCACCCAATATGACGGCTGCAGTTTGTGTCAGTGCTATGCGTGTAACTGGAGTGCGAATGCACACGCAGCTAAATAAGATGCTGTACTAGCACACTGTAAGCGCCAATCACAGACAGTGTGCTGGAAACTGTCTCCTGCATCCTTTAGCACTGTAAAGCAGGTCACTCACTCATCATCTGATTACGTCAGCGGCTGTATATATAGTTCATGAAAGCCTTTGGAGGCGTCAGGTCCCTTAGTCAGCCTGGGGTCAACCATTTGTAAGAAAGATAAGAGTGTATTCATGAGAGTTTTTATCGAGAAAGTAATCTCGTGTTGGACTGTAATGGAGAAAGTGTATATTACAGAATCTTATTGGAGCACTCTTTAGCCAATATTCTGCAAAGCCAATTCTTATCATGACAGAGGAGGAGGATTAACTGGGTGAATAATTTCCGGCGCAGATGATCAATCCCTGAATATCTTTTTCAGGCAGATGTGTCACTCATTGTGCCATTGGCTGATTAAAGGTGGACTCTCTGCTCCGTTATCAGCAGTGTCAGAATGTCCTGTCGGCTTCGCGCAGCCAGCCACTCTCGCATCTCTGTTATTCTCCAAATGCAATTACTGAACATCCTGTGTGAGCAGCACAAACAGCACACAGCAAACACAGGACATCAATACGACTGTGGCGGCCAGGCGGCTCCCTCAGATCCCCCTGTTTGGCTAATGACAGATAAGAGAGCTGCTGGCCAGATGATCCGACTCCAGTAGACAGAGAGAGAGAGAGACAGTGAGAGACGGCTCCCGCGGGAGCATCACAGCCCCCTCCAGCAGCGGAAGTGGATTCACACCCACACACTGATCGCTGTGTCACTGCGAGCACACCTGCTGCCTTTCTCACCTGTCCCACTGCTGCCCACTCGCCCAGTCCGCTAGACTGTTACCTCATTAGCCACACATGCATGGCCAAGTCCATCTGTTTTCCTATGTAGTGACAGAAATGTAGTACTTGATAATGTAAGTCTGCTGAACTGTCATTCTAATATTCAGATCATAACTACATTCTCTTCTCTAAGTTATATTAAAGAGGAATTCCACTCATTTCTTAAACTTGCTGCATGTGTACGTGGTTAAGATGTAAAGAAAGTAATTCAAAGTGGTTTGGTGTGAAATACTCCATTATAGAGAAACCTAGTGAGCCAGAATTGTTTACAGTGGTAGTGATAGGAACCAGACGTCTGAAGCATTGTACCAAACCATGTCACTTCTTATCGTCAAATCAAGTCAAGTCAAAGTATATTTATGTAACGCTTTTTACAAAAGACATTGTCACAAAGCAGCTTTACAGAAAAAAAAATCCAGGTCTGAGCCCCTATGAGCATTAGCGACTCCTGAAACCCACCAGGAACAAACAGACACTCTTAATGGGTTCTATGACTTTTTTCAACAGGGCGGTACTTTAAATGGAATTCTCTAGCTGCGTTATGGACGAAAACTGGATTAAGTGATGATATCACTAAGCAGAAGCAGCCAAAAGTTAACATGCCATTGGGCTGCTTCCGCCATTGTAGCAGAGAGTGCATGTGCACATGACGTCACTGGAGCGCATCTGTCTGAGAGTGCATGTCTGTGCCTAGACCCTGTTGAAACCAGTGGCAACAGTGGCAAGGAAAAACTCCCTAAGAGCAAGAGGAAGAAACCTTGAGAGGAACCAAGACTCAAAAGTGGAGTCCATTCACCTCTTGTCAACACCGGGAAGCAAACAATAACAGCAGAGAATAAGGTTTCTTCTTGCTTAAATCACACCTGTGTTGAGTTGTTAGGTGCTCATAAGAACTAGGGTTCATGATGTCTTTGTCCACTGGCACAAAATAAGGGGAGGGAGTGTATTCATGTCATATTTGAAAGTGACGTTTCAATAAAGTCTCCTACAACAGTGATATCTTGTTGTCACTCTAAGCTAAAACAGAGTTGCTGTGTGAATTAATTAAGATGCACCATGTGCACACTGAGCTGCAGGAAAAACAGTCTCTGGCAGTGCGTGTGTGGCATGAGTGATGCAAAATGTTTTTTTTTTATTTTGGCACTCATGTTAACAGGTCAGAGCTTTCACATAGACTCGGGTTGATTATAACAGATGATGGGCGCAAAACACAATTAATTCCATAAAAATATATGTTGTTTTAACCAGACAAGCTCTCCAACCTCATCATAATAAATATGATTAATGAAAAGAGGCTGTGTTGAATGTGGTGCATTCACTACAAAGTAGAAAAGTAAATATCAGCACAATTAAAATGACATTTTTTGTTTACATAACATCTATAGTACATTTTGATGAATAAGAAACTTTTAAAAAATGAACTGTTTTGAATTTACATGGGGGACATTGTCTGCTCTCATTATTTATTTTAGAAGACTTAGTTGTGACACTGTATTAAGGCTAACCTTTAGCTTGGTTAGCTCTCACTGTGAGTTGTTTACATGCTTCAAAACAGTGGTTTATTACAAGTGTGTGATGATTTAGGCATGCTTTTTGCAAGATGCTAATTGGTTGGGTAAAAGCTTCCTTTACTTGTTAGCTACATTAGCCTCATTGCTCATGTATAGTGAAGAAGCAAACACATCTTTGCTGATCCACTACATTTAGACTCAAGCGAAAATTGCATCATTTGGCTTTTCACTAAGCTCTCACTATAACAAAGGTCTGATTGATCTTCGGTGTAGCCTTTAGGGCTGTTTCCTAAACTGACCATGCCCCTGACCTGCATTTTTGAGGAAACAGGGTGGAAAAAAGAGACACTGTTCACATCTTCAACTCTTTTTGTTGGATTTTGAGAAAATGCCCCAAGAGCAAAGAGAAAGTTTATGAGGATGTGTGGACCGCTATCACAGCACTATGTCCGCTGGCAGCTGACCTTGTGCTGTGAATGGGTGTAAATCTAGAGGAAGTAAAAGGCCCTGAACAAAACGAGGCAGTGAGGTAGAGGAGGCTGCCATGCTCAGGCACGGTGGAGGTATGAGCAGCTGTGGATGTGGCGGGGGGAGTAAGAGGGGAAACGGCGGTCAGGGGAGAGAGATACAGACAGCAGCAGAGACGGGTCCCTCTCTGCCGTGCATGTGGGAGGATATTAATTATTAAAATATTTCAGCTCTCTCGTCCTCCCTCAGGATGTAGGAAGGAAGTCACAGAGAGAGAGAGAGAGAGAGAGAGAGAGAGAGAGAGAGAGAGACGTATTGGCTTACCCAGAGATAAAAATGTTCCGGTAACAAGGGGGACTTTGATGAACTGCAGTATCTGTCCCTAAGTCAGGACTGTAATTTTCTTCTTCTGTTTTTTTGGATCTCAGTGTACTGTGGTTAGTTTTGTCAACTCAGTACAAAGAGACTAAACGTGGCAATTTGCATTTCTGTGTTCAGGCTATTTATACTGATTAAATGTGGAAAATACAATTTGATAGACTATTTTTTAAATATAAATATAATTTGTGATCATTTTTAATTTCCAAATTCAGTTTCAAGCACTTCATAAAACTTAAAATATTAAAATGAATTGAACGATCTTAAATAGCCAAGATTTGTTGGCAGGTCCAAAGTTTACATGCACACTATAACCTAAGAATAACACAGCCAGTTTGCAGTGTAGCCCATGTTGATACTAAAGAATGAGCCTTAAAATGTTAATAATAACATTTTTTACACTTTATTATTTTAGGGGCCCTATAAAGGATTTTTTTACCCTTCCCTCATCTTTTTAGCTGATATACTGTAAAATTAGAGACTAAATAATAACAATGACCACCACAAGCTATACATTACACACACACACACACACACACACACACTACATATATATATTTTTGGTCATAGATTATCTGGTCTGTCCTCGCCTGCCTGTGTACTGATTACTATAATAAGAACTCAAACAACAAGGAACAAGGAAGAAGAGCCTTTCATCATAATCTAATGTTTGTGAATGCAGCACATAAGATCATCAATTCAAATATGTTCAGAACTATCTACTCATGTGCTGATGAGGGTCCATATAAAGGCTGGCATGTCAAGTCACCTCCATATTTGGTCCACCTCTGCGCAGTGTTGGGGAATAGACTTGAGGGGGCTGGGGCATCCCAGGGCTTAGGCGATGCAGACCAGTGGCCACTGACTCATGCCTGCAGCTAACAGACAGGGGGTGGAGAGGGGGATAGCATGCCTACTGCCACTGGCACCGCACAGGAAGGGGAAGTGCTTGTGTGCCCACGCACAGAAACTTCCAGAAGGGCTGTGTGTGCGCCCTGTGGGTAGGGGGAGCAGGTGTCTGCCGCTCCACTGTGAGCACACTCCTGAATCAGCCCACAACTGACACCCTCTCGGAAATTTAAAAACTAGGACAGAGCCCTTCTGAGCGAACACAACACAGTCAGACCTGTACAAAAACAGAACATGATGTTACAAATGCCTTTAGAGGAAGCAGCAACGTAAATCTCTGACCTCACCATGAGTCAATTAGCATTCTTCGGGAAATGATTAAGAGCATGAAATCTCAAATTTGACCTGATTTAATTAAATTTGTTCATTCATAATTCGTGTATGTGTATTAGAGGTGGCACAGTTCTACTTTTCTGATACCAATAACAATTTTGAAACCTTGAATATCGGCTGATATCAGTTCCTAGACTATCAAGCACAAATGTCTCAAACACTGCAAGGCATATCCAACAAAAGGATTCTAATCTGGTACAGACCAGCGACAGAACAGGATAGAACAAACTGCAACGAACAGTAAAGACAGCTGAAAAAATTATTGGTGCTCTTCTGCCCACCCGCTGGGACTTGTAATCTTCAAGAACCAGGAAATGGCCTGGGAAAATCATTACAGATTCCTCACACCCAGGACACCCTTTTTCAGGTCCTCCCCTCTGGCAACTGCGGTTTCCTTATGCCATCACCCTCATTAACCTTATGCCATCACCCTCATAAATAGCTGATCTGTAATATCATCTGCTGGGCCATAGCTACTCCTGTTTTATTCAGATAGCTGTTACACCTGCTTCACATCCATACTATACTATACACCACTATTTCATTCCCATACGTGATATATATTACTGTTGTTTGCACTACTACACACACTTACGTATATTACCTGTCCTTATATCATCTGCATATTGCTTGTATATAGAGTATATTCTGTTTGTAATAAATAATTGTCTGTACATCATTGTTCTTATTTAGTCTGCTTATTGTTATACTGTGTATATTGTATAGTGTGTATTATCTGTAAATTACACGTACATTGTCAGTATATTGCATATAATACTAGAAAGACACTAATTGCCAGAACCAAATTTCTTGTGTGTGTCAACACAACTGGCCAATAAATCTGATTCTAATTCTGATGACAGCACAAAATGTGATTCCAGGCAAAATTTGTTATAGGACTGGATCAGATTCTTCTTTTCCCTCTGATGTCTGATCCAGCATTTTCTGCTGCTATCAGCTAGACTCTGAAACCCATAATCAGATCTGTGCCATCACTAATGTGTATAGTTCAAAAAGGTACACTTCTGAATTATTTTCAGTAAATAAAGGGTTCACTGAGTTCAAAAATGTAAGGAACTGTGCAACACTACAAGAGTAGTGAACAATACAAACAGTACACCAAACTTTTTGAAGGGAATTACAATTGAAAACAGCCCAGTAACTTTATTTTGGTCAAAAAATGAAGGCATACCGTGCTGAAAATGATTATAATCAATTCCAACATTTCAAAATGAATGTGCTCACTAGAAATGTGCAGGGCCATTTCTAAGCTTTTAGAGGCATTTAGCAGCATCCTGCTTGGAAGCCCTATATTTATATTATATTGTATGTAATGATTAAAATGAGTACTTTATTCATTTTGATCAGAAAACAGGTAAACAGAATATAACTACAATTATATATAGTTGATAACAAATTCTTGATAACATATTCACATATTAACATATACCCATATATCGTAACTGTCTAAAGAAAAAAAGTATCTCCAAAATAGTAACTTTACAGGAGAGAGCAAAAACGTTCTTTACTTTCAATGTAAGCTAAAGAGATTTTTTTCCAAGCAATTTTGGAGCATTTGTACTGGTCCAATCATCATGAAAGTTTCACACAATGTAAAGGAGAGCTGTATATATATATATATATATATATATATATATATATATATACACATCTTATATTTTATTTTTTCCAGTATGTTAGCAAATAAATAAATAACTAACAGAAAAACATTTTTAGGTTTGTTCCATGTAGACGATGTGTTAACTTATTTTTTCTTATTTACCTAGAAAATCAACAAAATATGGATTTTGAACAGGGGTGTTTTTTCCATAAAATAAAATGAATAAATAAAATTAAATTACGTTGAGTGTTTCAGTGACATTCATTTAAACTTTCTTGATTTTTTAGAAGTAATGTTATCAACATCTGTTGCAGTTTTTTTCTGCTTATATTATGATTAGCATGAAAGATATTTTCCAAGAAAAATGACATACTTGCAGAGCCCCTTACAGCTCAGGAGCCCTAACTGGCTACATATAAAGTTTATAACAAGAACTGGCCCTGGCCTTCAGATGTATTGATGTATTGATGTATTTTTACCCCATTAACAGGAAGGTACAGTAATGGTGGACCGTTTTAATGGGTATCAAATGGAGGGTGTATCCTGGTTTTGGATGATATGATCGACCTCAGGAAACATTTTGAAAGAAAGTCTAGACTGAAATCATTTTGAGAGGGAGAGAGAGGGAGAAAGAAAGCGAAAGAGAGCAAGGCCTTTCCTAAAAGCGCCCACATCTTGTGACAGTCTGGTTAACATCAGTGGGCACATGTGACCTTCTACCTGGTGACGCAACCCACAGTTATGCAACACCGACCAAGGTGCAGGACCAGCTGTAATATCAGACGTGTAATTTTCCAGTAGACAGAGAAAAGAAAAAAGACACAATACCAGTGACATATGCAGCTCTCTGTCTACTCACTGAGTCATTCCAATCTCTAAATGCTCTAAACACAGATTGATGCAAAAACATTCAGTTCAAACATCAAATGCTTATTTATGTATATTAGTCTTAATGCAGGGCATACAATAAGTCTGAAAAGCAGCTAATGGACTGGTGGAGATAAAGAGTTGATATGGGAGTGAAGAAAACAGCAGGCCATTACAGCAGGCAAATAGGTCTGAAACAGGTGACGTAAACCAGGAGAACACGCATGCCGGTGAATGGATCGATTCAAATCTACATGAGCAGAGAGAGGTTAATGACTTACTGCATCACTAAGCTCCCCCTGTAATCCACCGGCTGCCAGGACAGAACAGCGAGTGTAGGGGGCTGGATTTATAATGGGTGAGGAATTGTGGGAGAAGTCGGCAGACGGGCGGAAGAACCGCAAGCGAACTCCCCCTGCAGCTAGCACAGTAGCCGTCCAATCAGATAAGCCTGTGGGGAGATGGCTATGCTAACCAGGCTACTGATTAACCTCATTAGAGCCTCATACTACCTACAGTGAGCAGAGCTGGTTGGCTGTAGCCAAATTCCCTCTATGGATGGAAGTGGGTTAGCAAATGAACATCTCTGGATGCCCAGTGTAGCACATGTGAAATTACAGACTAAAATATATTGTCGCTGTTACTTCAAAACCCCATAACTCCTTTTGTTTTCGTTCGTTTTTAATATGCCATTTGAAAATGCTAGTTGCCCTTTACATTGTGTGAACAGTTCATGATGAGTGGACCAGTAGAAGACCACTTGAGAACCCCTGAAATGGCTCAAATTTCTTTGTCCATAAATGCTTATTACACTGTAATTTTTAAAAAAAACTTTAATAAGTAACAGCAATGGTTCAGATACGTGGGCGTTTATCAGCTGTTTTCATGTGTTCAACAGGATCTATTCCTTCTGTTTACTTAAAGGTGAAATTCCTCTGATTTTTTTCAAAAGTTCTGCATAGTCAAATGGTTGAGCTGTAAACATGGTCCTTTAGAGCGGTTTGGTGTGGAATGCTTTGTTCTAGAGAAGCTTGCCAAGTTAGAAGTTGTTGACAGTGGTAATGATAAGAACCAGACATCTGAGGAGCTTCTAAAAGCTCTCCCACAAGAAGTTATTACAAGAAATGAATATGCAGAAATGTCTGAGACATTGTTTTTGTGATAAAGTTTTGGTCTAAAACAGATTTTAATCAATTTGTTTTAATCCGTTCATGGTGGAGAGATGAAGGGTGTTCTAAGGCAAAATAGTCCCCAAAGAAAACTTTTTATTTTTTATTTTTTTTTAATTAACCATAATGCCCTGCGATGGACTGGTGACCTGTCCAGGGTGTATCCTGCCTTCCACCCAATGACTTCTGGGATAGACTCCAGCTCCCCCCGCGACCTAGAAAGAGAAGTGGCTTAGAACATGTGTGTGTGTGTGTGTGTGTGTGTGATTAACCATAATTTACCATCATTGGTCTTACATATAAAGATTCAGAAGACATGTAGGTTCATTGGTGGTTTTGGATAGTAAATAAAATGGCTGTATTTGCATTGTAGACATTGGGACTTCTGGTTCCTGTCACCACCACTGTAAAGAAATTTGAGTCTGTAAGTTTGTCTGCAAATGAACCAGTTCACATCAAACCAATCTGATTGACTTTGTTTACATCTGAAGCACTGAATTATACAGAAATTTGGAAAAATCAGTGGAATTCCCCTTTAACCCTTCAATATTATAGCAATAAGTATGTTTCTACCCTTTAATCTACAATTTTCTTAAAAAATGTGATTTCTTATGCTGTTCACATTTATTTTAATACGTAAACATCATCTAAAAAGTGGAAAATTCATATTCACATAGTCACAAACTACCATTTTGAGCAAGCAACACATGAGCAGGAATATACTTCACACTTTAGTTGGCATTTACCATTTATCATTGCTCTTATCTAAAAAATAATTAACAGTTCATTTATGATCCGGATTCCATTCTGAATTTGCGCACACATGCTGAGAAACTGTCACAGTGAAGGCAGCACAGTGCTTCTTAGAAAACACAGTGTCACACAGAAAGCTCTCAATTACACATGCTGGTCCAACAAGGACATGCATGCAGCCAAACTACTCTGCTGAGATTTGAATGAGTTAAAAGAGACAAAGCCAAAGTGTCTGAATGTTTTGCCAGCGAGACATTAGGTAATGAATGAGTGTTGAAGGAGTAAAACCACAAATATTGACTAGATATGCCAAAAACACATGATGTCATACAGTGAGGAGGAGGAAGTTCAGGTGATGACATGTTCAGCAAAGCCACCAGATTTAAATCCTTCTGAGAACTTCTGGAATTATGTTAGTGGAAAAATCGGTTTACTTGGACAGACTGCTGTAGATGCTACCAGATCAGATGCTTTCAGAGTGGTGTGGACATGCAAATCTAAGATCTGAGCCGCTTTCACATGTGGTCCTAGATTGGACAATAAATTATCTTCCCAATAAGGCTTGTTCTGCTGGTTAGTTTGTTGTTCCTGGCATATGTTGTTCATTCACATGAATTTCTTGATTAGGAGGTGGGTATGCAGGTCGTTTCAGGACACAAGTTCATTCACTGTGATGACACATTTAAAAAACTTACATAAACAAATGTGAACCATCGAGCTAGCAAGATCTGATCTGAACAAAAAATTAGAATCACGCAATGAGGCGTGTAATGTGAACTTAGCCTAAATATCTCATCTCTGCTGGAACAAAAAACTTTGTATCTCCATTTTTATTGTTTTTTATTTGTAACACAATTTGAATACCAGCTGCACTTTAAGATGTTTTAAAATTTCATGAAGAATTGAAAAAAAGTGCTCCAAAACTCCAAAAAATTAACTTCCATTCAAAGATAAGAATCTTTTTCCTTCTTCTGTGAAAATACCATTTTGTATATGAGGTTGTCTTTTAAATTCACCTTTATTTAACTTAATCCTAAACCTAACTTTTACCTTAACCATCATATAATCTAATCTTGGTCCTAAACTTAATCCTGGTGCTAATCCTAATCCTGACATGTGTGTACATAATCTATTTATTTAAATAAAGTGTGACTGAAAAATCCAAATTAGTATATATGGTCTGTAGACTGCAGTTAAGAACACATAGAAAACAGTTAATTTGGATAATTTAACAACATTTTGTGTGATAAAGTGGTGAGGGGTGGTCATCAAAGCTAGAGGAGAAACAAATTCCTGAAAAACACACTATCCATTTCCTTCTGCATTCATTTTTTGGGGTATAAGTGATCATAACAAAATAACATTTAAGCAGTTCTTTTTGACGGCCAGTGCAGACACCCTCCATGTGTTTTGAAATCATTTTGATATTTACCATCTAACCTGTCCTGTATGCTTCAGTAAAGGCCATAGTGAGCTATGTCGAAATGCATGGGTTATTTAAAGCATGTGTGAATGAGCAAGTGAGAGAGAGAGAGAGAGAGAGAGAGAGACATTGACATGGCAGAATGGCTCACTGTCATCTGCTTTTGCCAGCCAATTTATTTTCACACTCTGCGTTCATTCAGTGCCACTATCTTTTTTCCGGACACTCCTACGTCACAGAATATCACAGCTTTTCCACAGCCATCAGGCACATCTCTCTTTTTTTTGCACCTGAGGTAAATCAAATATCCTGAGGCAGAGGGAGGGAGGAGATTGAAGGGCGAATAGGCCGATTGTCAGCATGGTTAACGGAGGCTCTTGATGTGAGACTGGCTAGCCCCTGCTCGCTGTGGCTGGGGTGGGCGTCCATGTGCAGCATCTTATTACATGTCTGGAGAGTCATTTGCGACGCTGGGAAGGATGATGAAAGGCCCGGGACGGCCTGACCCACAGCATTTGTTCCGTCTGACGCTTGCGGAGGAGACAACAAGAGGACAGGCCAGCTGGAAAAAAAAAACAGCTCTGAGACAGCACTCCATCTAGCATGACTACGCTAGACGCATGAGACAAGAAACAACTCATCAAAGCCGGCCTGCCGGAGCAGTCGGCATGAAAGTGGCTGACAGTGATTTGTGATTTGATTTTGAAGAATGGAGGCAGCGTCACATCTATGTATAGTGAGATGCGTCGTACAGAAATCAGTTCTCATGACTTGTACTATCCATTTAACCATTTCCAGACCTCTCCTTCAGGAAGCCCAGGACTGCTTGTAGTCATCACCCAATACCTTGTTTATCTAACCAATATTTCATAATGTTAAATTAAGTGTGCTGGTGATTTGGAACCAAACTCTGTTATTCAAACTGGCAAAATATGAATGACATTACTTTTTACTGTATTTATGTTTATGTGCATCTACTGTAATGATATTTAGTGATTTAACAAGCAAAAACACTATTTGCCAAGATACACAGTTTTAAACCTAAAGGCTTTGCACAGTACTGTGTATATATTAAATTAACACTGTAAGCAATTAACATCCTACGATGGTTTGTGGCATGTATAAAAATACTGAGCAGGCCTAGTTGACCTTCATTTTGGATCAAGACAACAACAGGAAAAGATCTAAATAGAACAGCGTTCTTTATTGGGGTTTAGATGGCAGGAGTTTCAGTCGCAAAGGCTGCTCAGCTGACTAGTGTTTCTATAGGAACATTGATTAAAATCATGCTAAAGACATCAGTAAATCTCTGTGTAAAAATCATGGGCACTGGTCTACAGAAATATGGTCATTTGAGTCATCCAATCCTCTCCACAAGTGGTTGAGTACATGTGTAGTGTGCACCAAGAGAATAGCACAGGCCTGATTGGTTAACCACTACAGTAAACTGGGGCATTTGCCAGCATGATTTGGGTGCACTTGTCCCCTTAGAAGGAAGGGTCACTGTGAATCATTATTTAGTTATTCTGACAGATCATATTTATTTGATGATGAAACATTTGTATTCTGATGGGAGTGACTTCTTCCAGGATGACAGTGCCTCCATTCACATGGCACAAGGAGTCACTGAATGGTTTAATGAGTGGGAATATGATGTAAATCATAGGCTCTGGCCTTCACAGTCACCAGATCTCTATCTAGTTGAACACCTATGGGAGATTTCAGACTGATGTGCTAGGAAGCGCTCCCCACCACCATCATCAAACACCAACTGAGAGAATATCTTTTGGAAGAACAGTGTTCCATCCCTCTGGCACAGACTTGTTGGCTTGTGGTGGCCCAACACCTTACAGAGACATTTAATGTTGATTTATCCATTGATTTGTCACCAGTAATACTGGCTGGCTATATATAACAATAGGTTTTTGCAATATATCAATATATTATTAAAGCTTTATAATATGTTACTGATGTATTAAAAGATTCAGACCAATGATAGGTAACTTGTAAACAGCTATTGTATAATAACTGCACTAGTAACAAGTAGCTGATCGGACTTTAGCTCATTATGTCATTATCTTACTTTATTCATTCATTTTCACCATTCATTTTATATTATATGCAGCACTGATGTTTAACTAGTGTATTTTGTCCATTTCATCTCATTCACTAACATCAGAAATACATACTATATATCATGAAATATCATGATGTTATATTTTTATAATATCACCTATAGGCTATTCCATTTATTCTCTTATTACTTCGTTTGTCTTCATCTGAGCAACTGGTAAGATGAACTCCTTGTGAGTGATATCTCACTCGGCCAGTAATAATTCTGAATCTGATTCTGATTTGTGCTGATTTCAGGAAAAGCCAGAATGTGTCATTTTCACATATGATCACATCAGCGAGGCTGCTGATGGACTGAACCTGACTAAACTGCAGATCAGACAAATGGCCTGTCAGCCAGGGAAAACAGGGACATCAGTATAAACAACAAGGAGATTGATCACATCAGTGGGCAGATGACAGTTATGGATCAAAAGGAACCTCATGCTTGGACGTGTATTAGTGAATCCTCAGAAGGAGCGAAGTGGATCTGGATGCATGGTCGACTGCGCAAATGACAGAATTTTATCCACATTAGTGACCAAACAAGGGCAAAACAAAGCAAAACAAACATAGGAGAGAATGCCAAAAAGAGACAGGGGATGAACCAAAGCCACCATCGAGGACTGTCGTGCTGCTGTTAGCACAAAAAAAAGCCTCAAAGGTTTATGTAGATGAGAGTGTGCTGACCTCAAAGGGAGAATACTGATTTCACAGAACAGGGATGAATAGCAAGCATTTGTGAAATCATTCATTATTCAGAGACAACAGGGCTGAATGGTGAACACGGCTAACGGTTCCAAATGAAGCTAGGAACTGAGTTTAAAACCATACAGACAAGAAGGGACGAAAAACAATATGATTATTAGGGGGAACACAAAAAGACACTAAAACACATCATCTCACTCATATGATATAAGATATTCACACTGTTCTGAAAGGTAAGACACCTTATGACTTAATGTTAAGGAATGATTTTTCAAAATTACTGCATTGTTAAATGGTTTAGATGTAAATAAAGTCATTGAAAGTGGTTTGATGCGAAATACTCTGTTCTAGAGAAATTTACCAAGCCAGAATTTTTCAACCAGACATTTGAAGTGTTTAACGCCTCCACAAGCTACCTCACAGGAAATTATTACGAATATAGTGCCTGATGTCAAGCATGGTTTTATGATAGCGTTGAGAAGGTCTTGGTCTGTAATATATTTCTTTTACCTTAGAAGACACATGTAGGTTCACTGGTGGTTTTGGATATTAAATAAAATAGCTATATATTGCGTTGTAGACAATGAGACCCCTGGTTCCCTTCACCACCACTGTAAAGAAAAATGTGTGGATAAGTTTTGTCACAATAAACCATTTCACACCAAACCACTCTGGGTGACTTTGTTTACGTCTTAACAATTGGATTATGTTGAACATTTGTAAAAATCAGTGGAATTCATCTTTAAAGTGATAGTCCATCAAAAAATGGACAAAAGCACATAGCATAGTAGAAGTAGTCATCTTAAAGCCTGAATTCTGTTAGTATGTTTATCCATTTTTATAGATTACAGCCATGTCAGAAAGCAAAAAGGCAAGTATTTAGTGTCTGCACATAACAAAGCTGTCCCTAATCAAAGCAAGCAGATTGGAAATGACAGCCATCCATTAGCTCAATTACACCAGACAAAAACAACCGACACCTGATCTTTTCTAACAGTGTGATTTTTCATTTTAATTGAGAACACACTGAAGGTAAGAATTTTGACAAGGACAAAGTTCTGTGGTACAATGTCTAAGAAGGTTGAATGCAGGGTTGCCAAATCACACAGTTTTGGCATGAGACTCACACGATTCTGGTCCTTTCTCAAGCTAGAAATTTCATATCCACCTTGCACATTTAGAACAAACGTGGTGTAACCCACTACATACATTTATACCATTGCACATTATATTCATTGTAAGAAAACACAAATATAGACTGTCTAGTGCTCTTCAAGTGAGCAGCATTCAAATTATCACAGGAAAGTCTTTTGTGGGGGTCATGCACATTCACTTGAATTAATTTTTTTCTTTCCGGCACCCAAATATACAACATGCAATCTGCTGCCAAATGTGCAGCCAATGACTCTAGGCATTTGCTGGAGTCATAAATAAAAATTTCTTGAATTATATAATAAAAGGTTAAACACTTTTTGGGATATTTGCTTTAATTCTGTTAAGTGGTTCAGCTTGCTACTTGTGCTGTGTTGCTCCTGATTTAAAACTGGCTTTGTAGCTACATGTTAATGATGATGAGCTGGGTTTCATATTAATGTTTTAAGATGTAGATATGCACTTGCATGTGAAATTGAAAATGCCACTCCAGCCACCTGGAAATCTAACTCACTTCACCAAACTTGGCAACCCTGTTAAATGGGTCCATGAGTTACTTGCATTCTGTGAAGCTCAAAGCTCAAAGTCCAACAGTCTGGTCAGATTATATAATCTTTAAAATAAACACCATCAAGGCTTGTTTATGAAGTATTGTAAAATCAGTGCGCAGTGTGTAAAGATACTCTAAAGAACTGTAAGAAGTTCATAAGAAGTTCCTGGTAAAGCCTGAGTAGACTGATAAATCAATGTGATGAGCAGTTATTAATCTTGGCGTTACTGAATTTCTTTGAGGAATGATGTAACACAACAGTCTCTCAGTAGTTGACAGTTTCGCGAGTGATAACCCTAACTTTGGTGTTTTGTAACTTCATTTTAATAACATGACATGAAAAAAACTGGCAAACAATGACAGCAAGAAACAGTATGAATCAAATACAGATTACAACAGCGGAGTTTTTCCCAACTGCTTTTTCTACATGTATTCTAAATGTATCCTGAATATGTTACTTTTCTATGTATTGTAATGGAATATGTTACTGAATATGTCTGCAACAGTATATTGTGTATTCAGCTTGCATGACTACTTTTATTATTCTAAGTATTCTGCCCAGCTCTGTTTGTGGGGAGAAGCATGGACAGGTTAATTGGATGCAGTTTGAGGCAAATGTGTAATGATTTAGACATGCCATTTACACACTGCTAATGACTGGCCATAAGTTACTTTTACTCATTTGCTACATTTCTTTTGTAGCTCCAGTGCAAACAAAAAGAAGCAAACTCAGGACCTGTCTTGGCTTGGGAGGAATATTAAATTTTTTTCAGAACTATTCAGTTGCTCCTGCAGACTGTTAAGGATCAGGATACTCCCATTTCTTATCAATCTGTCCTCCAAGCAGTGTGGTGCATATTCAGCCTGGCACAACTGGTTTTATTATCTTATGTATTGGCTTTCTAGGAAAGCTTGGAACCCAGAGGTGGTCTAGGAACCGCATCTATGATGGAAAAGCCCCGTCCATCCAGTCCTGACTGCATGTCAGCTCTGTGTGGGTGTGAAAGTGTGCAAGAGTGACTGAGTGATGGAACAGAGAGTGAAGTCTATGTGAGCAAAAGAAAAAAAGAGAGAAAAGGAGAAAGAGAGGGAAGAAGGAAGTGAATGAATGAGTGCAAGGAGAGAGAGCAAAATGAGAGAGAGAGAGAGAGAGAGAGAGAGAGAGAGAGATGGGATCAAGGAAGGACACTCTTTTTCTTGCTCTCTCTCTTGATCTCCATCTCTTTCTTTCTCTCTCTCCCTCTCTCTCTCTATAGCCATATTTCTCTGTCTCTCTCTCCTTCTTTCTCCTTATTTCTCTATCTCTCTGTCACTCTCTCCCTCTCTCTCAATCTCTTTCACTCAATCTCCATCTCTCTCTTTCTCTCTCTCTCCATCTCTCTCTCACTCTCTTTCCAGCCTCAGTCTCCCCTGAGTGCTTTCTATCTTTCTCTCTCTCTTTCTCCATCTCTCTCTCTCCCTCTCTTTCTATTTTCTCTTTCTCTGTCTCCATCTCTCTCTCTCCCACTCTGTGATTCACTCCTGACTCATCCCCCTCCCCAGGGCATCATGGGAGGAAGCTGGAGCCTCCCCCTTGCAACACACACACACACACACACACACACACACACACACACACACACACAGATAAAGATAGAGTGAGAGAGCAAGTGAGAAAGAGAGAGAGAGAAGAGAGGATAAAACGTACCTCTGTACATAGACTGAATGCATGTCAGGTGAATGAACACAAATATACACATGCATGTGTGACCAAAGATAAACAGACTGTTTGCTTTCTCTTTTGAACACACACACACACGTGCACACACACACACACACACACACACACACACACACACACATACACACACATACACATGCACACCCTAATAAGAATTCTAACAGCACAGTTGGTTATGAATGGGGAATCCCTATTGGCAAGGACACAATCAGGTGACTGGCTGCCATGGCAACAACCACCTTCTGCCTGTCTCAAAGGAGCTGGGAGAGTGCATGAGATTCATTCATACACTTGGTGAACATGGCTACAGCGAGAGAGAGAGAGAGAGAGAGAGAGAGAGAGAGAGAGAGAAAGGGAGAGAGGACTCCCTACTGAAAGCAGCATGAATCAAACACACTGGAGCTGTAGGCAGGTGCAGTAGATTCCAAAGAAATACAGCAGTAATCACGTCACTAAACCAGCCCCGTATACCGAGAAATGATTTTTAGAATCACTTCCTAGGCAGATATGTTTCAGAAGAAAACAAGAATCTACAGCATAGGTGTGTACTGTGTAGTGCTGAATTGTTGCATATACACATAGCAGGTCCATATAGGTTTAAATATACATACTAAGTGCATATAGAATATGTTTAAAAGAGTTCAATATGCATAGTAGGTGCGTACAGTATAAATTTAAATTTTTAGAAAAATACATAGTAAGTGTTAATAAATACGCATATAAATATATCCAATAAGTAAATAAAGGATACACTTAAATTGTTGTAATATATGTAGTAGTTGCATGCAGTATATATTTAAATCTATGAAGTAGGAACATACAGTGTGTATTTAAAAAGATGTGCTGAGTGCATACTGTATGTTTTTCGATAGACATAGTAGATGCATACTGTATGCATGTAAATATATATATTAGGTGCATACAGTGTATATATATATATATATATATATATATATATATGTAGATATATGTTGTAGATGCACACAGTATTTATTGAAATATATAAATTTGGTGCATTTAAATAAATGTAGTACATGCATACAGTATGTATTTAAGTACATGTAGTAAGTGCATGTAGTATGAATTTACGTATATGAAGTAGGTGCATACAGTATGACTGTAAATTGTTGGAATATACATGGCAATTGTACACAGTATATTTAATGACATGTAAAAGGTGTGTACAGTATTAAAATTGCTGGAATAAGTGTAGTAAGTACAGTTTACATGTATATTATAATATACATAGTAGGTACATGCAGCATATATTTAAACTGCTGGGAAAATTACACCCTTTGTTGTTGCTCTAATAACCCGTTCCACAAACTGTTAAATCCACCCACTGCATCAAAGCTACGGTAATATTCCTTGGTCGTATTTGTTACCTTTCTCAATTGCATATAGAGTGAGGTCATAATTGGAAGTGAACTATAAATAAAGGCAGCATGTTGCTAACTGTGGGAACAGCTAACCAAGGCATTTAACCTTGAGGTTGAGCTCAGTATGGATCTGAACAGCCTTTCCCCCCATTATGTCAAGTGAGTGGCTGTCGATCGAGAGGCTAACAAAAATAATTCATGGCTCCATGACTAATAGACCCGTATGTATTAGCTGAACCACTGCCTGGTGCCACTAGGTCCAAACAAATAGCTCCCATACATACAGAATTTGAGGTGGATTAAAAAATGCTTTAATTTGTCAAGGACTGGGTAAGTGCTTACTAACTGTAGTCGCAACTGAGGCCAGCTGAAAATAAAAATAAGCATTTAAAATCAAAAAATGTAATAAAAATGTAATACACTTAAAAATAAAGGTGACAAAAAGGGTTCTTTGGGGCGATGCCGAAGAAAAACAAGGAAAAGGAAAGTTCATGTAATGTAAGTGAACAAAAGATTTTTTAATGCACAATTTCTATTTATATGAGTTCAGTATGTTGAAAAAAGAAATAAAACATAAAATATAAAATGTGTCGTAACTTTTGCATACACCACTTGTCACATTCCACAAATAAAGCATAACTGTGCATTACAATGTGAAAAAGTGTGATTTGTTAAATTATTTCTAATTAGAAAAGCTACAAAACCATCATTTGACCAAGGGTGCCAAAACATTTACATGGCTGGGGACCACATCTGTTTTACAGCTGTGCAGCAGCCCACCAAATCCTGACAGCAATGACTTGAAGATATTCAAAAAGCAGTGCATGAGAGCTAATAGTATTTAATTAGGTTTCATTCTGTCATCAAATGTTACCAATCACAGCTAGAACTGCAGGTAGCGCTGAGTAATATAATAATTAGCAACAAAGCTCAATTATACATTTCTTGTTTTCTGATGATTCATGCATCCAATTTTCAGCCATTACTATATATGCTGCTGTTTTTCCCCTTTAATTATCAAGTGATTGCAGTTACCAAAGCAGACGGGTTGTCTCTCAGGTAGCTGGTCTCCTGTGTGAGGGTGAGTCACCGGCCCAGCCCTGCACTCTTTTTCCCTGGTGTGATTTAGAGGGAGACACAGAGCAGTCCTTGTTCAGGTTTCCACATGATTACTCCCTCCCCCACCAACCCTCGCTGCCTGGCGCGATAATGGAGCAGGGCTAGCGAGAGGCACGTAAATGATCGGGTGAATCATCCTATATTTGGATTTTATTATCAGACTGCCCAGGCAGGACACTGCTGCTCACTTGCAGGAAGATGCTGATCAACCCCTCCTCTTTCCTCACACTCCATACTGCCTACTAGGAGTTACAGCATTATACTGTGGAAATACTGCAGTCGATAGCTCTTCTGAATGTAATAACGTTTCCCTAAAGTGGTAGTGTGGCAAAAAATCTAATTTACACTATTTCTCCCATTCCCCAAATGCTTGCTGTCCAAAAGTTTGCTTCTTTATGTTTGCACTGGAGCTACAAGTCTAATGTAGCTACAGGTAATAGACCTCTGAAGTCCTGTGTCTTTCTGTAGTCAAGGTCATGCCTGTATTAGCAACTCTGTACTCTCAGAAAAGAAGGAACAAAACTGTCGCTGGGGCAGTACCCCTCTTGTCACTGTGGTGGTACCCTCAAGGGTGCATCTCAGTACCTGTAGTCAGGGAACAAAATTGTACCATAATCTTTGAAAATTATATTTTCTAAGTTATAACGACTCAACACACCTTGTCTTGTCTCCAGGCTTTTTATTTTATTGTTCTGTTCTAAAACATTATGTTATGAAAAGGTACAAATATGTGCTTTTCACCTGGGTAAACTTATTTAAGATACACAATTTGGCATTAAAATCACTGTTTACCTTTGAGGGTACATTTACATTGTTTGTACCTTGATGAATGAAAAATGTACCTGCATAGTATCCTTAATAAGTCAGATTTCTCTATACAAAATTAAATGGGATTTTCAAAAATAGCAGCTATTAAGCCCTGTGATACACATAAAGATTCTGAATACATTTTATCCTTACATTTTCCAATGAATTACAAGGTTGTTAATGAGTTGAAATATGAATACTGTTACACTGAAATGACGTCACGCAAAGTCTACTAACTTCAACATCATTATATATTAAGATTAGTTACTCCTACACTCCGAAAAAATATGGTTCTTTAAGGGTTCTTTAGTAAAGGGAACGGTTCTATTTAGAGCTGTGGGTTCTACACCTTGTCAGAAAAAAAAGATACCATGCAGGTACATTTTTCATTCATCAAGGTACAAACAATGTAAATTCCCCCTTAAAGGTACAACAGTGGTTTAAGGTCCAAGGAGTAATAACTGTCCTAGGAGAAATGCTCATATTTGTACCTCATCATAACCTAATGTTTTAAAACAGAACAATAAAATAGAAAGAGTGGAGACGAAACGGGGTGTGTGGAGTCAATATATTCAATGTAGAAATATATCATTTCAGTGGAATATGTTCCCTAACTGAAGGTACCGAAGACATACCCCTGAGGGTAGCACCCCAGTGACAAGAGGGGTACTGCCCCAGTGATAGTTTCATACCTTTTCTGAGAGTGTACAGAACTATTTCATGCTTGAATGGTTCTTTGCATGATAAAAATGTTCTTCAGATTGATGTAGAAAGTGTTGTATATGGTATATGGTAAATGGTATATCTTCTATTGTTATAAGCTTGACATTTTAACAATAGCAGAAGCCTTTCTGGTGCTACATTGGACCATTTTCAAAAAGATTCTTATAGAACCATATACAAAATATTCTCTATCAGTTTGAAGAACGATTTCACCATGCAAAGAACCATTTAAGCATGAAATGATTCTATATAGAACTACTGAGTCTAAATGGAATCATTCCCTTTACTAAAAATCCTTTGAAGAGCAATATTTTTGAAGAGTGTAATGTACTCTGCTACTGCCAAAGTCACTTAGCTACCACACTGGATAAAGCTGGTATTTTGGTGAGGTTGCCAGTACCAAAATTCATATTGTGGCTCTTTAACCACCTCGTAATCCTGTGGATCCAGTAACATTAAGTGGAGAAATGTATGTAAGATAAAATATATCAAGTATATCAAGTTTGGGACAGTTTGGTTAGGGCATGATAGTGGCAATTATTGAAAATCCTAGTGGCAATTATTGAAAATCCTACACATTTTCCTACACATAGATAAATTCAGCTTAGACCCAGGGTTTCTAACAAGGGCATGACGCCAACTACAGAATAACATTCAGTTGTCTATGGAAGCCTATGACAGGGTTCACGCTGCATTTTTCTAAAGATGGAAAAATGCAAGGTGCACTGTTCTGTTTTTTTTGTTGTTGTTTTTTCTTGGGGGTCCAGCCTGCGTTTGTTTTTAGCACCACTTCTAGCTGCGCCTTGTTAAGCAACATCGCTGTAACTGTCAGTCTGCTGTTCAAACAAATTTGAACCACTTCTATTCACTATTGAATGTGCTAGCAAAAACAAGCTAATACAACGTTGTGTTTTTTCTACTCTATTTATTTCCACGGAGTTAATGTTAGTGTTCTCATTTCAGTTAGCTGACAGGCTTGTAGCTTACTCATCTCCCTTTGCTTGCTGTTCAGACACACTTACACTTTCTTTTTAAAGGGTGTGCAGCGACGGCATGGATGGAGTTTTGTTGAGACATTGTGAAGATTTGCTCATGTAACTTATAATAACCGACCATCTAGCTCCAGCATCCAAACTTCTCTAAGGTAATAGGTTCAATGCTGCAGCCTGCAGTATGCTGCTGCGATCTGATTGGCTAATCTAATTGGCTAATACAATCACTCCTGCTTCTGCTTCTTCCCACTACACTAAAAAAGCAGCTCATTCAGAATGCTGCTGTGAGAGTTTTCAGTCAGGACCAAGAGAACTCCAGCCAGTTAGCTACAGATAGAAAGCGCTGCTACTAGTCTATAAATCACTGAATGCTTTAGGCCCAGAAGACATCTCTGATATGTTCAAAGAATATAAACTCAATAGGTCTCTTAGATCCATGGACTCAGGTCAGCTAGTAGAGCCCAGAGTCCAAACTAAACATGGTGAAGCAGCACATAGCTGTTATGCAAGTGGAACAAAACTGCCAGAAGATCTAAGACGTGCCCCAAATATAGCAATGTTTAAATCCAGTTTAAGAACATTTCTCTTTTCAGCTCTAAAACTTGCACACTATTCTGACTGCACTTCAACCTTAATAAGCTAATTTATTAACAGTCTTTTATTTTAATCCCCTTTTATATTTTTATTCTACTTTATGTACTTTTTGCTTTCTTTTACTTATGTTTTCTAAGATTTTTATCTTTTACTGTTTTTCACACTTAAGCACTTTGTCTTTATTTAGAATTGCCTTGGAGTATGAAATGTGCTAAATAAATAAACTTCCCAGAGGGCTCTGTACAAAACAGAGGCATGCAGGGTACATAAAACGCAAGGCCATCAGCAGGCAAAACAGCATTCAAAGTGCGTCTCTCGCATTAAAACAATGGAAAAGGTCTCCTCAGTCCTTAAAATACATATACAGTGTGAACCTCCCATAGCCACAAGTTAACGTCATCACATGCTTGTGTATAACTACGATTAGTCGTTAAGTATTCTCAAAAAAAAAAAAATAATATAAGTACATTACAAGGCTACAAACAGTGGTAGTTGGATGATGTTAATTGATGGGGTAAAAGCTTCCATTACTTAGCTGCCTTAGCCTCATAACTCCAGTGCAGAACTAAACAAGACCTTTGAGATAAAAGGAAGATTTTTTTTTTAACCAGATTAGGAATGTAAGGTATCCAAACGTCACTTATATGCTATATTGCTGTTAATGGGTCATCAGTCCTGATCACCCTGGTTAGCTTGGAGTAAAGCTTTCAGACAGCATCTTTGTGTTCCACTGTCACACTGGAAGGCATGCAAGGAGGTCCACCCATGACTTAACCCACATGACCAGAGAAAGAGATCATGAATGAATGATCCTATTTATGAAAAAGAAAATACATCATTCTCCACGCTTTTAAGAAAAATGGGTTTCTTACACAGTCCTGGGCAGTCTTCCCGCTCTTAATGCGCCCCAGCTCTGAAAGCTTACTGCTACTTAAAGCTTTTCTCACAGGGCCTTTGCCTTAGGGCCCCCAGGCCTAACCAGGCCATTCAGATGCTTCCGGAAGTTTAAAAGCAACACACTTCCTCCTTTAAGTGGCTATTTCTCCTCAGCTACGCTGATTAGTACATCAAAGTAGAGAGGTTTCTGTCAGCTCTCACTGCCCCAGGAGCAGAAAGGCTCCATTGAGAAACTTGAACCACCAGCAGCACAGTCATCAGTTCATATATGTTAATACAGATCATAGCATATAATATGCTAATGACAACGAAATCAGGGAGAAAGTCACCTAAGGGTCTATAATTCAGAAATAAAGAGTCCTAGTAAGATCACAACAGTCTTCTGTTTATGGTCTTATGGTAGAGAACAGTTTGATAGTCCCCTCCTTCTGCTCTTCACTGTCCATTCAGCACAGATATCAGATTAGTCATTATAGACTCTCACTGGGATCTGATTGGTTAGAGAAGCATGTTCTGTGTTACATCCATGTATCCTTTCACATACATTGCCTCTACCAGAGTTGGGTGCTAATTTGATTACATGTAAAAGCGTTACATAATCAAGATACCATGATTCGGTCATCTGTAAAACACAGAGGGGCCTGGTGTTGTGGTGGTGGTGGGTGAGTTGGGGGTTGTGTGTTTGGTGCAGAGTATATCCATGCGTCACAACAAAATAAATAAATAAATAAACAGACTTTACGGTGCCACATTTCATTCAAGAGAGAATCAACAGGAGACCTGTTTACAGAAAATCACTAAACGTCATATATCTTTCCACAACATTCAAACTCTCCTATGTGAATCAATGTAGCCTTGTATTTCAGGCAAAGGTGGCAACCAAAGTTTAGTTTCATTTTAATTGTTTTTTGTTTGTTTGTTTGTATTTTCTGCCCGCTAAAACATGTAAAAAAAAGTAGTGAGTCTAGTGGGGCATGAAGACTGACTAGTGGGGCATTGTCCCATTAAATGACCCCCTGACACCAGGACCCCTGACACCTATCTACATTCAGAAAAAAAAGCAGTAATTAGATTACAGATGCATTACAACAACAGGGTGAGTATTAACAGGATTACATTAAGTCCACAATGGTGATTGACTTGTCTATGTTTACCTCTATGAGCTAAATTTGTCCGCTAAATGCAGATTTTGTGCAAATTATGCATGAACATCCTATTAATTCCACCAAAATGTTTAATGACATTTTCAAATGCATGTCCATGTAGCACACATAAAGCACGAACAATATAAATCACATATATTGTTTTGTCATCAGCACATTTGTGCTGAAATAGTTTTTCTCGTCTTTATTTAATTACATGACTTTAACAAGACAGGTCATTCAGACGTAACAGAAAGTAATATAACCATAATATAGTAATCCTTTAGATTGAATTACAGATTACATTTTAACAGGTAATCAGTCATCTGTTCTAAAATACATTTCTTACAAACCTGGCCATTACAATTTTATATAAAGTAAGACAATTTAGACCAATACAACATGTGTTTTTACATGTTTAGACCAATACAACGTGTTTACATGCTATTTGTCTCTAGATTTGAATACACTTTTTGCACTATATTTTGAATACTCTTTCTTTGTAGAATCATTGACAGCTCCATTCATCATTCAATACACATTTTTACAGCTTCCATCTAATTTTCTGAAACCTTTAAAGTTGCACAAGACTGAATTATTTTATAAAAATAAAAAAGTCAGGTTTTGCTGGAAGAATCTCATAAACCAACCAACAAGAATCCCTTCAGAACCCTTTTATGAGAACGATATAGGGAAGCTAGAAAGTAGATAAAGCTCTGAGCACATTGATGAATGTTCCTCATCAGCAGGACCCATGATAGCAGGAGGAAATTGAGACTGCCTCTTTAAAATGGATTGCGTGGGTGCTGGGCTCTGACTGTGCTCTGAAAAAAGGGTCACCTTCAACCCATTGCCTGGGTCATCACAACCTTTCATGCCCCACATTCCCCCTCTCTTCCTGCTCTCAGGCTATCTCTCCACTCTCTCACTCTCTTTCCAGCCGAATGAACGGATAGGGGTGCTCCCTCAGGCTGTTCCGGCCAGCGTCAGAGTTATTTTCATCAGCACGGAGACACCAGCCTTCAGCTCAGCTGCGCACGGCCAGGCAGGATGAGGCCATGCCAGCCAGGATTAGAGCTGAGACATGACACAGGCGGCCGGATGCTGATGAAGTCAGCATGGTGGCCTCGATGGAGGCCAGGAGGAGGACGAATACGTGTCCAATGTCACCTTTATTCCATAGGAGGGCTCTGTCTCACACCCCTGACGGTGTGTGCTATGGGACACTGTACTGTCTCTCAAGCAATGGATGAATCTGGAATAGCCACTGATATACAGAAAGCGACAGCGTTGACTCAGAAGGACTTTCTCTGCTGACTGCCCTACTTTCATACATGCATTAACAACAACTGGTGACATATCTGGTACATACCACACTAGGGATGAGATGGTATGAAAAAACAGTATGATATCAGTGACTTTTGTAGTTTTTTGTATTATTGTAGTAATATTAAAATAGACAGAAAATGATTAAAAAGAACTACAGATCATTAAAATGCTTAATTGCACCTCAGATATCAACCTTGTAAACCCTAAAGGCCCCTTACGTAGGTCCACATTCAGTTCTACCTAGATACCATGGAGAAAAACAGCTTTCTATGCATCAAGATTTTAGCCCATTTGTGTTCAACCAAAACTCAGCAATGTAATAAAAAATATTACCTTTTATGCAGAGTTCAGATCCAACACGCATAATGATTCTATTTAATAAAAAATGAACTAAAAATTATAGGCATGAAATTTTAGCACTGAGAAATCATTAGGCCTTCTAAACTGAGGGTAATAAACCTATGGTTCAAAGAGTTAAAGAGACTTTTATTGAACTGTTCAATTTCCTTTTATTTAAAAAATCTGTTACGGTGTAAAAACTTAAAGGGCCAATTCCACCAAAAGCTGCATTTTTTTAATAAAAGAGTTTGAAGTTGTATGTAAACTTTGCAAAAGTTTCAAAACACAACATTCACTCCCCAGTCTCTACACTCCCTATATGAAAACTAACACTGTTTCTTTCACAAAACAACACATTTGCATATATCCACATATTCAGCCCACAGCAGTTTAGCCCCACCCACTAACGCTAGGCATGCTTTGCAGAGAGCCTTCCGACAATCCACAGCTTATCAGAATCGGTAAAACAGCAAGATTGTCATTGGGTTTTATAATATCATTAAACCCAGTAAGCATCCCATCACTAACATGGAAAAAGAACACAAGAGGAGAAAGCTTATAAAGTTAGCAGCAGACCTAGCTACTACCTTCCCACTACATGTTACGATGATCTGCTGTGAGAGCACAGTGGAAATGATGACATAGAAATAATACGCTGCATTGCCAAGTTCCCGCGTCATTAGTAGTGTGCTGTAACCCACACTGAGTCCCGAGGCCTGCTCTGTCATTACCTGCATGATCTCAGGTGAGCTGCATTTCCACATATCCCAGTGGAAATCAGCAGATACACAAACAGCAAAAAATAGAATGCTGTTGACATCTGGATAACTCACCGAACAAAGTCATCCAAAACACATGAAAAGACACACAAAACAGGGATTAAGGGAGAGCTTTACAGCCACTGAGGGGTGGAATGAGGTCTTTAACATTAGCTGGCTGGGAGGGAGGAGAGACAGAGACTGAGACAGAGTGAGGGAGAGGCAGCCATGCTGTTCCTGCTGTGTATTTTTAAAACACAGCCCCAGGTGAGTGTGAGAGCAGGCAAGCTGCAGAGCCAGGGGTCAGTCAGGTCAAGGGAGTGACACTGGAAAAACAACTGGTTGGAAATAAGCGGAGCTGGAGAGCACAGAGTGACTGAAGGGTGTGCTAGAGGGCTAGGCTAGCACAGGAGAAGGTCAAAGTAAGACTGAAAATAGTGTCTAAATAAGAAAAAATGCATTTGCAGGGGAAATGATCTCTGCTCTTTTGCAGCTTGTTACTCTGAGGCAAATCAACCGCCACAGTTTCTCTAAAATTAAATTACAGAGAACTGGCTAACATGAAGTTATTGCTCTGAGCTCACTTTCCTCTGCATCTCTCTGGCATGAGCTCATCTGGCTGGTGGAAGACCTTTGGAGACTGATGTATAAAAAATAGCTGAAGCACATGGCAGCCGATCCCTTGGAGACATCATAGCTTTCCAGTCTGTCCTTTAGAGGAAGCACACATGAAAATAATCAGGACGTGGCCTGAGCTGGGGGTAACACAACACCGACACTAGATATGGCACAATACTGCTTATTGTTTTCCAGTAAAGGTGCTGATTCTGAAACCTTAAGTATTGGCTGATAGCAATACTAATCAGATGTGTATGTATTTGAAAGCCACTCCACTTTAACATGAGCTCGTTTTCATGATGTTCTTCACTTGCCATCTCATGTCCATGCTTAAATAGTCACTGGCAGTTACTTCCATACAAGTTGAAATACAGAGCCAACAAAATGGCTGATACAAAACTCATAGGTTTAACTCAACAAATGCACCCAAATTATGCTATGAAACTGTGAAAGCCATGAAAGTGAGCTCAAAAAAAAGAACAAACCACAGTAAGCTGATGTTTGTGTATTTATTGTTCAATTCTGAAATTAACCAACAAAAAATATGATGATTTTTCTTTTCAAATCTTTATTCTAGTGTGCAGTGAATTCACAGATAGAACAATTTTTAGTTTAAATTGTAAAATGCATTTCAAGTTATTGTCTGTCCTAAGTTAAAATACATTTACGTATATAAATACAACTTGTATGTAATGTCTTAAACTGATTTGGATATCTCGAAGGACGAAAGGCTAACTCTGAGAAGTCCCTGATAGCAAGAGGTTAGTGGACCACTGTCGGTGCCGACCTTATCAAGTCAGCAGACTGATATATGCTTGCTATCTAGGATGGTTAACTTCATGTGTTGCAAAAATATGGTGTCAGTGGTGTTACTCATGAAACATTATTTTAAAATTGAAATACAAAAACAACATGAATGCAATATTTGTCATTTCCTACATACAAAGTGGTAGAATGATCCAGGTTCTATCTCTAACTGTGATTAGACTTAGCCTCAAAAGGCACAGAGCTACCATATATTTACAGTACAGTGACACCTTATTAAAACAGCAGCCCGCCACAGAGACAGAGGCATCTGTGTTAAGCTTATGCTGTAGAAATATCACTTAATAACAGGCATTTCTATCTGAAGCAGCAGGGAGTCTGTACAATCTCAGTTATATGCTTCTATCATAAACAACCAGCAGCATACACCAGCACTATCAACACTAAACATAGGGCCCAGTGGAACAATTACCCTCTTACCTCAGTGTTTGTCAAAGCATTAACCCTGTCTGTGGCACTAATGTGTCATTAAGTGGCTGCAGCTTCCTGTTTACTGAGAAAAGACTTGTCACCCAGTGAGTAGTCCGGAGGAAAAAAGGGGGAAAAATGCCACAAGCAAGATAAAACAGCTCAGATCCACTATCATTTCATGGGCAGCATTTTCTTCTGATAAAATGTCTGTGACCAAACTTTCAGTTGGAAAATGGACACATTTGTGGCCATGTTTTTCCTGACTCATTTAAACAGGTTAACAACTTCTTTTCCCTGCTTGTACTAATGTGTTCCCTAACAAAAACTGTTTTACAATTTACTAGTGAAAAGATGAGTTTAAACTGTGTCAGCTTCAGTTTCAAGTGGACTTAACTACACCTTGAGTAGGCTACGAAATTAAGCCTTCACAGCAAGTCTATAGTGGGCATCTCACCAATCCTTATTCACAATGACACCCACATCTTAACTCGGAGAGAGGCAGATGTCGATGTTTTATGTATAAACCCTATTAGGCAGTGGCATATGGGCCAGGCTTGGCTTAAGGCTTAACAACTTGCCTGTAATAAATAAACACAAACCACGTCTAAGGATGTAGATGATGCTCAAACTATGGACCCTCTGAGCGGTTTGCATATTAACTCTGCGTGAGAGGCAGGCCGAATGCCCGGCTGTGACCGAGCTGGGAGATTGATCATTTCAGCTTGGCAGCTGTGGAAACTTGATTTGCTATCTGGCTGAGAATGGCCTGATTCCTTGACCTCCCTCAGGTTAATGTTCCACTTTGCAGAGTGCACACAGGATGCTCAGAATGCCTGGGCACACTCACTGCTCCATTCTCCTGGGTTACTCACTGACTCCAAAACAGCCAGAGAGCCTTAAAGCAGAGTTTTTATCACGCACATGCAGACCCTTAAGTGCATGTTAATGTGATGGTTTGACCAAAAAATTTGAGCTACTTTCTTGGTTGAACAGCCAAAATATGTTTGGTATCTGTAATTTGCTTTAGTTTTGCACTGGAGCACTAAGGGTAATGTAGCCAACAACTATTGGAAAAGCAACCAGGTTAGCATTGTGTAAACTTGATGCCTAAATCATCAGATACTTGCCTTGAACTGTGTTGTCTTGTTAAGTAATGTCAAATAGAGTTGTTTATCTGGCTTCTGACATCGTATAACATGCAGTTATCAATAAAATTGGAAAGTAATAAGACAAAATTCAGGTTTCAAGGTCACTGCTAGTACTGTTTAGGCTATACAATGTACAGTGCTTTTGTTCATTAGATCAGAGGTTCCCAAATGTTTCCATGCCAGGATCCACACATAGAATAAATATTACGACCCACCAAAATACAGAGTGATTCAAAAAGATTCATTCGATTTCAAAGTATGGGATGAATTTGATTATCACGTTGTTGTTGTCTGTACAGCTGGAGGACGTCATATTGAGCACTTGTAAAATTACATAATAAACTTTATGCCCAAACCAGTCAAAAAAGCCCATTTTTACTCAACATTTTCTAAATCCACAAATCATTGCTGTCCAAAGAAAAACATCTCCACTTTTGTCTATTTTTAATTTTGTGCAAGATTTCAACACAGCAGCTGCATTTACATTGCGTACAATATCATGACGAATGGACCAATAGAAATGCTCCGAAATCACATAAAATTAAAACCTCTTTAACTTACATGACAAGTTAGGAAAGTTTTTGCCTAATCTATTCATATGGTAGAAACGTGTATGATTTACAAAACCGGAAGTGAACTAGATTTTCGTCTTGCTGGGTGAGCAAGCAAGTCAATAGTGTTTTTATGTGTTTGCGGGATTGTTTGATATGAATCTCAGCTATATGATATTATCTCAGCACGACCGTCTTTTGCAGCAGGGTGTTCTCACCCCTCCTCCCCTTTCGCCCATCATTGCTCACTAGCAGCTCAACGCAACATTTCACACACAGAGAGCCATCAGTGTCCCTGCTAATCTGATAACGTAGTTACAGAAAATATTTTCTTTGATTTCTTTGATATTTTAACTAAAAGTTCATTTTCATTCTGCCAGTGGACTGGCCCCTGGGGGCCTGCAAAAAAATGGTTTTGCTGGACACGTCTTGGACATGTCTTATTCCAATTTGTCCTGATTCATATTGTCAACTAGCTTAGTAGGATAGCTAGCTCTGTGCTCTGATCACCGTTAATTAAAAAGCTTGTTTTATACCAGAACTGATGTGGCACGGCAAAGAGGAATGTATTTTGTACATGCTTCTAGTGGCATGAGGCATCACAAAGCAAAAATAGAGCCAAATGGGGAGATCATGTGTCCCAACTGTCGCAACTCCCCTGATGCTCGATGACTGCAATTTGAACACATGTGACCATGCTTGCTGTGCGTGGGCCATGTGAGAGTCCAAACTGATAAGGCAGGAGGCTTTGGAAGCATTAGTGGTTCAGAAATAGAGTGGTTCCCGCTTCTCACTGTCCTGGGAAACCATATCTATGTATCAGCGCAGCTTCCTTGCGACCCACTCTTCCACACACTGTGTACCACTGCACTGGATAACAGTCATTGATACATCCATTACTCATTAGCTACATTAGCTTCTCAGTTCTAGTTCAAAACTAAAGAAGAAAACATTAGACACCAAACATGTCCTGGCTGATAAACTTAGTAAGGAGAAAACTGTGTAAATTTGATTTTTTAGCCAAATCATTGGTTTAAGACTTACAGAAGCATTCATATAAAAAAAGCAGCACGACTTTAGGGTGATGAGGATAAAGGCACCAGCCTTTCGTGGCCCCATGTCACCCTGCTAAAACAGGGCTTCACGGAGCAATCAATTTCCGATCATAGCCCAGGGGCTGGTGTACGCACTAAACTGTGCATTATTCATGCAGAGGAAGAGGGCGAGCAAGGAAAGTGGCCCCTAGGCACAAATCATGAATATTTAACACAGATCCCTTCCCCCAGTCTCCAGATCCTCCTTGCTGTAACCATGCTGACGAAACCAAACGCTGGGACAAAAAGCTTGGCCTTTCCAAAACCGCGGCCAGGCTGAGCGCCTGCACTCCCATTTCCACTCCCGTCTGTATGAACGTGTAATCTGTTTTGTTTTGCATGGGTCAGCAGTGCATTCGGAGAGGAGACGTCAAGGGCTGCGCTTCGTCACTCACTACCTGGGAGTCAATCAATAATAACAGACCAGGCTTGAGTAATGCAGATGATTCTCCTCAGCCAGCTCATCTTCAGGGCATTCAGAGAGGAAAAAAGCACACACTCTTTCCAATAAACCAAATCAGCCAAGCTCTACCTCACCTGCATGCTTTTGACTCATCCAGCACTGATTTTCTACACTTTTCTTTTTTTACTTGTAATCTAAAAGTTTGTTGTAAAGAGAATTCAGAACTTTACAGTGTACGTTTGGTTAATCACTGCTACAATGCTAATTCTGCAATGTCACATAAGGTCACAAAAGTGCCCTGAACAAAATTAGAGTTCTAACAATTCATGGAAATTTCCTTTGGGTGTCACATGGGCACACTGACCATCCGCAGATGTTCCAGACAGCTGTTCTGTGAAAGTTCTGCTGAATCACAGACCTTAACAGTCTGGCAAATCTAAATAAAGCTTACTCAAAATTGAGCAGAACTGTCGTTAACTATGTCGCTAATGCGCTTCGGCACGTCTGAAGTCAGAATGAATGGAACCATTTTATTGGTCAAGAACTTACATTAATGGACTATACAGACTACAAATAGTAAACAAGTAATTCAAATAAACAGCCATGAATGATATTACAAACTACAAGCTTAAGTAATTGTACTTTGTTACTACATCTAAGTACAAGGGTGGAAAATTCATAGAAACATAATACTTCTGTCTAAGTACTGCTATCAAAACCTTGCTTACTAAAAAGTGGAAGGATGGAGCCTTATATACTTGAGTAAATGCAAAATAGTAACTAGATTTAAACATAATCACGTATATAAAAGTAAAAAGTAAATGCTTTAACATGAGTGGACCCTGAGGTCTGCTTGCAACATCTGTGTACGTTGAAGTACCAAAATAGTCTTAATTCATTTTTCATGATGGTTTTCAAACCTCTCTTTATTCCTTGCAATTAAACAGACTGTTTTTTGTTATTGTGCCTTTAAGAACAATATGTAAATGAGCTTTGCTCTGAATGGCCCCGCTCTGTATTGGGCTTAAAGCAGTCTGGGCTCAAACACACCTCACCACAATATGAGAGGGCGGGGCTAAACTACTCTGGGAGAAATATGTGGATATATGTGGATGAGCTGGTTTTAGTGACATCACAAAACAGTGACATCCAAATGGGCTGTTTTGTTTCCTTATATGGATCATATGGACCAGGAAGTAAATGGTTTGTTTGAAACTTTAGCAATGTTTACAAATATACAGTTTTTTTAATTTAAAAAAAGCAAGAAAAAAAAATGTTTTTCCATTAAATGGGCCCTTTAATTGCCACATTACCATGTTTAATTTATTTATTAATTTTGCCTATATACTTGAATTGCTTAAATGTCAATACTTTATTACTCTCAGCACAGTATTTTTTTGGTTTCATATGTCCTTGGTTTCAAGTACTGTACTCTATACTTTTTCCGCCTATGACAAATAATATATTATATATAGAATTTCAAAACTACACTGAAAAAAATATGAACATAACACTTTTTACTGAAAAGACTTAACAGATTTTGCAGTTTCTTTCCCTTATTCCACTACAGTGTGACACATTTCTAGAAAAAATCTTGCTAAAAAATCGCAATGGAAAGCAAAATGGAATCAAAACTAAAACTGTTCCATTCATATTTTTATTCACTATAAATATACCAGATGCAGCAATACAAAACAAGTGATAAATGACTGTAAACAGATGAAAACGTTTTTTGTAAAATATACACATGGACTGTATAGATCAGGACTGGACTGTAACAGTGGTGAAAGTACGACATGTCAAATGTGCCATGCAAGATGTGCAGAACACACAAAGTATTTGAGAGCAGACAATATTTCAACATGCTAAATGCCCAGCCACATACTGTATGTAATGTATGTTTGCACCACACGTCAAATGTAACAGGATGTGCACTGCTTTTATACTGCTGAAGTGCAGTAGCTCTGTGTGAAGCATTGAATGTGTTCAGTTCTCTTCTCTGCTGCTGCAGACTAAAAACACTCCATCACCTTGACAACTCATTCTCTGGTGTACATAAATATTCATTAGCGATTTTATTAAATATTAATCTGTGATCACCTGTTTGCCTTGATTAATCACAACACTCCCAACCAGAGTCTTCCTGCACCATCATCGTGTCTTTACCCCTTCGCTGATTGATTGACACACTTTCCACACTGATGAGCTAAACATGTTATTATCTGTTATATCACTGTTATTGCATATTCTTAATGGTGTGAGGTTACTTAATACTTTGTGATAGCATATCTTTTACTTTGATGCTAGCTTTTTTCAAAACAAAGTTTTGGAACTTGTTGTTGTTCCCAGCTGTGTTTTTTTTTTCAATTACGGCCTACGAAAAAGCATGACTAGTTCGATCAATGGCAGTAAAATCAATGACCTACATAAGCTGTTATGTAAACAAGAAATAGGTCACACAAACCACAGTAGAGAGTAACTCACAGTCATTTTTGAGGGCCATTTAATTTCAAGTGACAGGGTAGGGCATACATCACAAATAAGTCACTTAAGGGACAGAGTAATAAGCAAGAAACCAAGAAATCAATACGCAGCAATAGACTCCCAAAATAGATGTCTCGTATGAGGCCGTAGTTCTGTGCTGAGAGGCAGACCCACCTGGCCTTCTCTTCTTCAGCCACTGATGAAAGGAGGCTGCAGTCTCTGCGTCTCCAGCAGCACACGGCTGAGGTAAAGTGGGTCATTTCTTGCCTCCCGCTGCAAGGAAATCCCTCCAAATTTGTGCTTAATTATGTCATACTGTGACCACCGCTTTAGCCATTAAAGTCAACCTGAAATCAAACCTGACCTTTTTAACTTTGTTAGCTCATGATCCTGGTCATACTAAGCACCATAGCATGTTATTTAAAAGACAAAATTATTGTTTTCCCATGTAATGTAATGACCTTGGTCTGCCTCTAAAATGTCTGAGTTTTGATTACCATGCGCACAGGGACAAAATAATATTAACCAGTGACATCAGTAACCAGTAATACCCACCTATCAACAAGAGAAACCCCCCAGTTAGCTCAGAGACCCTCTTGTCAGAGAAATGCATCATAGTGCAGGAGGAAAATGCATCATGACTTTCAATTCATATGGCCTTTAATAGTATTCAGTATTTAAACACTTGTGCTTCAAACCAGCACATGGACTACTGGATGTTGTAAGTATAATCTATATTACATACAAGGACGGCCCAAAGTGAAGTTAGCCCATGAGGTCATATGATTTAAGTAAGTAAGTAAGTACATTTTATTTATACAGCACATTTGAAACCAAAGTGCTTTACAATAAAACCCAGAAAAGGAATTCCACCTTCCAGTCGCCGGTACAGTACCACAACAGCATACAGTCCTCAACCCACAGTTCAACAGTTTAACAGCTGCTGAATGCTAATTGATAAAAAATGTGTTTTAAACTTGGTTTTAAAAACAGTCACAGATGGGGCATATCTACTTTTTGTTTCAGACGAGACCATGGAATAGTTAAAAGCAATTGGGATGCAGACCTTTAAGATTTTGAGGGCACATACATACAAAGCATGTCCACAACATACGGAGGTGCACGAACAGTCAAGGCTTTTAAAGCCATCAATGCTATAATATATGGAATTCTGCAATGCACTGGGAGCCAGTCTAAGGATGCTAAAAGTGGATTTGGCCCACCGGAAAGTTACCCTAACCATACCCAATGAGAGAGCACACATATTTGTATGCTATTCAACTTACTGCATTCTTATTTTCATATTACAATTGTATTTTCAAATTAATTCAGCAACAAAATATAGTGTGATGTTATAAAATGCATTTGTAAACACTTGTGGAATCTACTTTAGTACTGTTTTGTCTTTTTGACCTGCCCCACACCACAAATATTGCACTTTGTTCCCCCAAGGCAAAAGTTTGTGCACCCCTGATTTTTGTATGTGAGACCACTTTTATTGTCTTTTTATGTTTTTTCTTTATTTCATATTTTTGCTTGTTTTACCACTTTATTTGGCATTTTGTCTTTGATGTGTTCCAGTGCTATGTTGCTTTAAAACAGCTGCAGAGAAAATTGTACTTGAACTGAATTGAACTGAACTGAGGCTATGCACTGTCAGTGTTTCAACTGTACATTAAAATGTGCAGTATAGCAATATATAGGATGTGGAGCATGCAGATGATGTGTTAACAAAATCAACAAAACATGTGATCTGGCCCAGGGGCGCTCCATTTTGCATACAACTGCATCTTTTCCTTTGAACAGCAGCAAATCATCACTGTCATAAAAAACTCTGTTCCTTGTATTTTGCTATTTTTACACCATTTGAAAACACCAGCTGCCTCACTTTCATGGCTTTCATGACCACGCTGTATGTGACCTACTCTCAATGAATGGGCCAACAGAAATGTTCAAAATGACTTGGAATAAAAACTCATTACATTGAACACACATTACTATTGAACATGTTATCTCTCTTCTTCTATAATGGCAGCAACAAATACTCAGAGAAGTGTTATTAGGCAGAAAGAACAGACAACTAGCAAGCCTGACTCACACATACATGCAATTAAACGTTAGGAAAATGTTGTGTGCAGCCAAATTACTTTAACACCTGCAGTGTAGATTTGAGCAGAGCGTTTTTAAATGTACATGTAGGTGTTGATTTAACTTGGTGGTTGTGCTGTGTGATAATAAGATTTTTACTGTTGAAAACAAACCTGAGTGTAAATTAACATCCACTACACATGCAGTAGGTTGAATCACTGAAGTCTATGTTACAGTTAGACTTTAGATTCCTGCAGAAGTTTGAACACCCTGAGTTAAATGAAGTGTATTGTCTGGTGCAAAATTCTACATAAATATAAAAAGTGTGTAGTGACTTTTGAGCAGGCTGCATTTTATGTTTATAAACAGTAACAGTAATGTAACAGTAACTTTACATTAAAATGTGCAAAAAAGCAATATAGATGGTGTAGTGGCTTGAATTAGTGAAGTCCATTCTACAGTTAGGCTTTAGATTCCAGGCTCCCCTGATATTTACACTCCAGTTGGTCCTTAATAGACTTTTGATGAGATGTACGAATCTGAGTAATGGATTTCTGTTGGAAACCCACCATTTCTGTTTTTGGTAAGCATAGGATTGCCTAGTGAGATGACCTATGGGCAAGTTTAAAGACAAATGAACAGAGCAATACACATGACAGGTCTGCATTTCAGTAGTATACTTGGAACGGTTCTTATACTTGGTTATGATAAAAGTATTCTGATAACACATAGTATCTAAATAATCGACAGATAAAAATCAAGAAAATGTTTTTAATCCAAATGACAAGCACACGAAAAATAAATAAATAAATAATATAATTGCAAAATGCTGTGCTCCTTTTTTCAACAGCTCCTAGTCTTTTAACTGGATTGGTTTATTAGAGCTTTCTTTCATCACAGTAGGGGAAATGTTTTGCATGATTGCCTCATCTAGTGGCAGTTAGCGGTATGACTGAAGTTATATTCCCATTAAGCTAAAGCAGTATTCTGCTATTCCCAAGCTTGCCAAAAATATTCTTACCTCTTACACAATTTTGAGTAATATCCATAACAATAATATCCAATTGTGTCTCCATACATACAGGTCATTGTGGCATATTCAGAAGGCACAATATCAAAAGCAATGATGTGTCTCTGTTGTATTCAAACATGAAGTCAAACTAATCTAGTCTAAGCTTTTAGGTCTATTTTCATTGGATTACTTTCTAGTCTTAACACACTGACCCACTACTAAAGACAGAATAAGCCTGAAATTTTTGATGATACTTTATATTAAAAAATACAAAAGCATTAGTGATAAATAAATCCTATAGACTGGGTAAAACCTTATTCCTGAAACACAATGAATACCACAGGCCATCCAGACAGAGATTACAAATAGAGTTCTCTGCTATATATAGAATACATTGAGTGTTTCTGTTGGTTCCTGATGATTTTGCAATGTGATTTGGCTTTTTTAATGGGTTGATATCACAGTGTAAAGGATCCTAATGGTTTACAACAATATTGTTTTAATCTCCATGGTTTCTGATAGTCCTTTTTCATCAAGGTTAGACTAAACTACAGGGACAGGGGGGTTATCCACTCACAATACAGAACTAGAGTGGACTTTCTTACTGCATTCAGCAGCCATCAGAACAGAACAGTGTGTTAGGGTATATTCTTCATGGAGGGTCGTACAATAGACACACACAACACACAGAACACATGACTTTTTCATTCCTCACACGAAGTGTTATTTTATTTAAATATCACTTTAATCCAAAACAACACACTACTGTATACATGCTACACTAATGAATGGATGTCTATTAGCGGTGTACTATTTTGACTATTTTATATTATTTTGGTATAATATGGAACTGCAATCTCACACCCAGTCCAGCAGCGTGGTCCTCCACCTGTGTTGCTTTAAACCCCGCCCCCTGATCTGGGACTGGATGTGAACTACTCGTATCTGACTACGTAGCATAGCGTAACTAATCGTAGCGAGGGAGGCGGGACTTGTCGGAATACGGGTGGAATAAAAAAAACACTCTATTAGGTCTACAACAGTAAACAGGTAAGAGTATTTCGTTTATATGCTTTTAATTCTTCGTATCACAGGTCATTTGAAGCAGCAGCGCGGTACAGTCGGCATGTGAGTGTGAGTCATCTTGGTGAATATTAAACTGAAATTGGACTAAAGCTGCATGACCGCCACCCAGTGGCTGCTGTTAGCCCAGCATGGAGTCGTTGTAGAGACTCCTTGCCTATTTAGGAGGGATGGAGGGGAGGTGGATTTGTCAATTACCCTCGCTCCAAAGAGGCCCTACTCTGAACGACAAAACGAGAAACCTAACAACTTTTGTTAAATGATATTTGGTTGTAAGCAAAATAAGAGAGCAGTTCAATGCTGGAGATAAGTTTTTTTCTTTTTTGGGGGAGGGGAGTGAATTTTCTCCCCCAAGTTAGTCGTATCCAGTCCCAGCCACTAGTTAGGGCTCCCCCATTCATAAAACCACCAGCACTTGGAGGGCGAAGGCCTTGAAGGCAAGCTTCCTCCGAGTCATGTGAAGCCAGCCACTGCATCTTTCTGTCCTAATTGGACAGCTCTACACGCTTGGAGGAGAACGCTAACCGCCAGTTCTATTTCTTCAACTGACAGATGCAGGAGTTGCCTAGCATCGTGTTGAGTGATGTGGGGAGAGGGAGGCCAGTCCTACCCACTCAAAAAGAGCTAGGCCATATAGATCTAGAACTCCCAGCCATGGATGGCTGTAACATCACCAGGGAATGTCTTATTTATTTTTTTTTTAATATTATTTCATATTTATATTATATTATACCATAAAGGACCTTAACTGTCCTATACACAAGACAAATCCAAAGTTGATTTTATTTTTCTTTATATGAATATGATATTATACTATAACTGTAATTAACTTTCTTATACACAGGGCAAATTCATACAAAAAAAAACAAAAAAACAAAGCAAGCATCAAAAGGATACAGGGCTCAGAAATGCAAGGAAATGGCACAACTTATTTAAATTGAGGTGCTACAAGTGCTGGTGATGTTGTCCAGAAACTAGCTGCAGGTGTGTGGCTGTGTGTAGAGTGTGCAGAGCTAGGATGGAGCTGGGGAGGATCCAGTATCTGAATTTTTACACTTTTCTAGCACCTTTACATAGGTTTCTAGATTATCTATACATGTGCGAGAACTTTATATTAATAATATAGCCTAGAAATAGCTAATAGATCATAAACGTTAATTCCATAGTTGCAAGCTAAAGGGACTACAACTGTAACTATACAACTATGTAATGAGGATATAGAAAGGAGAGGCACCAGCTCCTCCAGATCTGAAAGATGTTATAAGACCACCACACCATAATCTCCAGTCACCTGAACATGAAATCAAATCCACGTGAATGGTTTCAATTTCATATCAGTCTCTTTGAGTACATTTGTGTCCCCCTGGCAAACTTTGAGCCCTCACAACAATAATAAAAGACTTTGCTGGTGGATGAACTGCTTTCTTTCAGTCTAGAACACAGGTTCCCAGCCCTGGTCCTGGAGTACCCCCTGTCCAGCACATTTTAGTGTTTTCCTTCAACTCAACACATGACTTCAACTCAGGAAGGGCTTTTTAATGAGCTGATTAGTTGGATCAGTTTTGTTCGGAGCAGAGAAAACACTAAAATGTGCAGAACCGGGTCCTTGAGGACCACTGTGGGGAACCACTGGTCTAAAAGAATATACCAAAGCAGCTCCCACTCACCACTGATAACATACTAAAGTTAATCATCATCATCATCATCATCATCATCATCATCATCATCATCTCTTTAGTCTTTTGTAAATAATCACCAGGAAACAATGTGTTGTTCTCAGTTCTCAGCCCTGTTCTGAATGGTTACCATTGTTATGGCTGTAAAAATCAATTAATATAGATTTCTCATCATGAAACTCAACCACAATTTCTTACTTTTAGGGTGGACTTGAGGAAAACGCTCTCACCTAAAATGCTGCAAAAATGGTTTAGAAATGCTAAGAATAGTACAGGATTGTTTTTAAGAGACTTTAAGCACTGTGAGAAAAACCCCAGCTGCTATAGACACTCTAATAATGATGATTACCACCATTTAAATCTTAAAGGAACAAGAGAGCGACAATGTGTGAAAGATTTCGATTTTGTGTCAGAGTGTATCTGTATCCACCCTGGCAAACTGCACTTTGAGCCTTTGCAACAACAATTAAAGACTTTGGTGGTGGATAAGGCATCAGGGACTAATCTAACAAATAATGTGCAGTACTGCAAAACATACAAAAAGCCCTCTAATAGGCTTACGGCACAGTTCACAAGAAACTGGAAAGCACATCAGTTTACTCTTATTCAAATAGAGAACAGTTTTCCTTCTGGGGTGGAAAGCTTAACCGTGTGCATTGGGCTGAAAACAGATTTACATATACAGCGCACATTGCACATTACACATTCGACAGTATGGCTGCATGATAAAGTGTTGCTCACTGCATGAGCAGTTCACCCTGCATAGAGCTACAGTCTCCTTTGATAATGTTCAGGCAGGTTTTCATCAAACATTGGGTGGCACTGTTGTTCCAGAATGAAGATCAAGTCATCAGGAGCTCCTCAGGCGAAATGTAAACAGGCAAACGGAGAGTGTGTGTGCACCTTACAGTCCAGCAGACCTGCATCTCACTCTTGGATGAACTGCTCAGACAGCATGAGCGCTCATCATCTGACCTCAGTCTGCTCGGAAAATGGAATATGACAGTTTACAGAAACAAATGGCATTTGATGAAGATGTGGTGCTCATGGATGAGGATTACTGAAGTGCTTAGAAGCTGGGTGAGTAAAGTTATCAGATTTGTGTTAGAAGCCGTTTTTTGGGATGCTGCTTTACATTGCAAACCGGGCAAATCTATTTTGCATCATAGTTACAGAAGTAATTATTCAAAAGGTATTTGACCTAAATTGAAGTCTTTCTTGTTTAGGATGGAACTCTTTATCATAATATTAATTTACTCCTGAAATTAGCTGTTGGTTCTTTAAATAATTTGCTATTAAAATTACAGTCCTCTTGTAAAGCAGCGTCTCCATGTATACAAAATACTGTTATCCACTATGGTGCTTCATTTGCAGTGTTTTTATGACCCTGTGGGTACGTAGTAAAATAGATCTGGTCAGTGTGGTTCAGGCAAACCATATCCTGAGGTGAGACTTTGTGAGATGAGGTTATTATTTAATGCCAGTTAGTTCCCACAAGCGGATTTTGTTTTCCATGCTGAACAGCAAGTTGCAATTTAGAAAATTTGAAAGCAAGACAAATGGAAACAGACCTGTACCTTGAGCTTAAGGTAAATTTTTGTTATATTTTCATACGTGGTTCTGTATCTGATGTGGATTTTTTGGTTCACTCTTGGTCACACTATGAGCCTAAAGTTAAAGCAGTCAGGAGTCTGTATAGACATTTTGGTTCACATTTAGGGGTATGTTTGTAAGAGGTAAGTTTGTACGTATCGAGTGATCCTACAAACCCTTAAAACATTAGGGGGCTGTAAGTATATATTTTATCCAATAGAATCTTATTTGTCAAAAAGCACAGAGATTTTCTTACTTTGTTTCTTTTTATTTATTCTTATAAATTAAATATGAATTCTAAATATAAATATGAAAAGAATGTAACTGGGGTGGGTGGGGTGTGGGGGCCCCCACGTTTTATGGCGCTTGTGGCACAAAATGTTCACAAATGGCCCTGAGGTGTAATAATAACAATATCTTTATTTATAGAGCACTTCTCATACAAGTGGCTGCTCAAAGTGCTGTACAGACAAGTAAAACTATGAGTATTCATTTAAAATCATATAAAACAATGACACAGAGCAAATTAAAAAGATAAATTCCAAAGAGACACAGAATTTTAATTAAACACTAAGTTAGTTATGTTTTTAAATGTCTCTTGAAAGTGTGCACTGAGCTTGACTGTCTAATAAAAAGTGGAAGTCTCCTCACACTTTCTGTTTTTTACGGAAGGTATTTGCAGAAGGTCATCATCTGCAGATCTAAGATCATGTGCTGGGACATAAACAGACAGACTTTCTCACAGTCTGTGAGGTACACAAGTGCATTAAGGCCATTTAGTGCCTTAAAACTAGTAGCAGAACTTCTATCTTAAAATATACAGGCAGCCAGTGCAGTTCTTTCAGTGCGGGATCCTTGCTGCTGCATTTTGTGTGAGTTGTAGAGGGTGGATTGTTTTCTTAGGAAGCTCAGTAAAAGGAGCATTACAGTAATCAACTCTGCTTGTAACAAATCTCAAAGATAATGGAATTTCAAAGAATCTCAAAAATAATCTCAAATGTAATCTCAAAGAAGTTCAAAGATAATGGTTTTAAGTGCTAAAACCAAGTTCTCTACCCAATGATGGACAAAATAGCATTTATTTATTACCCTGCGATCTATAAGCATCACCACTATAAATCTGTTTTGACATCATTCAGTGTTGGAGCTGTTTTGAGGAATTTCAGGAGGCGACACCCTCCATGATGAAAGCGGCTGCCCTGATAAGCTAATTGCTGCTTGTATGTGTACACTGTTACAATTCAGAGTCACTCTATCTCATGTTTCTCTAGAATATGCAGTTTGATACTGTATGTTTCAATAGAACTCAAATGTAAACTCAGCATCCTGTTTGCATTTGTGTTTGTCTCAACCGAGCATATCATACACATTTGTGCGTTCAGGTTACTCTGAAAAACATAGGTGTCGAAAAGGGTTCTTTGGAGTGATGCCACTTCCCTAAAGCAGTGGTTCTCAAGCCGGTCCTCAGGGACCCCCAGACAGTCCACATTTTTGCTCCAACCCAACTTGAAATGCATCAGGATGGAGCAAAAATGTGGACCGTCTGGGGGCTGCTGAGGTACAGTGTGAGAACAACTGCCCTAAAGAATCTCCTTAAAGATGTATGGCTGTGAAGAACTATTTGAAAGGTTTAAAGAACCACCACATAATTTGAAGCCTTTAAACTGATTAAAGATTTCTCCTAGAACTGTCACAAAGGCATTCAGGCCTAAAACTAGCACTTAGCATGTTATTTGATGTGTTAAGCAGTACTTAGTAGCACAGAATTATATCCTTCAGCCTCATTAGTTTAACAGAATTCATGATTTTATGCCGTTTTCATGTTTCATGTTCATCAATGTTCTCTCACTGCAATAACTAGGATGCATTGCACAAATGCAGCATGTAACCATAGGGAACACCACAGTGATAAAGAAATCCTCACTGCTAGCATAGCCACTGATAAATATAATAATTAATACAGATGATATTCGTCTTCCTATCAATAATGAAGGGGGTTTTCCTAGTCTTTAAACCAGAAAATCTCTAGAAACTACTGTGGCACGACTGTAGGAAGCGAGCAGACATGTTTACAAGAGATGAAGCAATGGTTCTATTTTTCATTGTGGCCAAAGTGTCCCTTAAAGAACTTTTATTTTTAATGCCTTTTTTATATTTTTAAGGCCTCTTTAGCTCTTTGCAGGATATCATACAGTACTTGTTCTCTGGTCTGTTTGGTCTTTTTGTCAGTCACTGTGCAAACCTGTTTCCACATTTCTTTCTTGCAGATGTTTTGCGTATTGTTTGCTCCTGTTCTGCTGTTGCTGATGACCTGTGCAGACTCCAGACTTGACTAGAGAAAGCTGGAACAAGCTTTTTCGAAGGTAACACTAACATGCCAGTTCCTCATGTTCTTTTACAATGTACAGATTCTGATGTTGCTTTGAATGTAAACTATGTTCAAAACATTCAGTCTGATGGAGTGGAATTAAAATAGGAGTTGAGTGGGAAGGTGTCAAAATTGATTATCAGAGCATTTGTCACTGTTTTTTTTTCCCTCATGTGTTTGTATCACATTAAGTGAGTGTATAGGGGACAGTGATGGAAAATGTGCATGGTGTCCATCCGTACTGACCTGATAACGAAACATGATTCGTGATGGATGGATGTCCCTCAGCTACAGTGTTATGGGAGCTTGACTTTAGACATAATCTCTTTAATTGGTTCCTAAAACAAATTGTGCAAGTATTTTATTTCTCACAACCAACACTGAGCTATTTCCCCATGAGGCTGTTTGTTCTGGATTGGGTTTTGGCAGAGCATCCTCTTCTTAGACATCACTGACATGCCAATTTCTTTGTAATTTGTCTCTCAGTCTGGTGCACATGAGTGCAGGGCATAACTGGGATGACAGACTTGCCCTCTTGCTTAATTATTTATATGTTTATGGAGTATATTTACAGATGTGCTCATAGCCTGTTCACCTAAATAATTCATTAGTGACTAATAAGTGTCTGTGGGAATAAACAGTGGACCAAACATAAAATGTCAGGGAGAGTGGGGCACAACCTAATGCATGTTGTTTTTTGCTAAATAATTTTAAAACTATTTAAAGAACAGCTACACATCTCTGCTTGTTTGCCTCATTTACCATTTGTGAACAACTCAGCCAAATGCAGAGTGAGATCAAAAGTTGCAACACAGGTGGGGTTAATTGTAGCAGATGGAGGGGGTAGTTGTAAATGTCTTCAAAAGTTTTGATGCAAAACACTGTTAACTCCTTAAAATCTCAGGTTTATTACACATAAAGGCTTATTTTACAGTAACAGGGAATTCAATGCAAACCGATTGAGCTGTTCTTAGGTTATGGAAGTGTGTAATAAAACTTTGGGCCTGCCAGTGGGCCCATGGCCAGTTAAGGGTTTAATTAAATGCAGTTCTATATTGTTTGAATCAGACAACCTAAATCCATAAAAATATATTCACCAAAATAAATCTAACTAGTTAAAGAGTATGGTATATAGCAGAATATGGTAAATTTATTTCTGAGAACAAAGTAGTAGAGCAAATATCAGTAAGATAAAATAAAATAAAAATATATTCAACAAAATAAATATAATTAGTGAAAAGAGTATTTACTTTCAAGTTACATTTAACTAAATATCTACTAAACTGACCATGATTTTTATCTTTAACTCTAAAATTGGCTCTAATCCTATCTGTAACCTTAACCTCAACCCAAAACCTAAGCCCAGCCCTCACTCTGGTCCTAGCCTAACCCAGGTTCAAATCCTAACCCTAACCCCACCACTGTTTAGAAACAAGTTTCAACAGATAGTTTGTTAACAGTTGGAACATCTGTAGATAATCAATAGGGGATTATAGTGGACTATCCAAATAAAGTGAGACCAAAAATCAATATTGTATTTACATTACATGTGATGAATCTGTGACTAAAATCTTAAAAAAAAATGAACTGTTCTGAATTTATATGGTAGGATATGGACTATTCTCATTGTTTACTTTATGAGGCTTAGATACAACTAGAAGACAACTAGAAGAGGCTCTACGCTATCCTGGTAAGCTCTCGCTTTAAGTTATTATTATAGACACCTACAGGGCGAGATGTGAATTCTGTGCCTTATACACACAATTCAGTAATCAAAATAAACATATGATGAAAAAAAGTTACAAAAACAGTCTTCAGGGTGAACCTTGAGAAACATCTGTCAATTGCTGTCAAAATTTGCAGATGACCTTTCTATAGAAAATGACTCAAAGCACAGTTTACTGGAACCTGTTTAACTGAAATATCTATGGTATATTTTACCCCGCGTTAGTTTGTACCCAGCTCTGCCTCACAGGATGGAACTGGCCTGATTTGCCCTTTTGCTTAATTATTTATATGTTTATGGAGTATGCTGGAGGAGTTTCATCCCAAAATTCTGTTTTTTAAAAAAAGTTTTTTAAAAGAATAAAAGCTGATCTATCTTGGTAAACATTATATTTCCCTAAGAAAAGTGATATTAATTATAAAATAGCATTGACATTTCTTGGTTTGCGTAAAGCCCACTCACATCAATGTTTATCATGAAAAAAAGAAAATTCTTGAAAGTGGTCCATTATGCATCTTGGAATGAAACCCCTCATTTACAGAAGTGCTCGTACTAGCTCATAACCTGTTCCCTTAAATGATTTATTGGTGACTAATGCACACGTCTGTAGAAGTATGTTAGCATTTTAAGTTTGTCCTGTTTATTATCCAGTAATTTCAGCTGACCTAAAATATAGGGTACAGAACGTCCAGAAACAAAGTCACTTTTCAGTTCTACCCAAGTCATTTTGGTTCACTTTGTGTGTATTTGTCTTCTACACTTTCCAATAAACCATTTTCACACCTGCATTTGTTCCTCGATAGGTGGAAATGAAAGCGCGGTTCAGCGTGGTTTGATGGATGCATGCACATTTGCACTTAACTTCATGTGAGAAAGAAAAGGTCAAGGAGTAAAGTCGTGCTCGGAATTGGCAGCCTCACTCCAAATGCATTTCTAAGGACAATTGATCTGCTTCCAGCAGCCCCAAGATTCTTTTCAAGAACACTTCTGCTTAAACCTTACCCTGTTAACCATCTTGAGCTCTTTAGTGTGGTCACAAGTAGAAGGCCCTTAAAACTCATGAGCTGTAGTTGTTATTAATATAACACTGGCCCCGATTACATCTTTGTGCATCCGTCTTTCCTGACCCCACATGGAATTTTCCAGTCCCCTGAGGGTGACCGTAGCTGAAATGGCAAATTTGGTGCTGGGGTACTTTTGTACAACCATGTAATCTGTGAGCTGATTTTAAAGAAGATGAAAAAAGGCAGTGGAGGGAGAGAAACAGCAACAGAACTGTTTCAATACCCACTTCAGTTTCCCAGCTGGGCAAACACCTCACACTCCTCTTCTATTTACCCAGCAGGACTTCGCTCCGCTCCTGCAGGACTTACCTCTAGAGTGCTTTGGGCTCAGGGTGTGATCTGGCCACTGAGGCCTGGACACTAATAGTGTGATGATGAAGTGTCCATGCTGTGTGCTTGGACTTTAAGAACGAGGCGGCATCTCCCCTGCACATCCAAACAAGTGTTAGATATATGTGTCATTTTTAAATAGGAGGTCAAATAGAAGAAAAGCCTCTGTGGATTGGAAGACTGTCGTAATATATTTCACATAGCAGCACCGATACAGAGTTTGGACACCTGTTTCTTTTTTCACATTCCATTTTCAATCTAGGACCTGTTAAAGGTTTTAAGATATTAGTATAGTAGTAGAGTTTTATATATTTCCTGTTTTTTAAAGGCCATATTGGTTTGATGTAGTCAGGTCAACTTGAGTGAACCTTCTGCTTCTGCATAGCTTTTTGTAGTGTTCTGAATTTGGTTTAGTCAAAACTCATACGAGAGGTGGGCAATATGGCGACATTTTATTGTTATCATGATAAATTTTGTTATCGTGATAAACAATACGCTTTGGGATCATATCATGAATATCGTCAGTACTTAAAGAACATCTTTAACTGCATGTTTAATTGCAAAGAGAGCACAATTAGTTGGATTTAGTGCAGAAACATATATGATATGTATTGTGTATTGTGAAAATGTCTTTAAATATCATGACACGATATTTTGCCAAATAGCTCAGCTGTTGGTTACTTTTAACTTACTTTTAGGGGGGGATAAGGGACTCCCTTCTCTCAGACTAATAACCACAGACAGCTGAGGTGTCGTTGGGATTTGAACTCATGACTTCTTGTTTTCTAATGTTGAGGCAGTCATGCCACAGGTAACTGTTCTTTATCTAAGCACAGACAGTGCTCTCTGAGCGTGAGGAACTGTTTAAGCACAGGTTAATTCACCTTTTCATTCTTCCTTGGAAACAGAAACTGAAGCAACTTTATGGCTCCTCGAGTTGTGCCACTCTCTAACTGCCTAATCATCAAGAGAGTTTGAATCCCAGTAACACCTCAGTCCTCCTTATTCAGAGAGGATGCCCTCACACCCCCCTCCATTCCCACCAGGCTGGGTGTTCAGTGTGTTAGGGGGAGTTGTAGTCTGTGGGATGGAATTAGCAATGACTAAATCAGAGGAGGAAGTATAATCTGACAAGAAATTCCAGCAAATAAGGAAGCCATCACATTCACTTTTTTTCTTTTTGAGAAAGCGACTGTTTTCTTGACCTCACCTAAGATGCAGTACTGAAAAAAAGTTTCTCCTTTTTTGACAACAGAACTTTTGAACCTAAATGTGCTGAGAACAAGTTGAGAAGAAAGCTATGCAGGCTTAAAATGTCAAGTTGAGCTGGCTTTCAGAACTGTAAAAACAGTTCATTTTCAATTAATTGTTTTGCGGATGTCATAAAAAATAGCACATGAACATCCATCCACCTGTTCAGCCTGCAGCGTTTTAGCTCCGGTCTATTCAGGCTGAAATTAGAAGGAGTGTTTCAGTCCAGACTGCTTTTTGAATGACGCGCAATCAGAACAGAGACTGTTTACATATATCAGGTTTAAAGGCATACCGTTCTATTCCGTATTTTTCCACACTCTTCCTGCAAGAGTATTGTTTTAAGAATACCGTTTTCTTTCAAAAACATATACAAATAAAATCTTTGCACCTTTGGAAAAAAAATCCCTTTCCTTTTATTGCTCCCAGTCTCCAGGAGCTTTGTTGTTGTCCATGACCATTTTCAATTTCCCTGGGGTATAAATATGAGGTTACACACATGTAAAATCCCTTTTTCATCCATCTACATGAGGAAAACTAAAGAGCTGTCAACTCATATGAGATAGAATGCTGTGGACCTGCACATATCAGAAATTGGTTATGAAAAATAATAGTCCATTTACCATTGAGCACAATCAGGGCGATAATAAAAAACGGAAAAGCATGGAACAGTTGAAAATTTGCCAAGAAGAGGACGTGAACATACCACCCCCACGTACAGTGAGGAGGGTGGTAAGAGAGGCAAAGAGAAACACAAAGATCACAGTTTCAGAACTGCACAGTTTAGTTAATCTGGAGGTTTTCACCACCTCCATCACCAGAAGCTTTTTTCACGAAAGACGCCTTTCTTACGAGCAAGCTGAACTTGGCTCTGAAGTGCCTGAACTTAGCAAATGTCATCAGAACCACAAATGGAATCATTTATGTGGTGAGATGAGACAAATATCACATTTTTTGGTCATACACAACATTGTCACGTGTGGCAAAAAAGGCACTGCATAGCATGAGAAGTCTCTGATTCCTACTGTCAAGTGTGCTGGTGGATCAATGATTGGGGTTGTTTTGATGCTAGTGGTCTAGTGGCTCTTGGGAATTTCAATGGTATAATGAATTGCACAAAATACCAGGAGATTTTCACCCAAAATCAGCCTCCATCAGAGGGCTAGCTATGGGAGGACCTTTCAGCAAGATAATGACCCCAAACACACATCAAAATCCACACAAAAACACAAATTCAAAGTTTAGCAATGGTCCTCCAGATTTGAACCCCATTGAAAACCTGTGATGTGTATTGAACCTATGTTTTCAAAAAATAAATCTTTGTTCCAAAACCTAGGGTCAAAATAATGCTTACACCTTTTTGTCAAAGCCCACAGTATCATTCATTGCATGTATGTTTTATTGAATACATTTTATCACATTTTCATGAAAGGTGCAAATAATTCTGGAGATGACTGTTATAACAAAATGGCCTGGTTAATTCTATGCCTGTTTGCTATTCTATAAGTAGAGGCTGGAATATAATCATGTAAACATTAATTGTTTTTGGTTCATAAATCCACACAAACATTATAAGTGTACTTCAGGGAGAAAAAATTAAATACAAGAAGATGTAGTATACGGCTCCTTTAAGAATACTGAACTATAAAGTTTGTAGGTCTGTTTCTTGAATGCTTGTCAGCTTCGTTTTGTATGAGAAAGTAAAGGGTCAGGAGCAGTTAAATATGGGTCACATTTACATTGTTTGTTCTGCCTCAAGTGTGCATTTATGTAGGAGAAACTTCACCCTACGTGTCTTTATATCTGTCAAGAGGAATGTTGCTCAGAGACAAGCTGGATTATTTTGATCTTTTTTCATTTACATAAATGCTTTAAAGGAGTCCAAAAGACCTTCTTTTTCTTTGGTATATTGACTACTCTCTAAAAATGACCCGCACAAAGTATCTGAGAATGTCCATATTTGGTTTGTGGCCTGTTTTTTTCAGAAGGCCTGGTGACAGATCCATCTTTCATTTGGAAGATATGATTTGGTCCCAGTACTCTCACATTGGGGTCCATGCTGAAAGAAACTGATTGAGTTTGAGACGTGAGAAATTGAGCTTGTTATTTCTCTCTTTGCAGAGGCGCTGCAGTGTCTAGTGTGGAGGAATCCCATCTGACCGTCTCCATGCAGATGACCAGTGATGGCCACAACATCAGACCCAACAGAAGAGTAAGAAGCACATGATGCATTTCAGATCTTGAACATTTGCCTTTGCTATTCTCTAGTGAGAACATTTTTGTTTAAAATTGCAGTTAAGGCATACTTCCTGTTTTTGACTGGTTACCGCATAATGACATGGGAGAATCCTCTGTGTAATCACTGCTATTAATTGCTTCCAGTTCAGTTGATGAAGTGGTGACCGAGCACATTTTTAACCCCCTGGAGAGGATTGTTCTGACCTTCTTCCTGGCCACCATTATCATTATGACCGTCCTTGGTAACCTGCTGGTGATGGTGGCTCTCTGCAAAGACAGACAGCTGAGGTAAGACCCTTACTGCCACAGATATGACCAAACAGTGCTGAAATAACAATGCATTGATGTATCATCTGTCAGGTAGTCACATGAAGAGATGTGAAGAAACAGTTAAATAGATATTCCACCAATTTTTCAAATTTCTGCGTAATGAAATGGTTATGATGTAAACAAATTCTAGAGAAACTGACAGAGTCAGGATTGTTCACAGTGGTGGTGATAGGAACCAGACATCCAGAAATGTTGACTGCCTCTAAAAGCTACTTAGCACAAAGTTATTATGCTAAATGGTTACAAATATGTTCCCTGATGCCAGAGACATTGTTTATGATAATTTTGAGATAAGATTTCAGCCTTACAAGATTTCAGTATATTTCAAATTTCAAAGACAACCAAAGTTGTGCACAAAACATCCTGTTATTCCACTTGTTAACCAAATTAGCAGCTCATATTTTTTGACACACCACATCATTCTCACTGTAAAATCATCCACAAGGTGTAATCTACATATTTGCAACATTTTTATAACCTTCATATATTCCTTCCAGCAGTCATGGCCATTTTTTTCTATATCTATATCTGTGTATTTTGTGTGTCTAATTAGGTTTCTTAAGTATGAGTTTGAGTTTTTATGTGTTGTGTGTAGATTAGGCCTTTGAAAACGTATGTTTAAATAACTATTGCAGTTATAGCCCCATCCTGTCCTAGAAGCACAACAAATTCATCATGAACCACATCTCAGTCTCCCCTTCTGTAATAAATTTCATCAACTGGATCCCAAATGAATCTGAGCTCTGTAAAATTAGGGGGCATCAAGTGAGGGGAAAATTAATCCAGCTAAATCATGTAAATCATGAGAACAACAGGCTAACAAGGAAGAATAAACGATAGTGCAAGCAGCCATTTAAACAGTTGTTAGTGTTAGCCAGCTAATCAGTGTAGCTGGTTACAGAAACATTAGCTAAAAGAAACACATTTATTGTCATGGCTCAGGAAACTGACAAAATGAAAAGCTACAGGAGGAGATCTCCTTCTTACCACCCAATAATCTATAAACAATAATTGTTTATTTTCTTGCCCATTTATTGAAGGTATGTTATTTGATGTGATAACGTGATGCGTTATCATAGTTTTGATTAGCTGTTTCATGAAACTTGTTCCATGGAGCTGAAATGCTTGCAGCTGTTGCGGCTGAGTTTCAAATGAGTTGCAAGGTGCATTGCGTTTTGCAATTTAAGTGCAATTTAGTTTAGTTTAGGTTTCAAGCAACTAAAGTTGCTTAAAAGTTTTATCGTGTAAAGCCAGCCCAAGGAAAAATAGTGCCCAAAGACAAGTTTTATCACTATTTCTCTATCATCAATATTATGTATTAAAACTAGAAGACACATGTAGGTTCATTGCTCTTTTTGGATAGTTAATAAAATGGCTGTATTTGCAATGTAGACACTGTAACCCCTGGTCCCTATCACCACCACTTTAAAGAAGTCAGCCAGTAGGTCAGTATGTTTTCCAGCAATTAATAATTTCACATCAAACCACTCTAAATGACTTTGTGTACATATCAACAAATGAATTATGCAGAAATTAGGTGGAATTCCCTAAGATTTTAAAAAACATATCATAATACAGTTATTACAACTTTACTAGCTAGACCATTGCTTATTTTCGGATAGACAAAGAAGTTGCATTAATGCATTAATCATACATGATAACAGCATGTTAGTTACAGAATCAGTTCATAACCTTATACACCTTTTCTAAATTGTATTTCTCTTCCTTTATAGGTAGGTATTATCTTATTAGTATTTGGCCTTATTTTATTTTTCAATTCATTTTTGATTTAAATTTTATTTTATCCAGTTTGATATTATTATTATTTCTTTATGTTGTTGAATGTTCTTGTATGGATCTGCTGTTGTTATTGCACAGTGTCCTTGGGTGGTTTGAAGAGCAGTTATAAATAAAATTATATTGTGTTATATTTTAAGTATCAGAAGATGTTAAGACAAAGGATTGAATGACATTACTGAGATGTAATGCATCAGTTAGCTCAACTGGGAATTTTTGTCTTCTGAGTGCATCTTTAAAATCCTGAGTCATGTGGTTGCAAAATTCAGTTATCCAGAAAGTGCACATGGGATGCAAGTTTCATACACAGTGCTGTCAGGGAAAAGTCAAAGGAGACACTTCATTTATTTCATTTCAAATTAAATTCAAATTATTTTTTTAGCCTCAGAAAAATAAGCAGAGAACATATATTTAACAGACAATTACACAGACACCTCAACTCAGTATAATTTCTATTTTATTCAGTATGCCCACGCCTTGCTTTATGACAGCTCCATTCTTTTGGGGAGACTTGCTTTCAGTTTTTCAAAGACATCTGTAGGGATATTTTGCACCTCCAAAGTTTAGTCTTAGATGTTGGTTATATTTTCTGCTTCTAACAATCCAAGTAACGCCAAAAACAGTCAAGCATGTTGAGTTCTGGCCTCTGGGATGGTCAGTCCATTGTTCTGAGAACACCAGCAGCTTCTTTGTTAGATTTGCAAATTTTCTTCTTTTTTTAGTTTTACATCCTTTCAGACTCATAGCATTGAGTTGTCTTCTTACAGCAGGAGGATGGACAAAGCTTGAATATCTCCTCTTTCTCAAAGATGAAAGCTTTAAGTACTGTTTATCTGATGATGACAGTTTTGGTGGTGCATCAGGTCTTGCACAGTTGCTAGAACATATTTTCTAAACTGCAGTTTTGGAAACTCCTTTTTCACTTATGTTCCTTTGAATCTCTCCTTCCTTATGCAAGTGGATTATCTTGTATTTAATCTCCTCAGAAATATCTCCTGAAAAAAATAATATTTTGTACTCAATGGCTTTTTTCACTGAAACAACAGGGGGTCTTTGACTCTTGCACAGTACTGTACATTATAAAATAAAGTATTGTAAAATAGGATTATTGTGGCATTTGTGAATATGTAAATTATGTGAATAAAATGTTAATATTATGTGAAAAATGTTATGTTATCCTGAAGCCATTTTGAATTGTCATTTTTATCAAATGATAGGAAGAAGAAGACCAACTACTTCATCGTTTCACTGGCATTCGCAGACCTTTTAGTTGCTCTTTTAGTGATGCCATTTGCGGCCATAGAGCTCACCACAGGCCACTGGAGTTATGGAGAGACGTTCTGTTTGGTCCGCACCTCACTGGATGTTCTGCTGACCACTGCATCTATACTGCACCTGTGCTGCATTGCCCTGGACAGGTACAAGCATGCCATACTAGCTGTTGACCAGATAAGAAAGTTATCTGATATGCTTCTAGGTTATTTATTAATAGTTTTATGATACTTTACCACTCACTCGGAATAATTATTCCGGAATTAATTGTGTAAAAGCTCATAAATGTTACACAACTGGTTTGTCTAGATTGTGGCATTATTAGCACGGCCTCATTATAACAGTGGCGGAGAGCCCACTTTAAGCATGTCATTGAATTGAATGTAAATGACTAACACAATGGTTCAAGGTTGCTGGTTGCTTTTTTGTGCTCATTAATGTCTGATTACTGTTTTGTGGATCATGACTTGTTTATGAAATGTTCATAAATATTCACTTACACTCTGTGACACATTTGCACTTATGAAACAGGTTTCAGTGCTTTTCTAAACGTGTAGGTTTGCTCTCGAACATTCAGGCGTTGAGTTTCTGTTGCTCTAAGCACTATAATTTTGCAGCGCTGTATCACAATGTGCTATTATTCGTGTTTTTTTTCCTCTTGTCCCCTGCTGGGTCATATATATTCAGAAATCTAGCCAGGGCTCTGTGTGCTGAAGCCTTGATTTGCTTGTCATCAGCTTTAAATACTTTCCTGCAATTCACTGCCACATGCTTAGAATTTCATACATACATCTACATATACAATTCAGTACAATCCACCGACATATGCTGTATGTCCACAAGAGCCAAAAGACCTTGTATATCTTCATCCGCAGCCCAGGTTTGTCAGGCTAATGAGGTCTAATTTTCAGTGTTTTGCATGCACAATCTCTCTGCTCATCTATTAGGATGATGCCACCTCCCATGGCTTTAGAGAGAGCAGCTGTGTCTCTTGTGCTGCACCTGGTCCATATGGCAACAACACTCATGTTTTTTCTCTCTCCCTCTGACACACAGACACATGCATACACATTTTCACATTCTCGCCTTCCCCCCTTCACAATTTTATTCATCCCACGATGCCATTCATTCTTCTCTCCACCCCATCGAGCCATGACTCATGTTTTCGCCTCACGCAGGTCAAAAAAATGCTTCAAATCTGAAATGACGTGCTACACTAGGTTGATTTTTCGGAGTAAAAAGAAGTAACAATGTGTGGTCAATCATTTTTAGGGATGTGTCAGTTATGTAAGGCACGTCAAGTCGCTCAACAGCGTCCATGAATCACACTTGAGTTATCATTCACAGTTCTTGTCTTTGGCAGGTACTATGCAATTTGCTGCCAGCCACTGGTCTACAGGAACAAGATGACACCCATCAGAGTGTCTCTGATGCTGGGGGGATGCTGGGTTATCCCCTCATTCATCTCCTTCCTTCCCATCATGCAGAACTGGAATGCCATTGGCATTGAGGATATTGTAAGTAAAGGACAGGACGGTTAGTTAGCCTATGTTCTTTAAAATAGTTAAATGGTTAATTAAATGGTTCTTGGCTATGTGATTCTTTAGTGGTGGTAATAGGAACCAGGAGACATGATGTCTACAACACAAATATAGCCAATTTACTTACCATCCAAAACCATCAGGTAATTAAGACGTCTTCTAAGTTTTTATGTTATATTGATGACGGTAAAATTGTGGTAAACCTATAAAAATAAGACCTTTATAGACTATTTTGCCTTACAAAACCCTGCATGTACCTTTCTGGCATGACTGTATTAAAAAATACATTTTAGCACACCATCTTATGCCAAAACTAGTGTAAATCAGTGTATCAGACAACAGGTAGTGTATTCAATAAAATCTAATTAATATCTGTGTGTGTGGGAGCTCTCACCACTATGATCAATTCTAACTTGGTACGGAACATTTCACATCAAACCACTCTAAAGGCTGTTTACATCTTGACAATTTAGTTATGCAGTAATGTTTAAAAATGTTTAAATATGTTCACGCAGATAAATGTTATAAAAATATAAAAATGTTTATTTATATTAATATTGGTGGAATTCTCTTTTACCTTGTTAGTTCATGTCCCTGGTCATGTTATGCATGATCATATCTTACTGTGTAAAAGATAAAACTCTTGTCTTTGTGTAATCTTGCATCAAAATGGTATAACTTGGTCCCACCTCTAAAACACCTTCTGATTTTTGATTATGTCATTGCACACCGGTGGGCAGGGAAAAATACTATTTACCAATAATAACGTGTGAGTTATGTATATAATGTGTGAGAACACTCTAGCTACCTCAGGGACTTTCTCATACCATGTTTGACTCGGATGTACTTCAGATAAATTGGGTAATGATTTCGATTCACATAGATTTTAAACTTTGAGGTTTTTGACACTTCCACATCTCATTTACAAAACGATTCTTTAAAGAACCGTCCATTGAAAGATTCTTTAGGGTATGAAAAATGGTTCTCCTATGGCATTGCTCCAAAGAACGCTTTTTTTACCTTTATGAAAAAATGCAATTCACAGTGCAATTCACAGTTACACTGAGCCTGAAATACGATTCTGCAAAAAATGCAAATTTCAGTGAGCTCTCATATTTGTAGCCCAGTTGTAAAATTGTCCAGAAGAGCTCATACAGGTACCAGAAAGACAGGTTTCTACAGAACTGAGGTTAGTGCTACTCCTGTCACCTAAGTATGTACAGATATGTGCTATCATTGATGTGCTATATGCAGTGTATAGTGATGGCTGTCACTATAAATTGGAAGAAGTTGAGAAAATTAATTCAAGTAGAGATTGTATTGTTTAGCACAGAAATTAACTGTGCTAACTGTCGTATGTGAAAAGAATTTGATCAGAAAATGATTCAATACATCACAAAATCTTCACTGCAGTTTGATTATTTTGGTACAATTCAAAGTACTAGAGATAGACACTGAAGAGCTAACCTTAGCTGTGACTAGCAGACTTCAAGCTTCTGCTTCTCCAATGCAGGAATGTTCGTCTCTCCGACTCACTGCTGTGTGAACAATCAGACCTGCTATGAAATTAAACTGGTTGTCTGAATTTGTGGATTCAATTTAGTCACTGCCCATTCCCACCTGCTAGCTAGGTCTCTCCATCTAGCACAATGCTAGCATTATTTCAAGCTACCACTCACACTACATGAATAGCAATTGAATCTGCTTGGAGAAGAGCACTAACTACTCAGTTCTATAAATGTGAGCTAACAGCTGCTCACGATCAGCTAGCATTACACTAAACGATAGAGAGAGGAGGTCATCCTGCACCCCCCCCAAAAAGCAGCAAGGCCAAATATGTGCTCTTGGAGACTCAGTCAAGGAATTCAGATTTGCAAGCTCTTTACGAGGGTGTGGTTTAGTGGATTTTTATGTTTGAAAATAGCCTGAGAATTTTCAGTGAGTTAGTTCCTTCATAATTAGTTGTAGCTTTCCAAAATTGATCTTTGTTTTATCATATTTGTTCCATTTTCTAGATTGAGGAGAGGAAATTCAGCCACGGCACAAACAAGACCTCCTGCGTTTTCTTGGTGAACCGGCCCTATGCTCTCATCTGCTCAGCAGTGGCCTTCTACGTGCCCTTAGGGCTAATGATTCTTGCCTATCAGCGCATTTACGTGACTGCCATGGAACATGCACGTCAGATTGGGACGCTGCAGCGTGCTGGATCCGCTCCTGTGTCCTACTACAGCCATGACCACCAGGGCTCCAGCCGCATGAAGATCGAGACCAAGGCCGCCAAAACGCTGGCGGTCATCATGGGCTGCTTCTGCCTATGCTGGGCTCCGTTCTTCATCACCAACATAGTGGACCCCTTCATCCAGTACAGCGTACCCTGGCAAATGTGGACGACGTGGCTGTGGCTGGGCTATATTAACTCTGGCTTGAACCCATTCCTCTATGCCTTTCTGAACAGGGCTTTTCGCAGAGCCTTCCTCATGATCCTGTGTTGTGGGGATGAGCGCTATGCCCGGCAGGGAAGCTTTAGTCCCAGCAGACCTTACTCAGCGTCTGTCAATGGCACCTCCATCGCGCTCAGGTACAGTAAGTCCCCCCCCTGAACAAACTGTTCTTCCAGAAATGAATTCTGGGAGAAAGGAGATGAAAGATTATCTAACACATGAAAGCCTTATCTTTAAGGGTTAGCAGGGTCATCTTTGCGGGTCCAGCGGAGACAGACTGCATCCATTAAGTATAGTAGATACAAGCTCATTGTGGTCATTTTGCACTTTGGTTCATGCTCATTTTCGACTTTGCCTATGGCAGGGTAGAACAAACGAATGTCCTTCCATTGCTCTGGTTTATGACAAGTGCCTCAAGATGCCTGGAATGTTTGTGCAAAACACTTGGCATGTAGAGAACTGGTCCAAAGATGTGAGCATGCACAGCTAGTAAATACCTCAAGAAGTAACATTTCAATTAGCTCCTGAACTATTGGCATATCCATGCTCCGCCCACAAATTTTATAGCGACTGTTGTGAGAATGGACAACCTTTACAGAATCTTGATAAAAAGCCCACTCAAGCTGGTGAGAAATCAATGCATTTTCTTTAGAGTTGCAGTTGATGTAATAATGTTGAGTTTGCAGTTTAAAATGCTGTAGTACCAAGCTGGATTATTTAGTTGAATTATACTGTATTGAAACTAGGCTAAACTAGGCCGCCAAGCTAACATCAGCTCAATTGCACAAAAAGCAACATTCTATCATAACATATTGAACTTTTACATGCATACAAAATAAAAATAATTTAAAATCTTCACAATGATAACTTTACAGGAGAAGGAAAAAACGTACTTTACTTTTAATGTAAATCAATGGAACCAGCCGATTTACCAAGTAATTCTGGGCCATTTCTTTTGGTTCATTCTTCATGAAATTTGCACACAATGTAAAGGGCAAGAGGCATTTTCAAAAACTGAAAAACAACAAAAATGGACATACGAGGTTTTCTTCCAACAGCAGCAATATGTTTAATTCCTTAGACAGCATGGTGATGCAGGTTTGTTGTAACAGGAGCCATTACTGCTTCACACATTTTACCCACACTCTGAGAGTCATAAGTAAAAATATTCGTCACTTTTTTAGCATTTTTAGACATTGGTAGTTTAGTATAGTGTAGTATTTGAGCTGAGCACTGCGTGTTTTGTAATTTAGCCAAATAGTTCAATTATATGCTCTATATATGGGAAAGCAGGGTTCAAGCCCAGTGCATGAAAGCACTTGTTGGTTCTAATACTATATTCCCACCAATCTAATTACGTGACCCTGGTGCTGAGGTGGGCGGCACGGTGGCACAGTAGCGCTGTCGCCTCACAGCAAGAAGGGCCTGGGTTCGATTCCCAGGGTCATTTCTGTGTGGAGTTTGCCTGTTCTCCCTGTGTCTGCGTGGGTTTCCTCCGGGTACTCCGGTTTCCTCCCACAGTCCAAAAACATGCAGTCAGGCCAATTGGACATGCTAAATTGCCCCTAGGTGTGAGTGTGTGTGTGTGAATGTGTATGTCTGTCTGTCTGCCCTGCGATGGACTGGCGACCTGTCCAGGGTGTATCCTGCCTTCCGCCCAATGACAGCTGGGATAGGCTCCAGCACCCCACCGCGACCCAGAAGGATAAGCGGTTTAGATGATGGATGGATGGATGGTGCTGAGGTAATTTGATCCGTTCTGTCATTGCAGCCCTTAGTGATGTGGGTATTGTGGAAATTATATCACCGTAACGATAAAAACATGAGTTATCATGTAGCCCTATGATGAAAGAACATGGACGGAGCTTGGATAGGCTAATTCATAGTAGATACTGGATAAGAAGGCCTTAGATTGAATATTAGGGCTACAGTTTAAAGGGTTAAAGCCATGAGGATAGTGCAAAACTGATGTATGGGACACAGAATGAATCTGAAACATAACTGGTCTGGATGAATGTTGGATTTTTTTGAGGTGGGCAGAGTTGTCTCAGAGGGGTGGTGTACTGAAATTAGTTTCCACATTTATTTTCGACTCAGTGGTGTCACATTGTTTTTTAGTTGCTGTAATGAGACATTACTTTAAAGAAGCTGAGCTGGGCTACGTGACATCATGGTGCATGGGTGTGACTATGAAGTGTCCTTCACTCCAGAACTTTATGTGCTGTGTAAAACAGCGCAGACATCTTAAAAGCCCTTTTCTTTACCCTTTTATTTGTGCATTTATTTTACTTGTATGTGAATTTTCCCTTCCAAACAAATGAATCTGTTGATTGATGTTGTGACCTTTCATGCTGCCGTGATAAGACCCATTACAACAGTCGTGCTGTTCTTCGTGGTTTGAGGCCTTCTTCTCGTAGAATAGCTTTATGTGCCATTACAGTGGGTGGGTCTTTATGGTTTGTTTTTGTACAATTATTATTTGTGGGTATTCCCCACATTTTATTGTTATTAGGTTGTTCATCTGTGGTGTTTTTCCTTCGTCATATTTATTTCGAAGACCTTTCCTTATGGCTTGTAAGTTTGCTGCATCTTGGTATTTATTGGGTACAACATAACTCTTAAAATGACATAATCAGGAAGTACAAAAACAAATATTACTAGAAATTCCCTGCTGCCTGTGTGCTTAAAAGTATATGAGACTCAAAGCAGATGTGTTTATTTTTCATAATGCGTTTAATTACTGACACCAGAGCAGAAACTGTCTGTAAGACATTCCAAATGGTGTGTTAATATGTCTGCTGTGATGCTGTTGATGTTTTTAACAGGAGGGCTGCATTAATCCATGTTCTTCTTGGAATAAATGGGCAGCATTCACTGTTGTTTTTATACATTCATGATGATCTGATCAAAGAATCTAGCATTTTAGTAATTTCTTTGATCATTTAAGGACAGTAGTCTACTCCGCAGAGAGCCGGTCCCCTCTTGAAATACATTACCTGGCATAATTAGCATAATTAGCATTGATAAAGTCTCTTGTTATTTGAATGAGGAATAGACCAGCTTATGGATCACAGTATCTATGACAGTAGACTGGTTGTTTTTTAATGTAGTTTAGCAGTTCAGAAAATCTTATAATGCAGATTTGTTCATGTATTGTTTAAAGAGCACCAGTATTTTTTTAAGGACAACCTTTCCTTTTCTTTACTTAAGGTCTTTAAATCCTTAAACTGAAAAGGCCCTCACACTTCAATTACTCACTCTTTTAGCGCACATATTAGTTTCATAGTAGCGAACAATTTATACTGAATAAAAAGACTTAAGATTAATGCCTGAATAAAGAGACTTCAGTTTAAAGGGTTAATCTGTTTCCCACCAAAGTGTTTTATATCAATGCTGCTTTCAGTGTTTAACAAAGTAGGGATTAAGAGTTGCACTTTGTATGGAGAGGCACAGGCTATTCAGCCTGACTCAGTGCTGGTGTAACAGCAGCAGAACCAAAGCCAGGGAAGAGGGGAAGAGGGGGGTTCAGCCTCCACAAAACTGCTCCAGCAGGGCTCTTTCTCACCAGCTTCATTATCAGTGTGACGATTAGAGGTGCTGCAGAGGTGGAAGAAAAAACCCTCATGCACCATTTCACATATTTGCTTCCTCTTCTAACACGACGATACCCCCCACCCTAGCCCCAAGCACCCACAGACCACCTTTTGTGTCAATCACAGCCTTTTTTTTCTTTTCTATTTTGTTCTTGAAGCATTTGAGGGTTGCTGTGGTGCAGTAATTCAGCAGCACTTTAGCACCTAGCATTGAGTTGGTACATATAGTATTCGCAAGTGATGTAAATAAAGTAATATCTGGTGCCTTTGTGAAACCTCCCATGTACATACAGCAGTACTTGGTGGAACAATGTAAGATTTCCTCAGAATTACCTGCTATTTCTCACACTAATATACATTATGCTCAACTTGCAAAGTATGGACTAAGTAATATATATATATATATATATATATATATATATATATATTTATATATATATATATATATATATATCTGTTAAAATCTTGAGTAGTCGTTGCATTGTAGCTCTTGGTGTCAAACCATGACTATTAGAGCTAAGCCTTCAGTTTGGACCATAAATGTCAAAATTCAGCCAGAAAACAAAGAAAAACACGTTTACGATAATGCTAATTTCTGCTAGCGCCCATAGTGAATTCTAGTAGTATGTTAGTGCTAAGCTAAATGTGACTCACATGCACATTTTGTGGCCGTTCTGGATTAAACATAGACATTTAAAGCCTGTAAGAGACATTCCGTGTTTTATTTGAAGCTTGTAACAGATGTACCGTAATTTTAACTTGTAATGGTTTAAAAATGACTCCCTCAGTAAATAGCCTTGATGTAGAGCTGCCGCTGTTCTTCTTGAGATTTGGGTTGTGTGATTAGTGAAAGTGAACGTGCGCACATGTTTAGGTAGATGTGCCTGGCAAAGCTTTACATCTGTGAGAGGAACTTTGGACTTGGATGCATGAGAGGCAGCCACTACCGGAGTACTTATTGGTTTAAGCAGAAGGCTGTGCACTTTGTTTATGCCAAGAATGAGTAATGAAGGACTGGGGCCAAAAATTGTTTTTCTTGAGTTTGCTTGAACGTTTTTTTGTAAGGTGCTGTCCAAAATAACTGTTAAATAAGCTTTAATTGACAAACTGCATAGTAACTGCATAGTAACTAAATGAAATAGAAGCCAAACTGAACAATGAGGGTTTACTAATGAAAGACAAGATGAGATTAGATATTACACGTCATGCATTTAGTGTGCGGCATGTCAAATATTCCCACTGAAGCTCCATAACCTACCTAGGAACTTAGATAAATAGGATTGCATGACTCCAGCTGGGCACATAGATGTGTGTGTCTGACATAATGTGGGCGTATGGCACCTCAAACAGGACATGACCAAGTGCTAAAGTGTTTTATGATGCTCTTTTAGATTAGGGATGTTGTTATTATGGCATGCCATAAAGATGTCCTGTTAGGTCTGGTTTGTCTGGTTAATGGTTCAACTGCTGGGAGGTTATCTTGATCACAGTGCACTTTCATTTGGCAGCTGCATAGCCTTTAACCTTACATTAAACCACAATAGTTGGTGAACAGAATATGACCTTGACTTGTTTTTACACACCTCAACACATGCCAGCAAAATTACCTCATTATAATTACCACCAGTGTTGTTATATTGATAAATGACTGGTTAATTAGTGCAGGGGGATTTGCTATATCATGGATTTTATTACAATTTTTTACAGTTACAACAATTCAAATGTAAGCATCCACATATGCTTTAGTTGGAAACCAGCAAGCAAAAGGCACTTGGTCTTTTTCAAGTCAGTGGAATGAATCCGGAATACTTCTGAAAGGACAGATTTGTTCTGCTTTATATCAATTTAAAGTAAGAAAAGTATATGCTTTTGCATGTAGCGTGTTTGGATGTTTCTCGTAAACTTCCAAATTTACTGTTGACAAAGTCCTAAATACTTGTGGCAAACACAGGCCGGTTCAGTATCCCGAGTTTACCAGTCGTGATGTATAACCGCCAGCACGTTCTCTGAAACCACAGGCATTCAACAAACCAAACTGGCATACGAATGTTTGGGCACCCCTGGTCAATTTACATGTTTTGTTGATTTTCTAAGTGAAAATAAGTACGCATCCTCTATAGACAACAAACGTCCACACATTTTAGTACACAGTATTGTTTATTTGCTGAAGGTAACATATTGGGGGAAAAAAACTATAAAATGTGGTTTGTGAAAACGTTATTGCGCATTGTATATTTTATGTTTTTTTTTATTCTAATATGCTAAGCTCAAAATCATATGTTAAATCAAATAAATAGAAATTGTGCAGTAAAATTTCAAGAAAAGGTTTGTTCCATATAAAGGATGTGTTAACTTACTTTCACTTGGAAAATCAACAAAACATGTAATTTCAAATGTTTATATTCAAACTTTTGCTGAAACCTTAGTGCACAACTGTACAATGTGGTCTACAAAGTTAACATCTTCAGTTCTTGTATCATAATGCATGTTAATAATTAATAATTCAGCAGATAAATATAATTTAAGCTGAAATCAAAACCTCATTTTTCACTTTGTTATTTCATAGCTCTGGTGATGAAAAAGACTAAATTTTTGTGTTCCCATATTCTTCTACCAAAATGTAGAATATATTATTATTATTATTATTATTATTATTATTATTATTATTAATTACTTTTGACTTTTAGTGGCCTGAAAATCTTCCCACTTTACAAGCTGATGATGTGTGAATGCACCATAAAGCTACAGAGGCTTATTTGATGGACAGACTTTCTAGAAGGTTGTACAGTATACAGCCGGGACAGTCTGCAGAACTGAATCTGACTGGAAGTGAGGAGAGCCATCAGACCCTATCAGATAGCACTGTATTCAATTACAAGCCTGCAGAATTGAAGGTGTCCGGTATAGAAACTTACCCCAACTCAGTTATGACAGACTGTAAATACATTTTTCAGCAGTCTGATGACGTGAGACCTTTGAAGTAGGTTAACAGGAGCATAGAGTTTAATGTTTGCTATTGATTTTACAATGTGCTTTTACAAGCTTTCACTGCTGGTTGATGCAGTTATTAGAGCGAAGATTGATTCCAGCCCTGGTAATGTTGTAGCAACCTGCAGTACAAACCTGGCTGCTACTGAAATGAACAAAGACATGAACATTTCAGTATTTAGATAAGAATCAAGCATTGTAAAGTATGCTGCAAAGTATTTGTGCGCCATTACTGTAAGAGATTACAGTGAGAACTACGATAGAACAGCTCAGTGTTTGAATGGTTAATTGCCTTGGAATGTTGCCGTGACTATAAGAACACTTAAAGTGGTCTGCCTCTTGGTAAATTGTTTAAGGCACAAAGACCTGGGTTTTGTGTGGAGTGATAGTATCTGTTGGAATTGCAGAGTCATGCATTTTTGAGTAATTTCTTGTATTATGTTCTGTTGGACACGTCCACTGGGCTCTTTTGGCTTTATAGCATCACCATAAAAGGCCTTTATGTAGGCAGCATATAACTAGCATCTCTGAAACCTCTAATATCTCTTGAAGGTCCCATATTTTTCATTTTTCCATTTTCTTTAAATCATTCTCTTGGCCAGTTGAATGTATGTGTTATTCTTTGTTCAATAAAAATTACATTTCTGTATATGTCATTAGCAATTTTTCAGGGCATTTCTGTCTATTGCTATTGTGTATTTGTAGTTATCTGTTTTTCAGGACATTTCTGCAAGGCACATGCCACTTTTAAAGGGCGTTACACACGCAGTTGTACATTTTCATTAGCCATTCTGTAACTCTCTGTAAAATCACAGCAGGGAGCCCCAGGCACAGCAGCCAAACAAATTGAAATGTCCCACTGAGGGTATTGGCATGATATGAAGCTTACAAGCACGTTTCTTTTATTGCAAAGTACATTTAACATGGCCTTGCTTAATCATGCTCTATCCTTGTTAGCAAAACATGGTAGCAGTTTTGGCTCTGTGTTCACTTGTTGGTCATCCGTATTCATCTGAGGCAGGAATATGCAAATAGTAGCTTACATTATTGGTCTGTTCTAGTGAAGCCTATGGTCTACATCAAGACTGGGGCCATTGTACAACAGGTCATGAGTTTTCACCTCTAAGCAGAGGGAAATTTCACATTTCTACAATATCTTTTGAGTTCTATAAAGTACAAACAACAAAGAAAATTAATTTTTAACCAGTTTTTCAGAATATTACCTCCCTTAATTCTACTAACCCTATCCAATTTTTATTTTTTCCTTATTTAACCATACCTATTTTTTTCTTTTTTTTGCAAATATACACTCATTCCAGATTAGATGCCTGCAACATGTTCCAAAAATGTTGGGACAGGATCATGTTTAAACCTGGACAGGATCATGTTTAAACCTGTGTTAGATGCCCTGCTTTGAAAGCAATTTTTTGAGATTCTTTTGTAAAAGTCTGCAGTTGTGCAACCATACAGCATTTTCATTTTTGTAGTTTGAACTTCATAATGGACCACACCTTTTCAATAAAAGACAGATCTGGACTGCACGCTGGCCAGTCTTGCTCCCCCACTCTCTGATTGCACTGCCATGCTATTGTAATGCAGGCAAAATGTGGCTTGATGTTGTCATGTTGAAAGCATGGGTGTCCCCTGCCTGCTCTGAAAGCCTGAATGTGGTGATGAATTGTAGATAAAAGATATTCAGTCTGGAACAGGTTTAATCTCTGGAGCAATAAATCCAGCTTTTCCAGGTTAATGCCATGTCATATGACTTCTGAAAAAGACGTTGTCTAGAAGGCAGCATATCTCCGCTGTCTGATGAAAACCTTATATCTCCAAAAAGGTAATTTAACAGGAGAAAGAAAAAATACTTTTAACTTTAAATGGAAGTTAATAGAAAAATGATTTTTCCATGTAATGTTGAATTATTTCTTTTGGTCCATTCATCATTAAATGTTAACATAGTCTAAAGGGTAACTGGTGTTTTCAAATGATACAAAAAATTAAAAACAAAAATTAAGATATGAGGTTTTGTCCCAACAGCGACGATTAGTTGCTCCAAAATGTAAATGTATCTTTCAGCGTAAATCTTGTCTTTACAGCAAGTCACCCATCCCATGGCCACTAATACACCCCCAAACTATGACAGACCCTGGCTTTTGAACTTTATGCTGGTAACAATCTGGTTGTTCTTTTTCTTCTTTGGCACTGTGAACACAGCCTCCATTATTTCCATGAACAACCTGAAAGGTTGTGACTCATCAGATCACAATCCACGTTTCCAGTGTGCATCAGTCCATTTTAAATGAGCTTGAGTCCAGAGAAGATGGTGATATTTCTGGCTGTTGTTGACCTGTGACTTCCACTGTGCATACAGTCTTATCATCCATTTGTGAATGCAGCGACAAATTCTGTCTACTGACAACAATATTTCAAAGTATTACCGATGGTGATATCCATCACAGAAGCTTGTCGGTTTTTAATGCAGTGCTGTCTGAAAGATATAAGGTCATAGGCATTCAGTGATTTCCTGAATCTTTTGATGACATTATGCACTGCGAAGGGTGAAATGCCACTGATGAACATTGTTCTTGAAGTGCTGCATTATTTGCTGGCACATTTTTGAGCAAAGCGGCGAGCCTTGACTCATCCTTTCTCATAAAGGACTTGACTTTTCTTGGATGCTCTTCTTGTGACTGCATCACCTGTTCAAGATGTTTTTGAATGTTTCACAATGTTCCTAAACCTAAATCACCCCTATCTCAACTTTTTTTGGAATGTGTTGCAGGCATTCATTTCAGAATGTGTGCATATTAAAAAAAAAGGTTGACAACATTAAATATCTTGTCTTTGTACTGTTATATTTAAATACAGGTTTTCTAGTTCAGAAAAGATTTAAAACAATATTTTTGCTTGCAATCTGAGTATCATTGTCATGATTATGAATAGCTGTTTTGCAATATAGCGGTTTATACTGAGGCCCTATTAAGGTGACAATGCCTCATCCATCCATCTAAAAAACTGTATAACAGATGCCATTAATTCAGAAGCAGTTATTTTTAGTTTAGGTTTAATAAAACTCTATTTAGCAAATGTAACTGCAATCCTTAACCAAAATTCCTCTCTACTGTTAGTAGAAACCTTTAATCTTCTTATTAAGTGAAAAGAAGGAAAAAGATCATATGAGCATGTGCAACAAACAGGATCATTATAAGCGCAGCACTGCTATCTCACATTAATACTTTAATACGAAGGGTGCTGTTAGGTTGGTGGGTGAGTGGGTGAGTGTGTTTGTGTGTGTGAAAGTGGCGGTTTGCTCAGATGGTCTGGATTAATAGATAATGGAGCAAGTTTAATAGCTTTGGTGTGAAAATAAACATTTGAATGAGCATTTGTTCTCACCCGTGAGGTGCTGCTCTACTTTGGACAAAACTCCAATCTCTGTGTCTCATCAGTAACATGATAACTTCATGGTACTGAGATTATCTTGATTTGCTACTTTTGCTGTAATCTGTTGTTTAAAAGCCATAAACTTAAAGAATAAACACTGCAGTTCAGATAGCACTGTGGAATCTGTCTACCCATTTCAGCCTGCTCTGAAAGCCTGAATGTGCTGATGAACTGTAGATGAATGATATTTGATCTTGGCAAGCAGTATTTGAAAGGTATCCTCTGTAATCCACCGCTAAGGATGATGTTTCCATTTTTGGTCAGAACTGGGACAGGTTTAATCTCTGGGGCAATAAATCCAGCTTTTCCAGGTTAATGCCATGTCAAATAAATTCTGGTTATAACATTAATTTATAGTGCTCGGAGTGAATGCCTCATTTGTCGGTTCCTTTGACTGTACATGATTAGCATGTTTTGGGAATATATCACTCATTTCCAGTGGATCGGAAGGAAACTTGAGTCATCCTGTTTAGAGGATTTTTTAAACTTCTCGACACGTTTTTCAGCTCTCATATTTGTTATATAAATTGGCACTATAATAGAAATCAGTGCCAAACTTGTGGCAGTGTTCCATTCCTTTGCTGTAAGAATCTGTGGAGTTTCGTTGGTAAATCCCACCTTTTGAGCAACCACTGCCCAGATCCAGTTCCATCATTGCCTTCCAACATGACACATGGCATGGAAGTGTGCTGAGCTTTGTTTACATGGCTGAATCAAGTTGCAACTGCCAAACCTCTCATTTACGTATTAGTGCAGAACTGTGGAAACCCATTTAGGCTTCGCTGATGAAGAGATAAACTCTGACTGTTCAAAGAAACAGCAGAAAATATGATTTTTGAATGTTAATGAATGGTTCACCTTGTATAATGCTTTGCAATGAGTTATGACATCGTGTTTTCAGGCCTATCAAGTTTCTCATACCTAGAGCTTAGTAATCCGCGCTTCACTGCAAGCAAATGGCAAACTTTTATATACATATCAACTCCAATAGCACAGGAGTTGGCCTGATGGGGCCTGGATGCATATGGATCTAATGTAAAAGCACTGCCAAACTTGTCAGAGATGATTATTAGGACATTTAGGTGAAACAGGGACTTGGCCGAGCTGAACTGAAACACAGGCCAGTATTTCTTTTTGCTATTCTACTATCACTGCTTGTGTAATTCTAGCTGCCAGTGGCTGAGAATGGGCTATTTCACGTCCTTTTCTGTACAAAATGTGCGCAGATTTCACAAGTATGTGAGAACTTTGGCTCAGAAGAGGAATCTATATCCTCTAGGGATTAGATCTATTTATCACAGATGTTTGGGATGTTTTTAAATGATCGAGCTATTTGGCGCTGGTTTGATTTGATCTGTATATCAAAATGAGATTTGCAAAGGTTTATTTGAGTTTGATGTGTCTGAGCAAATTCGTAATGCCCCCACATATTTTCACCCACCCATATTTCTTGGTTCATCTTTACCTCTAGACTGCCACGGCCTGTTTGGTCATATAAGTCTGCTGAAGATTTTGGCTGCTAAAATTAATGCACAAATTTACCAAATGGATATTTTGTACAGTTTTTAAATTATCAATGCTTTGTTATTTGCTGTGCATTGTGCAACAGGTTCCGCACTGAGGGACTGAACAATAGGGGATCAGTCTGTTCTCTAGGCAGAATGTAGAGTGTGTTGACAGAGGGGCATATAGAGCACTTCACCAAGTCAGTCCGCAGCAGCGCACGCAGAGCACTGTTAGCAGGAACAATAACTATGTTCATGTACGAGTGACCTGTTAGAGCACACACATCTGAATACTTCTCTTTAACACCTTAAGCGGCCAGGGCTCAATGTTTTATTTCACACTTCTATAGCATAAGAATAGCTCAGCCAGGTTGCATTGAAGTCCCTGTAGTTACTGAATAATAAGCCATAGTATGTAATTAGCCTGGGATTTTAACGGGTTAAACATATATTTCATCACTGTCATAGCAAAACCTTGTATCCCTTTTTTTCCCTCTTTTATACAGCATTTGAAAATGCCAGCTGTTACAGTTGAAGTACTGTTAAAGTGTTACATTGTGTAAACATTTCATAATAATAAGCAATAGAAAAGCATTTGTTCTTCAAAAACACAATGACATACATTAAAGGGCTCATATCATTGAAAACTTTTTCAAAAAAAAGAGTTTGATATAGTTTGTGGACATGTTCAGGTTTCATATACCTAGTCTGTACAGTCCATACATTGAAACTAAGCTGCAAAAATTACTTGTTTTTGTGATGTCACAAACATTTACTTACTTACATACTTAAACTATTTGTATTTATATTAAAACAGCCTACAGTAGTTTAGCCTGCCCATTCACAGTGAAGCTATAAGAATTGTTTCAGCTTGGACTGCTTTTTGAATGAGGTGCAATTCAAGGTAGCCAATCAGAACAGAGATCATTTGCATATATGAGTCTTAAAGATACAGTAATATAGCAGGTCATTTAATTCTAAGGGGTAAAGAAAGGTTAGAAAATGGTCATTTAAAAATGAAGAATTGTGACTCTTCTTGGTACAAAACCTACACAAAAGTAGGATAAATGATATGGGCCCTTTAAAGTTAGGAACTTTTCCTCTTCCTGTGAGGTTTATATATAAGAGGTTTTGTTACAGCAGTGACAGTCTACAGTATATATACTAAACCTTTGACTTCAGCACCATTGTGATCCAGTTGTCACAATGAAAATGTGAAAAATTTCGACCTGAGTTTTGTATGTATATAACTTATAATAAAAACATGAGTCACTTCCAATTAATATATATTTCAAATCGTTCTGCGCCAACATGAGGAAAATATTACAGACGCTGTCCTATTATTGTCATGGAAAAAAGGAACAGCAGCTATTTAAGGTGCAGGCACATTGTCTTTAACATGAAAAGGACCTATGGGGATGGTGAAAAGTGTCATTTTTGTCAATGATATACAGACATAGATGGCTCTCAGAGACTAATTGCGGCTCTTAAGCTTAATGGCTTTAAAAGCCTGAGCTTGTCCTGATGTCAGCAGATGTTTGGTGTCTCTGCTGGAGTTGATACCTGGGGGAAGGCTAATTGATCCGAGGCCACTCAGTAGTGGAGAACACGTGAACTTAGGAGTGCATTCAAGTGCTGCTCTGAAGTCATTATGTGTCTCAAGCTGTTTGAGTCAGCGCCTATGTAGTCATTGTTTTGCACAGCAGACCATTTTAATTCCAATCAATATCCGATTTAGTTCATGCTATACGTGTAAATATACTTCACTCTGTTTATAGTTGTGAAGAATGCAAACCAAAAGTAATCTTTACTGGGTTTTAATTAGAATTCAAGTGTTTTATACAGTCTTCTCACGCTCTGAAATACCACTGTTGTTTGTTTTCGGACATTTCCTTTGTCCTGCACTCATAACCAAAGTCGGAAATCTGATCTGGACACAGAGACCTGCTGTCGAAACACTATGTTCGTATTAGGCAAAAGACAAGACGCCTGAGACAGAGCTGGGCCGTCCTTTTTGGAAAATGCGTTTCAAAACACATGAGTCGTGAGAATCTGTTTTGACATATGGGGAGTATTACTGGATATTATAAGTATAATGTACCTCATAAAAGAGGGAACTGAGCTGAACTGGATTACTGATCTTATCGCACCGAGTCTTATTATAGTAAAGGTTCATGTGAACGGCTTGAAAAATGCCTTCTAGAAATGCTTGTTGACCCGAGGGTACCTTGAAAGTCTTTCATTTTCTTCTATGTGACAGTTAAAGCACTAAACTATAATCTCCACATTCTTCCACTGCATTTTTTTTTGCCTGTTCATGAATGTATTTCTGCCCAGTCAAAATGGTCATTAAGGATTGGCTTAAGGAGATACATCTGAGGAGATTGGATATAAGATAATCCAGTTGCATAAGGAAAAAAGGTAAAAAAGAAAAAATGTGACTCCTAACAACCGTGCAACACCAGTGTAGACCACCAAAACTGACACCATCAGATAAACAGTATTTAAAGCTTTCATATGTCACTCTCAGAAAAAAAAGGTACTGTTACTGGGGTGGTACCCCTCATGACTGTGGTAGGCACTTTTATTATACCATTTTTTCTAAAAGTGTCGAGAGAAAGAAAAGACAAAAAAGACAAGCTTCTGGTATTCTCAGAACAACAGTCTGGACACTTCAGAGACTTTGCAGGTGTGGAGAAATATCCTTGCATATTTTCTTTAAAAAACAATTTGATATTATATTTAGTTGTTGAGGCTTCTCTATAGTTTTCTGCTAAATATGTTTTCTGCTTTTTTCCTAACACTGAAAAATGAACTTGTACTTAATGGCCATTTTGACTGGATGTGAAATAAATGAAGAGTGGTCTCTGAATGTTGCACAGAACAGCACATTTTCTTAACGGTAGAAATATCTGAACATCTGGTTTGTTAACTTTGTATTAGAGAATACCTACTGCAGTATGTTTCATCTAGTGCCAACAACCTGCTCTTCTTTGAGCTCTAACCCTGCGCAGGGGAGATTTGTTCTGTTCAAGCTATGCTAAGTTCATCTGAGAATCCATAATTCCATTCCCCCAACTGCCTTTCTGAGAATGTACAATATTAATATTACTTATACTTAACAGGTGTAGGCCGTCCTATAGATGAAGCTCTAGCATGCCTTTCAGCTCTCAGTTATTACTCAGGCCTCCATCTGTCAGAATAGTCAGAACTGTGTTTTGATGATAATTTGATTCAGATTCTTTGGAGCTTCAGACGCTGTCATCCGTGATTGATCTCAATTTTGTTTTGGAAAGCAGGAGAAGCTTTTGGATTCAAACTGCAAGGTCTGCATTTAACTGCAAGTTTAAGTCAAGAAGAACTTTCCCTGGGATGCAGTCAAATTACCCTTTCCTCATGAGATAATCTCAGAGAAGATGAAAAATAGCCATGGTTGTTGATGCAGACTGCATGTATCTTACTTTGGCACAAGGAGTGATCCATGAAAGAAACTTCTGAGAGGCCTCTTGGATAGTAAACATGCTGTTCCTGTGAAGTCAAATACATGTGAGCTGTGTGCCGTGCAGTAACTGCAGCCATGCATGTCTGTATGGCTGCGTGTTTGCTCTGAACGGTTGTAACAGGAACACTGTTAGGGACTTGGTCGGTTTGCACAGGGGGAAGAGAGGAAGAGGCGAAAGTGAGCATGAGAAATGCGAACGTCAAGATGAACTTTGCGGCTTCTTTAGCAGCCAGGCTGAAAATTCCACAGTCATGCACTACCAAAATTTAGCAAAGCTTTCTACAAGGCAAATTCACACAAGTCAATCACTTTATACTCCTCCTGTACAGCCGCAAGTACGCTCCAATCTATTAAACATTCACTCTAGATTGTACACTGCCAAAGTGCTACTATGTGAAGCTGTAATAAAATAAAGGGCATGAACTAATGCATGCACTGGATACTGTTACCTTCCTGTAAGCAGGAGTTGGCAGTATATTTACAGTATCATTATTATGATAAATTATGTCACAGTATGCTTTTCTGAGCATATCATTGATATTATCAGTACTTAAAGAACACTGAACAACTGCATGTGTAATCACAAAGAGAGCATAACTAATCCTGTTTGACTGGATTAGTGACATGTGAATGTGAAACACCGGATAAAAATCATTGGGCCTTATTCATCAATATCTCCCTATGTTTTTTCTTTAATTTGTTCTTGAGAAAGGTCCTAAGAAGAAATTTACATCAGATTCATGACGTGTTCTTAAACCACAGAACTGTTCGCACCTTTGTGCTATTAAGTGTGTATAGATTCTGTTCTTACCTAAGAACAAATTCCAAATAAAAAACATTGGTGAAAGGCAGAATCATCGTAAAACTGTGTGAGTTTTACGAAGAAAATTCTTCTTAAACAGTATTGCATTTGTTTTATTGTCTGTTCCAACTTATCAAACCTCAGAAAAGCTAAATATTTTGATGTGAGCATGTATCGTAAAAAAAAAAAAAAAAAAACATGAAATATTAGAATGTCATATTTTTACCATTTTGCCCACCCCTACATACTTACATTTCCTGCATGGTAGAAGCTACTAAAAGTACTCTACACTCTGAAAAATAAAGGTTCCTAAATAATCATATAAATTCTTAGCTTGAACATGTGACATATAATTTTAGTAGAACCTTTACATCACGTTGAACTTCTTTAACCTTAGGTTCTTCACACTCATATCTCATTTACAAAAATGATTCTTTAAAGTCCCAGGAAACACACTATACAATATAAAAAATGTATGATACAAAAATTTGGTGTTATATTAAACCTCCATCAAAGTTCACATGAAAACAACAAAACAGAATTAAACACAACCTAAAAAATGCTGATCAGACCAGTGTGCGAACTTTCTGGGCGTTGTCCTAATATTCTGATGAGCACATGTGATTGACATGCCCTTAGTCCAAAATTCTCATACTGCCACCCCCCCCAAAGCAGGTTGTAACGAATGGAGGGGGGCTCTATGACAGATGAGCTAGCTTGGCAGGCTAAGTTCTATACATACTTTAATGAGAGACTCTAGGGTAACACCATAGCCACATCAACCTTGTGACTGGTGAGGGTTCTGCTTACGTAAACGTTGACGAAGATTAGCACTGCCCAGTTTACACTGAAAGAGGAGAATGTTGGTGAAATCACCTTTTACTGGGTTTTGGAAAGTAATGTACATGTATATTGTGTGTCCACAAGAACAACCTACTGAGGAAGAAAATATGACTTTAGGTTCCCTGGAGTTTTATAAAGGGAACCAAATGTTGTTCTGCTATGGCAGAGCTCCACTTTTAATTTTAACAGTGTAGAACAGATAATGAAGGAATGTAATGTGGAACAAGCTGCTGTAAGTTATTGTAAGAATGAACTGTGTCAAGTCTGACCGGCTGAAGCTGTGCAGTGTGTGTCAAAGGTCTGCTGAGGTTCAGCAGCGAGCGCTGAGATATTACACACGAAGTGATACTTTTAGAGTTTCTGCACCACATTCTGATGCTCCATGACTGATGATGTTTTAGTATCAGGTTCCTTCAGTAATTCAAGCGGGCTTAACTTCCAGACTGCAGTATGAAATTTAAGTCCACCATAAAACTGTTCCAATACTATAACTCTAAAGAAAGTCTCTAGAATTAACCCCTGCCTGTGAAGGAGAAAAAAGCCGGAATGGATCAAAAGCAATGGAGCAAAGATTACTTTCAGGTGGAGTGGAGAAAACCTTAGCACTGCTTAGAGTTGTTAATCGCAGCCAGAAGGTATTTCTATTGGTCGTATTCATTGGAAACACTGAAGAATTGCTGTATTTGTTTGATGTAATGCTTTAATTGGACCAAAACTCTTTCTACTAGAAGTATCTTCATCTGGACTTTTCAGAGCATTGCAGTAATTCTAGGCTATCTCATTGAAACAGGCACAGACATTAAGGCAGGAAGTGGAGCGTTCCATTGAAAATGATAGAAGAAAAAAGAAAAAAATGGTTCTCTCATGCAAGTCTGTGAACGCTCTTGCATAATGTTTTTCCTGAACAAGGATAAACTGTGTTTAATGGTTTTGGATCAGAGTCATGAGCTTCAGTTGAGATGACTCTCTCTCGGAATGTTATCTCTGAATGATCTGTTATGCTGCGTGTGTGGCTTTATTGCGTTCAGATACGTTATAATTAATTTGGTTTCCAGAAAAAAAAAATATTGCACTCCTTCCACACTGGGACCCAGAGTAGGTCAGATCTATTTTCATAATATGGCAGGACTTTTTAGCTGCTGTCGGGTTACTGGAGGGAAAAAAAAAATGTTTCCAGCCAAAAAGGCAAATGTGGAGTAGAGCAAAGAAAAGCAGATGTGTTGATGAAACTGATAAGGAGCAGCGTACGTGTCTCTCTGGCCAAATTTAGATGACTTCTGCTTACAGTTCTCTCTTGCATACTGTTTTTTCCAGCCAGATTAATACCACTGCCTTCTTTTTGTGTTGGTTGTAGATAAAGTATACCTTACGCATATACGGTTGCATGCAAAAGCTTGAATATCTGTGGTCAAATGACATGTTTAGTTGGTTTTCTAAGTGAAAACAAAGTTAATACATCCTCTACTGAGAACACACTTAAATATGGATTTTTTCTGCAAATGTTTGTGCACAATTTCTATTGAACATATTGGAAAAAATAAAACATAAAATGTTCAATAACTATTGCACAAAACACATTTAATGTTTTTTTTTCCCCCAATATGTTCAGTTCAGCAAATAAAAAGTAATTGTGCATTAAAATGTGCAGAAGTGTGTTCCCTGTACAGGATGTGTTAACTTAGTTTCACTTAGGGTTAAGTGTTGGTGTTAACATAACTAGGATTATCTGTTGTATTTTGTGTTGTTGATCAGGAGCACTTGTATTGAGGTTCCCTCACCAGCTCTGCAGGAGCTCCTGAGACACAGATTCAATGGACAGGCCCATCAACCTAGGTACTGCACCATGATTATGTTGTGGCTAAATTTGTCGTCTTGATGACTGTGATATGAGGTATTTCCTGAAGAGGAATTTCTCAGTTATGATACAGTACCAAAGAAGGGATGTTCCTGTAAGTCTGAAATCTGAGAAATCTTGCTTCAAGAAAAGCCCCCACTGGTCATCCATGTGGGCTATGTTGACGTTCCATACTAGGAGAGATTTTGTTATTTAAAGGGGCCATATCCTACATTTTTCTAATGTTTTTTTTCCCCTGAGGTCTACTTGCATCTTTTGTGCAGTTTTGTGTACAAAAAACTGTCATGATTTATTTGTTTCATTTTAAAACCTGTCTTTATCCCTTACAATTAAATAGGCTGCTTCTATTACTGTGCTTTAAAACTGATATATGTAAATATTCATTGCACCTCATTCAAAAAGCAGGCTGGACTGAAACACTGAATGTGAATGGGCAGGGCTAAACCGTTGTACATTGAATAGGTGTGCATGTCATTGCTTTTTCTGACAAACCTTGTCTCTACAAAATGACAACTTTACAGGAGAAGGAAATCATCTTAACTTTGAATGGAAGTTAATGGAGCCAAGTGATTTTGGAGCTTTTTTTTGGTCCATTCATCATAAAATTGTAACACAAAATAAAGGACAGCTGTTCTTTTCACATGCGCAAAAAAAAAAAAGAAAAATGACAAAAATGGAGGTAGAATGGTTTGTCCCAACAGCAATGGTGTGTACGTGTTGCGACATCATAAAAATTATGAATTCAAAACAGGCTTTGTGTTTTTGTTGCCTTTGTTTTTGTGGTTTGAATTTTCTTACAGTCATATACAAAAGTTTGGGTGCCCCTGGTGAAATAACATGTTTTGTTGATTTTCTAAGTGAAAATAAGTGAACATATCCTCTACAGAGAACACACTTCTGCAAATGTTGGGAAAAAATATAAAATGTGCCTGTGAAAAATGTATATCACATTCTATATTTTTCCAACATTAAGCTCAAATAAATGAATAAATAAATAAATGAGGATGTGTTAATTCATGTTAGATCAACACAACATGTAATTTGTTTGGGGAGTGTTTATATTATATGGGCTGGTGGGCTGGGGAGTGAATGGTATATTTTGAATATTTAACAATGTTTACAGCCCATCAGACTCTTATTTTAAAAAGTGAGAAAAGTTATCCATGATATGGGCCCTTTAAGATTTTTTTTCCTTGTAATTATGTCTGTTATACGTCAGCTCATTGTGCGTTTTTTGGCAAAATCTCTTGTCCGAAGATAATATTTGTGTCGTGTATGGTCTGTCACCCTTTTTATGTTCGGAATTGCACACTCTAGATTTCGTTATTCTGGCATGTCTGACAGAGAATTTTGTGGGACTCAATACTACATTCTCTGCATGTTCTTCTACGTCTTCCTCACATTACTTGAATTGGATTGCATGTTCACTCTTTTGCATCTCATTCAAATCACTGTCTATTGTGATTTCTTGATATTAAGTGTATGGTGTCTGTTGGCACATTATTGTTTGCACCTCTAGCACTAATATCAGTATTGTTTCTCCACAGATTATCATTTCTTCCTAACCGAAGCTACAGTGACAATGGCAAACGAATCCTGCCTAGTGAACAGGGATCGCAGGATTCTGCTGGTGTTTTATAGCAAAGAGAAGACAGACCTACAGATGGCAACAAGCTGTTACAATGAACAAGCATCAACCCGTGGGTGGAAGACACGTCTTCAAATGAGACACAAATGAATGCTCTAATGGCCGTGGATTTTACCTATCGCAGGCACGAACCTTGTGAAGAAGCCTCGCTGAGATCATGTATAGACACAAAAGGTTAAAGCAGGTACAATAGAATGTAGAAAATAATTAGCCTTCAGGAATGCGAGTGAAGCTCAATACACAGAGGAACAAAACCGAGTGCCAGAGGACAATGGAGTGGATGCTTCAAAGAAAAAAAGCTTTTTTTTGACCTCTTGACCTTCTTGACCAAACATATTTTCAAGAGGTCATGAGGTGCTCTCGCCACTCCATTTTTCATTTGTGTAACTGGCATTTCATCCAGTTCAGCACAGTGCATCTGCCCAAGACTGTAAACTTTGTAAATGCTGACAAGTGTGTATCTCACCTGTTTCCTACTTCCTATTGCAATGTCATGGCGAGCCATGTGGCTCGCTGTAAGACCAGCACAGGCCGACAGTATGTGCAAGTAATAAAAATATAACTTAGAGCTGCTTAAGTCATTAAATTTTTTTAGTTTTACTTCCATTGTTAATGGTATAACTTTCAGTTGAAGATCAGTCTGGGGTAGATGTACTTTGTTCATGACATTATTTTCCTGCTTTATTTATTTTACAATGTGTAGATTCGGCTTCTAAAATGAGGAGCAATGACACCTGTCACTATGTGACATTTCTTATTATACATTCTTGTATTCTCTTTGATCTATGTGTTGAAATACTGTTTAATGTTATCTGTGGGACAGATCTGGTAGCTGTGGCCAAGTTTTATTAAAAAAAAAACAGAAAGGAAGAAAGAGAAAAATGTGCTCAGTATTGTATCTATTCACTGCTCCAATGAAATTAGTGACATTCATTACACAAACCCGCCTTGATTGACTAATATACCATTCTTCTCCTCATTATGTTCCCTAGACAGCTAGATGTTCAGAGGAGACAGCCGAATGATGAACTGTTAATTACATAATGCTCCATATTGCCCTGAATACACACAGTGCCCAAACCATTATACCATTGTGCCCACATGAGCCAATTACAGATGCACCATTCAGAAAGCAGCTTACAGCTATCAAAGACCCCAATCACAATTAAAATACAAAGTATACGGAGTACTATGGAAGGAAAATGTAGACTCGGGCAGACTACAGGTAAAATAACTGGAGGTATCCGCACCCACACTAAACAAATAGATCATTTACTCTCTGCCAACCAACCTTACAGCACTGTGAGACTCAGAGACCCCCCTGCCATTTATTTCATTTCCAGTCAAAAAGTAAAGGCTATTCATATTTCAGTATCAGGGGAAAAAACACACAAAAAGGTATAGTTTTAATTATGTAGTGTCCACTCTTTGTCTTCCATTCTTTTCAGGAGAGTTGCTTTCAATTTTTCACAGAAATCTGATATTTTTCCACGCCACAAAAGTTCAGTCTTAGAAGTTGGTTGCATTTTCTGATTCTCACAATCCAAGTAATTCCTGTTAAGAGTTATCTGCCCATAAAAAATTACTTTTTACACAAAATGTTTACAAAAATGGATAAATTAAAATACTGAGATTTGGTATCGCACTTAGTGTTGGAGGCTTTTGTGTCCTGTTAAATATACAATTCCTGCTTCTTTTTCTTGACCCTAAAAAATTCATTACCTGTACTGTATTACCATTTCGATTGTTATTTAAATAAATGAAGCAGTGGGCTTTGACTTTTGCCCAGTACTGTGTAAGGCAAAAGATACACTACCTAGCGTATCCATGTCCACCAACTAAACTAAGATCATATGGACTGAGTCAACTCATACACAAGTGTTAGAATTTCAGATATTTATTTGGCTTTCAACAGAAAAGATACAGCTTCAAAATTGTTTAGCACAAAATATTTGAAATGTATCATATTTGCATGCCCCTACAAAAGAATAGTATTGTACAAACCAGATAAAAAAAGTATAGATAAAACTGCATATACAACAAATGCTTAAGCTCTTTAAAATAACATTGCACCAAAAGTACATAAAATCACCCTGAAATATTCAATGCCACTCCATCTGTAGCTGCACATGATATTGACCTATGTATGACCCGTGACATGGGGGCGGGGGGGGGAGGGGGGGGACAAAATTATCCACAGTTTGAAGACAAATCACAGCATGTCTTTAACAGTGGAGTTCAGAACAGCATCGTGACTGGCCTTTCTGGAGAGCTCATTCTGTGGGAGGAATTCATATACATGGTGTAAATTAGAACATTTAAACACCTCCACCAAGATAACTGCTACTGTAAAGTACATAATGTTCTCAATGTAAGAGACAAAAAAATGAATATTTTTAAGGTGGTTTTATCATAATTAATCAAAACTGCTTTCTTATGAAATGCACTGAATTTTATTTACTGTAAAATCTGAGTAGCTGATGGGGACGGGCTTTTTATCCGTGTTGAACTCCTGCAGTGGTGTTCGGGGGCCTGGACAAGTCTCAAAAGTCTTAGTCCTCTGGTGGACCAAAGAAGAACAAACAAATGAGTCTTACTGGATCAATAAACCTCTTAACAATGAAAGCATAAACCAGACAAGCAAAATGAACAGTGTTTTTAGCATCCGCTCCTTGTCTAATGACATCCAGCAGTCACTAGTGAGCTGACCATTATGTGAACTTGAACAGCTGCTAGGTCACATTTATGCATTCTTATTCTTGGGCAATAGTGCCCTCTAGTGTTAGTCAAAGGAAGTGCTTAATATTATGAACAACATTTCCACTCCACATTACAGATCAGTATGAAATAGAACCAATTCACAAAGAGAGCAGACATTTTAGTAGCGGTTTTACCTTGGCTGAGAGTGGAGGCTTGCCGGGCACACACAGGAAGGTGCTGGACACACTGCTGGTGCTGCTGCTCATTGTAGTGGTGCGGAGTGCAGCCTGATTAGGCGTCTTAACAGGAAATGAATGAGGAATTGGATGAGGGAAGGGTTTATGATCAACATTAAACAACTAACTTTAGACGACTGTTTACTTGCAGTACCTTCCTTATCTTGCTGGGGGTCACACCACTATTCGCTTGTCCATGGGGCCTCTTAATGGGGGTTTTAAACTGAGAGGTGTCTGCTTTCTTGGACATCTGTAATTCAGCAAAGGTAAATCATATTATTTCAAGGCTCCTTGTGTAGCAAAATTATATTTTAGTGATACACAATTTTTAAAAATGAAAAAAAAAATCAACGCTTTAATACATTAAAGATTTCATAAAAGGAAGAACAACTCAAAACGGCACATATTAATATCTATTTTATTCAAACAGATTGGATGAAAATTAACAGTGGATATATGCAGATCTGCTAGTACTGTGCAACTTTTTAGATTTCAAATACATAGCAGGGCCTGTAAATAAAAATCAAATGTTTGATAAGTCCAGAATGATGAAGCCTAAAATGACTGAGAAAATTAGAAAGTATAGAATTAAGTTATAATAAATTATAATAAGATAAGTTATTATAATAAGATAAGTTACGCATATTAAAAATATGCTAAGTGATTCCAAAATTATGAATGGTAGTGAACAGGACCTCTAGCCCTACACCCTCATTGGTCCGTTTCTGACCACAAGTGGATGTTTTTGGCTGGCGGACTTTTCTGAACGATTTTAATATGCAAAATGATGTTTTTCAACATTGTTTAGGCGTCATCTTAGAATTCAATGCCTCTATTTTTCAGGACCTTGAAGGATCAGCAGGAACCATGTAAGGCGTTTATTTAAAAAAAAATAAATAAATAAAATAACAATAGAAAAAACCTACAGAACTCACGCGTTCGTTCTTCTCCTTGTCTTTCTGTACGCGATGTTCTTCCCATTGCTTGGAAATGTACTCCATGATCCTCTGTCCTTTCATTAGAAAGGAGGAGCCTTGATTCTTCTCCCAAGCCTCTACACGTGCTTTCAGCTCCTCTTCAAGCTGCATGTGCACATACATACAATTACTACTGTACTGCAGACACTAACAGTACAATCATACCTGAACCACACATGGGTAGTCATGTGATGTCTGGTCCATGTTTCCCTTCTTGCAGCAATTTAGGCCTTTCTATTAACAGGTCATGCTAGAGAGGAGTGTAAATCTCTGATCCCACAATGATTTAACTAAGATTTTTAGACCACGATTCAGTTCATCATGGAGGTTTGAACCATGATTTGATTATTTGGTACAATTCTGAATTGTATTTACAAAATACCCTAAACACAAGTATGACAGCAGAAACTATTTACACAGTCATGAAACAAACACAAACAAAAAAGGGCCAAGAAATGAGAGCATGCTGTATTGAGCATCATTGTAATGTCTTACAGTTAGGGATGCACAATAATATTAAAATCACTTTTGTACCATTAGACCATGACACTGTGCTGCTGCACTAAAACACTAATTATTTCATTGCATTTCTAACTATGTAACACTTCCTCCTAAGGCTAACACAGACATCCTTTCAAAAAATGTAGAAAAAAAATGCATATATGCATGGCAGATATGTACATCAGCAATAATCCCTAACTCTAAGATTCCAAAACTGATGTAACTGAATTACTACATTCAGACCAACGCATTCTTACACCTCTAGTGCTACAGAATACTACAGAGTACCTTGGGAAGCAATTTTCTGCACTTTGGCCCTGTCCTTGCTTTCCTTCAATAAAGCACCTCCTCTGTTGGAGAAACGGTTCGGATCTGCAGCCTTCCTCTGCATGAAACAGCACACAAATACAACACTTTACATACTCATAAGAAAATGGCAAAGGTCGGTTAAATACTTGAACTATAGCAACATGGTTAACAGACATTTTATGGAATGTTTTCTGTGAGCACCTCAAAGTCCTGGAAGAGAGCCCAGTGTTTTTCCCATTTTTCAATGCTTTCCAGTAATGGACGTGCTGTCTCATAAAACTCCTTCACCTTCAGCAGCTCACGGTCATGCAGAGAGAGCAGCTCCTCAGTATAATTATCTGAATAAGAGTACAAGACCAAAAGAGTGAAAAGAATCAGAACCTGCTCCACGAAACTTCTGAGACTTTGGGATGAATCAATTCTCAGACACAATCCTAATATGCCCTAATAATAAAACTTACTATCACAGAAGTGGGCACCGAAAGCTTCTCTTTGCTCTGGTCCAAACATACATTTGTCCCAGAGGATCACAAGCTCCTGTCGTACTTTGTCTATCACCTCTTCCAACTTGGCCCTCTGGAGGACCTCCAGACGATCCACAACGTTCTGCCACTGCAAAGACACTGTGTTTAGTGCAAAAGATAAACCCATGAGTCATCATCCTGTTTAAAAACTGATTACAGATAGTGGACTGAAGCCTTTTTAAAGTTTCTACCCTTCTAATTTCATCAGAAAGTGTATTCAGTGCTTCCTGTTTGAATTCTGCAGCTTCCTGTTCTGGACAACTCAGGCGATTCCACAGGCTCATGGCTCGATCTTTGAGCTTGTCCCGAGTTAAAATAAGGGATTCCTTCTTCATTTCTAGCTACACAGGGAAAAAGATGCAGAATTAGAAAGATTACATACAATCATGTCAGGCACTTTGAAGTGCTTAAAATATGTAATTACTACAACAAAAACTGAAAGCATGAAAAGATTAAAGTAGGGGTGGGCGATACGGCAAAAATACTAGACTGCTGATGTGCGAGTTGTGGAAGGATGTATTTTTCAGACAAGCTGTCTAGCCAGTGACAGTAGGATATCTCACACTCCATGTGTGTGCTGGTGCGGGCAAATCTGAGCCGAATGAGTCCAAAGCTTTGGAGTCGACTTGATTCCCAAATGCTTGGAATCAAGGAATCAATTCTTTTTGGGACTGACTACCAGTGCCAAGTAATTATTTTTATGTAATGTTATATATACGGAACTGCACTGAATCCAGGACTAATTAAATAGAACTAATTATGATCTCTTTGCAATGAAATAGCATTGATCAAGATCTGATAATATGCATGATATGCTCAGAAAAACATAGTGATGTAATTTATCACAACAACAATAAATATGTCATATTGCCCACCCCTGATAAAAGATTCTGTACACACTAAAAAGTGCACACTTTAACACCTGACTGAGCAGCAGCTTCAGAGCTTTGATGTTCTCGTGTGTAAGTAGGAAGATGTCCGTATCAGAGCACACAGACTCTCTCTCCAAGCTGGTTTCAGGCTCATGGCCCATCTCATCCATCAGGCTCCTGATGTCCTCCCTGAGCCCAGAGAACACCTTCACCCTGCTCTCCTGCACCAACAGATGGGACGGTGCAACAGCAGTGATTAATAATCAAGATCCTGTGGTGAGTGATGATTACTCAAGCTCAAAGTTTTCCAAACCCCTAGAGGAGCAAAAGAAGAAGAGGCGAAGGAAAGAACAAACATAGCTAGAAGCCAGAGAGAAGAGTCTCACCATAACTGCTTGTTACCTTCTCTTCGGTCAGTTTCTTTATATGCTCTTTGAGCTCTTGGAGCTGTGTGCGCGAGGGCATGCTGCCACTGGGAATGTAGTACGGTGTAGCACATAGTGTCACACATAGCTCCTCATCCTGCTGCCTCAAGCCATTCAGCTCCTTCATCCGCTCATTCTTCTCCTTGAGGAGCACCTCCAAACGACAGCGGAGGTTCTTCTCCATCTGCAGGACTGTCAGGTCTTCCTCTACCTGTGAAGTGTGAATTCAGCTATCATATACTGTTTTGCAATGGTAAGACAGAGACCTTACGGATCAAAGGCACTAATCTTACTTTATATGGTTCCACAGACAACTCAAGACACAGTGTCTCCAACTGCTTCTGAGTAGTGATGATACTGGTTTTGATACGATGCCTCAGGGATTCCTCTTCGGTGATCATGTCTGTCAAAAGGTCCTGTGTGGAACATTTTTGGAATGTGAAATGGAGAAAACAAAAGTGCAAGAAGAAAACACGCATAAACGCTGCAGCTCACCTCAATGTATTTCTTTACGGTCTGCATTCGTTCAATCCTCTGATCCTCCATGATGCCGATACTGTCCCATATGTCCACCAGCCTCGCCATAGCATGGTTTATCCCAGTCACAAGTGAAGAGGCCATGGCTTCACTGCATGTTAAAATGAACCTGTTTTTATTTTTTAGATAGCAATTTAGCCCATCAGGTGACTACCAAAGTTCATTCACCTATTAATGGACCATAGCTAATGTGTGAAATGTTACATTTTGCCCATATGTTCTGAATTTGCCTTAGATGAAATGTGAAGGAATTTTTCAAAAATCAATCAATACATATGGCTGAGTTTTGCCACTTAATTCATCATATTAAATTCAGTAACTAGCTAACATAGCCATGGAACTGCTGACTTTTAAATAGCAAAATATCCAATCGTAAAAAAACTTGCAAGAAGACATTAAAATGGGAACTAACTTGGAAGTTCATCCAAGGTGGAACTACATAAAATTACCATTAACCAATCAGCATTTTTAATAATTGTAGTTAGCTACATTTACTTGTTTGACATAAAAGGGCTAATAATCCCTCAATGTTATTTCGGACAGAGTAGCATTATGTTCTCACTAAACCAACCAACCAACCAACACACAAACAAACAAACGTCTCGTGCGCGCGAACGTGTAACGTTCAAACAAACTCAAAACATGAACGAACAGTTTGCGTTAACTGAAATTCAATTTTACCACAACACGGAGCGATGAACACACAAACTCGAAAACTGTCGAAATACAGGAGCAAGTTAACTGCTATAGTTCTTTTCAAATTCCGTGTGGGAAAAAAAACTCTGAATAACAGCTAGCAACAAAAATAAAATAAAATAAATAAAATAAAAAAATAAAATAAATAAATAAAAAACACTGCCAGCAAACTCGACTAGAGCTACCTAACCAGACTGGTACGTTACGTTAACGTTAGCTGATGGCTCGCCGCAATTTTGCTGATGGTAAGTTATATTCTAACTTAATACGGTGTTCCTGTCGCATGTCGAGGCAAAAACTCACCTTCTTCGGCTGCCCATTATTTTATGTTAGGTGTTCACGACACCTATATTTTTTCCTGTGCACAAAACCAACCGAAGGAAATGAGTGTTTGAAGGGTTGTGTCTACCTCCACCCCAAGCCGAACAACACACACTAACGCTACCGCTAAAATTTGAATTTTGTCTCTTCCTTAGGGCTTCCTGAGAGGCTGAGCTCAGCAGGCCATATTACTGCCGCCTACTGGGTAGTTCCAGAGGCATTGTTACTGAGCAGAGGCGCATGTTCAGGCTGTCTGTGGCACGTATAATCAGTTGTTGTTGCTTTGTGCTAGACGTGTTTTGTCATTTGAGCTACAAGTAACTACCGTTTCTCCTCTTATTACAGTGATAAGGGCAGAGTTGCCACCTCAGCCCAGTAAAATACCTGGACATTCGACCAGTGGCTTGATTATTGCTAGAAACATTTCAGTTCGACTAGCCTACAGAACCTGATCTTATTAAGCTAGCGCGTTGCAGTGGTGGCTAACGGCTAAACATTTCACTAATAGTGCACCTTTAGAAAACGGCTGTCCCTAAACTCTGTTTAATCTGAACCAATTATACTTACTCTTTGTATAGAGATGATTTGATTAGATTTAAAAAAGTAGAATTACATTTCATAAGTTTTGGTGACATTTTGTGGATAGGACTGTAATAATGACAACCACAATCCAGGAAAATTATTCTGGGTGGGTGGCAACTCTAGTTAAGGGACCTTGAGTTTTAAACAGGCTAATGTAAACTTTGCTATACTGGCCAGTGAATACATAAACAATATATCTTAAGTATTTTTGTTAAACGCTTAAGGGATACATTTCAAGTTGTAAAACCTAAGGGGCTGAAACAGAGAGTCCAAAACTTTTACAGTTATGGATATTTTTCACATTCCACTTAACCATTTTACACAGCTCACTTAAGGAAAAGGGACACAGTATGGCCAATATTTGCTTAAGATCTTTTATGCAAGTGACCACAGTTGTTAATAAAGATGTGAATAAGCATTGCTGTGACATAACCCTTCTTGGCCTTTAGCAGTCTGTATCACTATACCACTGTCTGCCTCTGACTCTGTTTTTTTAAAGCAGGTTTGCACTGTGTTTTAAATGAACTTGCGCATGGTGCAAATAATGTTCTCCACTGCTGAGTCAAAAGTTGTTTTGATTTCATTGTTTGGTAGGCAAAACAATTATGTTGGCTAGGCTCCACAATATCTTGCAGACGTGTTTTTGTGGTTCAGTCAGTGCAGTATGACTGCTTGCTTGTAGACTACTTATTACCCATAACATTATTTCACTTGTTAAAATGGACAAACTGCTGAGCACTACAAAAGTGTCACTGTCTGTTCCTTCACAGGTTTGTACAAGAAGTGAGGAATCCAGTGCGCTCTAAATATTAGGGTCAGTGATCTGATTTGACATCAGCTCCATTTCCCTTCTGTCTTTGTTGGTGTAAGTATTGTATGGTACATCACTACTACAAGGTATGTGCAAGCCTATAATAGCTAGTGGCTCAGCTGAAAAGCGTAGTGTAATTGTTTTTGTTTTCAACTCCCAGTCCTGGCTTTGCATAATCTTCCCAGTTGCTAGCTGTCATAAGTTATGTATAACTGCATTTTCATCCAGTGCATTTTCTATGAATCAACTTAGAAGAGCCAGTCTCATTGATTGTGCTTGTAGTGTGCAAAAGAATGGTTCTATCCTTGTCTATTCTATGTCGTTTGCTAAAGTAAAGTGACTGTGCTGTGTTTGAAACAGTTACTACCCTACTTCCTCACTAGAGAGGGAAATGAATCCTATGGGCTTTGTGGGTGTGAATCCCTTTTAAGGCCCTAGATATAAAAAGGGGTGCAATATACTGGAGTAATATAATTTAGAATTTTAACTAAGAATGAGCATAGGCTGTTTAATAACCTTATAACTTTACAGAATGACAATCTCCAGCAATCCATTGTTGCCTTTGTTTATTATCAGTGTAAAAAGAGGAGATTTTTTTATTGGACACTCCAAAGAACAAACTATGCAGACATCACTAAATAATATCAAAAACATCTGTTAACAGTTGAACGAACAGACAGGAATTCTATTAGATCTTGATTTCATCAGCAGAGAATAATGGTTATTCTGAGTCATAAACTAGATCATCAGTCACAGTTTCTACTAAGTATTATTTGCCATTAGACAGATATCAAATAAAAATCATACAAAAAGAAAGATCTTTCCTTTTCAATAATACAAAAATGGATTCACATTAGGCATATACAATACAATAGGTTACGTACATACAGTGACCACAGTCACATCTCTCCTTGCAGTAAAAAGTAAGAAAAAAATCTAATCGGTAGAAATTGTTACAGTGTTGAGAAATTGTTACAGTGTTGGGCTTATTTATGCTGTGAAGGTTTCCTTCTGCTGTAGTAAATTATTTGCTGTATATAAAAATGTTTAGTTTCTAAAAGCATAGTGGAAACAAGTATTTAGACACTCTTGTTTTTGTTACTTAATATACTTTCAGTGCATATATCAACATCAAATATAGATAAGGAAGGAACACTCCAAAAGTCTTGCAGGACTCTGTGAAAAAGGGAGCTTCGAGATCCATGTCTAAAATATGCACACTGATGTTTAGACAAATCAGAACTCCCTTGGAACAATGTACTCTTTGGCAATAATTCAGTTTGTCATGTTGCTAGAAAGGAGGGCTGCACATTTGATACCAAGAACACCACAGCTTCAGTAAAGTATGGAGCATGTCATAGAAGAAAACATGAATGGAGTGATGTACTGGGACATAATAGAGGAGAATTTAATTTCATCTGCAAAGAAACGGTTATCAGAAGGACTCTCATAACCTCTAAGAATTGAAAACGGGTTGCCAAGAGGAATGGGCCAAAATTGAACCACAATGCTTCAAGAAGCTAATTACTTCTTACCATAAAAACAAACTTCTTAATTTTCGTTCATAGGTACAAGTCAAACGACACCATGTGTGTAAATTTGCAGTGAACATATGCACAGGAAGTATATTACATAACAAAAAGAAAAGTGTCTGAATGCTTGTTTCCCCTCACTGTAGGCTAATGGTAGTATGGGTCAGTAACATTATTGGGAATATAGTTGGGATATTTTTGTGTGTATTTGATAACTGTTTCAGATTGTTAGATTTTTATCTATTTCTTTATCTATTTCTCGATCTATTTAAATCAGGTTACAGACAGATTACACAGATGAAGCATTAACTGAAGCTGCAGCATCATCAATGGCAAAAGAAACTGCACTATGAACAGTGTGAAATGACATTGTATACATTTCTTTATCATTAGAACCAAAGAAAGAACCTCGTCTCAAAGAATCTATGACCTTTGTGTTGCAGCAAGCTAGGATTACATTTATACCAACCTCTTTATATTCTTTCAACAGTCCTTTTAAGGTGGTAATTCCTGTAGTGTCAATGAAGGACATGGAGGAACAGTCCAAGATTATGGTATGGAAATCCAGCTCATTAGCTATTAGACCTATACTTACATCACCATTATCTTCATCAGGCTTCTTTGCAGCTCTTTCTTTTGCTTTTTTCTCTAGTTTTCTCCTCCGAGTTATTTCAAGGAATGGCTCAAGTCCAATTGCTTTGTATAATGACTTTAAGAAAAAGTCTTTATTGGCATAGTAAAGGGGAGCCTGAAAGCGGAAAATTTTTACTTTGGAAATGCTCAAAAGGTTGTTGTAGTCGCCCATGTCCTCATAGTGATTAGTGTTCTCGATTTGACCCAGTAGTGAAACCTTGGGGTACTGGGTTTGAGCCACAACACAAATCATAGAAAAGACTACCCCAATCAGTAGTCCAATCTCCACACTGATCAAAGCAACTGAAGACATGGTCACCATCCAGACAATTGCATCAATCTTGCTGAGACGCCAAAGCCTGGGAAAGTCTCTGAATTTCCGTAGGGCGCCTCTCAGGCTGACAATAATGATGCAGGCAAGGACACACTTCTGCAGGGAGTAGAAAAATGGGGCTAAAAATAAAAGGACCAAGAGCACTACAAAGGCGCTTACTACACTAGAGACTTGTGTTTGGCAACCTGTTGAGTCTTTCACCATAGTTTTGGCCAGAGCAGCACTTGTGGTGAAGCAGTGGAAGAAGGATGGAATAATGTTACAAAAACCAATCGCCAACATCTCCTGGTTTGGCCTAACTGTGTATCCATTCTTTTTAGCAAACATCTCCGACAGGGAAACGGTAAAGGCGAAACTGATCACAGCCAGTGGAATGGCATCAACTGCTAGCCTAGGCATCAGTTCAAAATTTGGGACCTGTGGGGGTATGAAACCAGTTGGAATGGCACCTGAAATACTAGAGCTGTAGTGTCCATTGAGATCAGCAAAATGGGACACTATGGTAGCTACTGCCACTACTACAAGTTCTGTGGGCAGTGGCATTTTCAGACGATTCTTGTACCGTTCCTGGAGCTCTTTCCCTCCTACTAGCACAGCAACACAAATAGCACTTGTGATCATATCACAGAAGTTGGTGTTGTGTATGTTCTTAAAAATGTTGATCCAAGTCACCACCACTGTTCCATAGCCCTGGTGGCGAGGGATTTTGAGGCCCAGTAGATACTTAACCTGCACTGTTAGGATGGTACATGAGGCACCAGTGGCAAAGCCATCCAGCATTGGCGCAGATAGGTAAACAGAGACAAAACCCATCCTAAACACAGCCATTAGTACCTGGAGAGAAAATGTAGCATATTAGGATTTCACAGTAAACAGTTATTTTTAGAACTTGGAATTTGTGTAATGAAAGGAGGAGGTACCTGGTAAACTCCAGCAAGGAATGTTAATGCAGTTGCAATACTGATAGCATAGCATTCTTTTCCACACTCCATACTGAAGGCCTTTATGGTGAGATTAATTGCAGTTTTGCTGTAGTCTTCAGTGATGTTCCATTCACTGTCCAAGGAGCTTTGCTTACTCTCATCACTCAAATCAAAACCTGCCAGATAGACTTCTCGATCTACAACCTGCCCCACCATTAAACTCATGAGACTGAAGATACCCACAGATACATGCCTGGATGTGCCTAAGATAAAGTAGATGATATTTCCAAAAAAGGATGTATATAAACCATAAATGGGTTCTAGGCCTGCCAGCAGGCAGTAAGCAATGGCTTGAGGGACCAAAATTATCCCCACTATGAGCCCTGACATCAGATCACCCCATCCATATTCCTTTATCTTATACTTTGGCAACCAGAGCACCACAGGGAAGAAGTCTGTTAGTGTGCTCTTTACTTTGGGCACCGAACAAGAAAGTTGACGGCGCAGTTTGGTCTTAAAGATCTCTGCTGGTCCTTTCTTTGGCCGAGCCTTGCGTTCCAAGGAGATCATGGGTGGAGATTTTGCAGCCTCCATGTCTTGTAATGATGATGTATCCATGTACTGATGAAGCTGTTATCCTGTCGGCTAAAAGGTGAAAAAGGCAGAAGGGTATTGGTGATCAACTAAATCTTTTATCAGTATCAAAAGGTACTCATGAAACAGACCCCTGTTGAAAAAGCTGGCCTAAAAATCTGCCCCATGCCCTATCTAGTTTATTGATTGGGTTGCTTCTTCAAGCGGAGTGCTCGAAGACTGCATACTGAAACTTAGCATTCCCTAAAGAACATACAAAATACAGAACTTGTAGCATTGTAGACACCTGCTTGTAGTTGCTTAGTGATGTGGAGGTGAGCCTGCAGATATTCCCTCTCAGTAGGTTATTGAGGAGCTGCTGGCTTATGGCCACACTGAGTGGTGGGCACAAACTAAATAAGAAATTACTTATAAGAGGGGGCATTATGATCAGTTCGTTCACATGGGTAAATCAACAGCTGTTCAAAACCCTTTCATGCAGTAAAATCTCTTAAAATTTGATCTCTGCAGCTGTTGAGAGTAACTTATTTTTTCTAAATTAAATTTACTTTATTTATCAGCTTTTATTTTATGATGGGTGGATATTAAGTAGGTCCAGGCAACAGAGGCTTGGCCTAACACCGTGCCTGTTCATTTATTATTGACCTTGGTTGTGATTTATTGACCTGACATTGTATCCAGGGTATGTATAGCAGACTTTATAGAGATCAGCACAAATTAATAATCCTATTTTATGGTGCCATTTATAACGGGTGAGGAAAATATTTACTAATTAACCTTACTGTTCAGAAAAGATATCAGTACAAAGTTACATTTTTACTAAAGCAAATATTACACCAACCCACAATACCCACGCCTCCTTGTATTATACAGTTGTATGCAAAAGTTTGAGCAGCCCTGGTCAAATTATGTTTTGTTGATTTTCTAAGTGAAAAGAAGTACACACTAATACATTTTAATGCACAATTACTGTGTTACTATTTGCTAAATTTAACATATTAGGTAAAAATAAACCATAAAATGTGGATTGTGCAAAAGCTGTCACATTTTATATTTTCTGCTTTGTTTTTTGTCCAACATGTTTAAACCAATAAATTTAAATTGTGCACTAAAATTAGCAGAAAAGTATTTAAATATGTAGAGGATGACTTATTTTCACTTAGAAAATCAATATAACATGCAGTTTGACCAGTGGTGGTCAAACATTTGCACGTAACTGTATACAGGGAGAAAACGTGTTTCACTTTGAGCATTTAGAAGTGTAATTACGATAGAAGTTCAGTTGATTCCCTAAAACACCCTCAAGTAGTAAAGAGTAAACAAAGTGTGAAGTCACATTACGTTAACCTATCTTAATGTCATTAAAGCAAACAGATCGGTTTTGATTTGTGCTTCCTTCCTGCAAGTAAAGATAGCCTGAAGTCAACTCTTGCACTTTGAAGCTTATATGGACTACAAAACTATATGTGGTTGTACTAAATATAAATTAGGCTGTCGTAAATGTCTATTTTAATTGTTTAAAAAAATCCTTTTCAGATGGGTTTGCAGCACACAGATAATATCTGGAGAACATTTCAAGTAATGCTAAGTGCATTTTAGGGCAACTAGGATAATTAACATGTTACAAAGTTACTCTCTTGTCGATACATTGCTCACCTAATCCATCTTTGTAAGTTAAAAACTAAACGGCTAGTGCATCTGTCACCAATAGCCCCAGCTACAGCATGCCTGATTCTGGTCCAGCTTGAAGGTTTGTATCAGTTACAGTTAATACAGAACTAGGTAGGTGATGACTCTTGCGCTAAAATCCCCACCAAGACTGTTTACGACTTTTCTTGAGACATGTTGTAGTATGCTTCTAGCTAAAGTTTCTTTCTTATCTGCAAAAGCACAACATGAAAGTGTAAGAAATCTACACAAGAAAGTCACTCACCCAGAGAATACGAGTTGAGCGAAGTCCTCAAATTCTTTAAAGGTGTACAAAACAACTTATATTCATCCAAAAAAAGGAAAAACCCTACACTCTCTTTTTCACATGAACATGTTCCTTGTCACCTTGCTCAGCCTATGCCTTAGAAACCCTTAGAGTTCAAGCCTGTTGGCAAATGATGCAAAAACATAAAGGCAGTCCCTTGTCAGATATTGCCAGTTTTTATAGGCTGAAAACACAATGGGTGGGGCTGTTGTCTCTTTACAGGGTTGAACATAGTTATAGTAGGTTGTCAAGTCCTCCATTGAGCAACATCAGCAGGATCAGGGCAAAGGGTGCAGTCCATTTCGTACTGACTGCTCTCAAGCGTGGGGTGTCTATTCAAGCTGTGTTCTTTCCGCTGCGTAAGTCACCTGAAGAGCCACCAAATGTCAGCATCTGGCTCGCGTGTCTCACGTATTGCTCTCATAACCTGCTGTTCAACTCTTTCAAACCAGCTATTTAAGCTTACGTGCATGTAAGTTCAAACTACTTATTAACCACTTCTCCTCATGGCTTACAAAACATTTCTATGTCCATGCCCTCAGATTAAGAAGCGTCATTGATTTTATTAGACTTCTGCTGTCCTATCACTACTTTTGGTTCTCAAATTTAAAATGAGTTTTTATTTCTACAAAATTATGGTCATGATTATGTCAAGTTAATTACTGTCTCAAGGGTAGAAAACATGTGTTCCCAATGTGTTATTATGGGAATCACATCAGAGTTTTCTGCAAGGTTGCTGAAACCAAGGCAGATTGAAATTGGCTGAAACTGGTCTGTGTCTTGTGATCACTGGTGTGATCTGAGTCAGTGACACCACTATATGAGAGTGTAAAAATAGATTTTACATGCATGCTTCAGCATGACCACATTAAAGAATTGAGTCTTATGTGTTTTTATTCTGCAGGGGGCCTTCACAGATTTGTGCTTTCAATGAAGAGAGTTCATTTAAGACATGAGTTTTTGTATTTGTTGATATGATGTAATTTATCAAGTAAGTTGTCATGAGATGCTTTTAGTGCATGATTTATGCATCAGGGACGTTGTTGGATTTGTTCCAGGTATTTTTCTGTGAATTGGAGTGGGACAAATGGATAACGACTTATGCTAGTCTGTTACTGTATTTACTGCAGAATGAGCTCTGGTTTTGTTCCACATGAAGGCCTCAATTGTCTGTTAGTGGAGGACTGGAAACTGAAAAATATTCCTGCATAATAACTTAGAGTCACTGTGTACGCTGTCAATTCAGAGAATTATTTTATCTGATATTACTGTTCTAATTCGAGATAGGGCTGGTGTCTTCATGCAAGAATCTATGAGAGAATTACAGATTATCTAAACATGATTTCTGGGAAAATGATGAACCTTATCTTCTTTGTAAGCTGTATGTTTAGGCATTTTGCCTTAGTTTGGATAACATGTGGGAACTGGCATAATGCCCCAAATCACTTATCACAAGTTGTACAGTGTTTTGGAATTCATAAACAACATAATAATAACAAACTATGAATAGATCTATAAAGATTAAGACAAGCAAGCGTTAGATCGATGTTTTTATCCAAATAGCTAATCTCTGATCTGATTTAAGACTCTTTAAGTGCCTGCAAATAGATGGGAATCCCTCATTCACAAAGCCTGCTTTTAAGGGGCCAGAATATCATGAGACAGAAAGAGCAACTCACCCTCATCATAGGAGCGAGTAAGTGCAGTGGAGAATACATTTGCCATGCCTTGCTCGCTGGATTTCCTGGTGTGCAGCTCTGCTAGCTTGCTTTGAATGGGGAAAGGAATGATGGGAAAAAAATGTCGCTTCTTACTGAGCTCTCCACCTCAACAGCCAATCCGGGACAGATGGATAGAGAGGGGGGAGGGGAGTTATGGGCTATCTGTCTTATCACCATGGAAACAGTGCCTCCCTCAGTCATGACTGAGAGCATCTGAATGTAAATGAATGAATATCTCTAATAAAATTGAATTTGTTTTATAAGACTGAATGTGCTGCTTGATATAGCTGAATAAAATTAGTGGCCGATTGCATGAAGGTTTATATAGATGGTACTGCCTTGCTCAGCTGCGTCGTTGAAAGACATGCTTGTGCAGTCCTTGAAATACAAACTAGTGTCTTTTGTCTGTGGCATCTGTAAGGAAGGCTGTCCTACATTTTGCCTATTTGCATACTGTTACTAAAGCGATGATGAGACAATATTTTGTCCAAAAACATATCACATTAAGCACAATAGAAATGACCTAGAATAGAAATTAAGCACATTAGGAATTTCAGACCTGTGCTTTTGTGATTATTCCTTTTAATATTAGTTAAGTCATGCAAACTGTTTATTGTGTTTCTTTTCAGTGTCAGCATTAACTAGTAATAAAGACATATAGTTTGTTCAGGCATGCTACTGTCAGGCCTCCGGATGTATCAGCACACAGCAGCTCACGTTGTAACGTACATATTAACCTCAGGGCCAACCAGTTTACATATAAATGTTTACACATGTTCAGTCAAGCAACTGACCAAGTCACGTATTTCAGGGATGTGTCTGGGAATGTCATGTGTCACATCTCATGTTTGAGAGTCCATGTCCCAGTTAACATTTAGAGTTTTAGCCCATTGCTGTTCAGCATATGCTGTTCAAACAGGTCAATTATGATTATTATTATAATTTTGATGTCAACTATCTCCTTTGAAAGGAGTTAAAGACAAGAGTGAAAGACAAACAAAATGCTTTGGTGTTATGTTCTGAGAAACCAAAACAAAGTTGTTAATGTTTTGTTTACTTCATGGGAAGTTCTCCACTACAGTAAGTATGGTTACTTATTGTTTTATGAGTAAGTAGTGAATTTGTGTCTAAGTGCAAGGGTTAGCTGATAAGAATCAGTGACTTCAAGCATATCAAGGATGGACCAAGGCAAGTAATTAACAAAATGAACAGTGTCAGCCACTGTATACTTATTTTCATTTTTGGCACAAATCCAACATGTATGTGCTAAGAATCACTCCTGAGTGATATAAATATGTTTATATGTTCATGTTCTTTTATTATTGCAGAATACACCCATGTTCAGTTTATGCAGGCATATTCATACAGTCATATGCAGAAGTCTGAACACCATCAGTCCAATTGCATGTTTTGCTGATTTGTGAAATATACATATAGTGAAAAAAAAATTCACCTATAAAATCAATATGTTATTTGACCAGGGATCCCCAAACCTTTGTTGACTGATGATGAATTAGGCCACCACCAGAGGGAGCAGGATTTAGACATTTAATTTGAGAGGAGACTTTATCTTGGTTAGTTAGAACATCAAACTCTGCAGTATGGGTAAAAGGTCTGTAGCACCCCTAATTTTCACGGTGTTGTACAAAAAATGACTTCACAGCATTTACCTTAAGTATTTATGCTGTGCAAATAAAGCATTATGTATACAAACACTAAATATAAATAGCAACCGTGTTAGCATTTCCTTAGTTTTTCCACCATCTGTCCTATAGCCTATACGCCATTTTAAACAAAAGTATGTCAGAAAAGTGTGTCAGACTCCTCGTCTGGGCTTTTCAACATTATTCCCTTACCCTAGCAACCAAGACTAACTGACCCTTAAAAGCCACTTAAATCATTAACCCAGGCTTCCCTAAAACAGATTTCTCCAGGAAAGGCTCTCATCAGTCCTGCACAGGCAATCTGTTGTCTGCAGGAAAGATCAACTGGTAGCTGCCGAGAGAATTTGTGCTGGCTATAGAATAAAAAAACAACAACATTGTCTTAATTTTTAAAAACATCAAGAGTGAAGCTGCAGTTTGTTGAATTTTGTCAGTGGCCTGGTATAGTTTATTTTCTGCTTTGTTAATGCTGATCTATTTATAATTAAACGCTACAATTATTAGCCCACATTTTGGTAGTCTGTTGAATTGTGTAATGTTGACAATAGAATTATTTATTGTTTTTATTTTGCTCTTGTTTGTTTTCAGTAATTAAGGTAATTTGACTCTCTAGGCCAGATTCAATCTGTTTTTCAGACAGGAGTGACAGCACCATTGGCTAGACTCTGTCTCTGTAGAAGTGTTAAAGGATTTGGAAAGATCCCAAATGAAACCCCAAGTATGACTCTTTGGCAGGGTGCTTTCTTTAACCACAAAAACCACACAGTTTTTTTTCTTCATTTACAGTGTCCACCTAAGTGCTGCTAGACACAAACAAAAGATTTTTTTTTGGTGCACTCTTCATAGATATAGTTGTCCAATGTTATTTTTTACTTGTATTTTTATGTGTACTTTTTTATAATATGATTACTATAAAACTATTGTGACAGTCCATGCGTTCCTGGGGGTGGCACTGGCAAGGAAAAACTCCTTGAGATGTCATTAAGCATGATTTGCGTAATGTATTGCTGAATTGTTAAAATTTACTTTACCCTTTCATTTATAGCTTTGGAACACACTTCCAGTCTATATAAACCTACATCTTGTTATCGGTTTTGGACAGATCACGTTGGATCCTGTTGTCTGTCACCAAAGTTCTCAAAAGTATTTGATATCTCAAGCAACTAGGCAGTTACAGTGGACTTTTTTGAGGATATTTGCATGGTATAGTAAAATGCTCTCTTTTTGCCACATTGAGCAATCTAGATCTGGAACTGATGTTGTTGCACAACATAGTCTTAATTTCTTTGCATATGTATCAATCTTGTTTAAGTGTGGCCTGTAACGCATGTGGAAACATGCTGTTTTTCACAGTGGAAACATATTTTAAATATGCACCTGATGTTAATATGAACATTTGATTTTACCAGCAATAACTGTGTAATAAGATATTACTAGTAAATACTATTTATTCTTAAACCACTGTGTTGCACTAACGATAGTTCGGTAACCTCATATTTCAGCACATTTACCACCACAAAGGCAGAGAGTGTATTAACACTTGTACTAAAGGCTTAATACTCCTGTGTCTAGTCTTTTTAAACACTTCCAGACAGACCTTTTGTTTAAAAAATATTTATTTTCAGAGACACAAGTTTCCCTTGAGACAGTGAGTTGCAAACAGTTTCTCCCTGATACATGCTTTGTTTTCTGAATCTCTAAAATGCTGCTATGAGATGCCTCCCCATGTCTCTTTTCATGCCAGCGTGATAAAGGAACCTCTCTCAGAGAGTTCAGCAAGCTCCTGTAGGCAAAAAGGGGAAAAGTAAGGTTTGTGACCCATAATACATCCTGAAGTTTACATAGTTTGTTAATTCATATATTCAGACAAGTTTTAAAAAGGCTTCATGTCAGATCTGTATGGTTTTATACAAATGCTAAATCAATTATTACACTTTAATATGGTAGGTGTCATTTCATTCCCAGGGTTTTGCTGTGTATGAACCAGTGTGTTTTACCATAGTGCATAAATAAGGTACTACATAAATACTGCTTTATTTACTCATTCTTGCCCTGAAAGCACCCATGAAGGAAGTGCTTTGGCTTAGCTCTGGCTTTAGCTGTAAAGTTGAGGAAAGCCGTCTCACCTGACTGTAGCACAGGCTGGAACTGGCCAGCCATGCAGATCTCCTCCTGCTTTTGGCGCACAATGCGCTGGATGGCAGGGGGCAGGCCACGGGGGTTACGAGAGAAAACCAGGGCGTATCCGTCATCACAGGTGCCATCGTCTTTTAGGGTGCGGCATGCATAGGTGATGGCATAGTTGTCATAGTCGGTATCAATGACCCAGTAGTTGTCACCTGTATGAATATAGACCATGCTGTCATATAGATCATTAAGAATACAGGAATCTGATTGCTGAATGCTACTTTAATGAAAGGACCTGTGTTAGTGTGTATATTAACTGACCTCCACTGGACAGGTAGCTGGCCAGGCCCTGGTAGGTCATGAACATCTTTCCAGGGGTGGTGGGGTCAGGCACAGTATACTGGGCAGCCATATCAGCGCACACAACCCAGAATCTAGATGTGGAAAGGACGGTTAGCACAATTTTAGGTTTTTAAGTTCAATTTTTAATCTAAATCTAAACTTTGTTAAGATAAACTATGTTTGATAAACTGTGTTATCCTTCCATACTGTCTTATATATCTGCTTAAGTGTTGTAGCCTTAACTCACCCAAACAGAGTGACACGTCCCTTGGAGGAAGCAGTCATGGTGCCATCCTCATCAATAGTGTATTCTGCAGAAATGTTATCCTGGAGGAAGAGTCCCTCTGGGTCTTTCTTCTGCTGGGCGTACCATTTTCCTGCGTACTGTGAATGAAAAGCTCAGGTTAGAGGGCCTTATTCATATTAGCCATGGCAATTAGCAATATCTATACTGTACAGTTTCACCTAATAATGTGCCACCCAGGTCTTGACTCATTTTTCTTCATTCTTCTGTATTCTCTAGACTCACCTTTTTTGGATCAAAGTCCTGCTTGACTGTGAAGCTGTCCACCACACAGGAAGAAGACCAGCAGCGCTCAATATAGGACAAGAAGACCACGAGCAGGGCAAACTTGTAGTATTCCATTCTGTATGGCAGAGAGAAAGAGCACAGGTGATCTATCCACTCCCATGTCCACAAATAACTGTCCACAAATGCTGCTGTAATTTACTGCTGGTTCTGAAATATTTTCCTAAGAATGATTCCACCTGAGAATTCCTCTTTAGAAAGCAGTCCACCAGAAAAAATGTGTGGTACAGTCCGCTCCAAGTCTAATGCTTCAGAGATTCAGCACAACGTTTTTAGATCTTACCTGGTAGTTCTGATGTTGCTTGGAGTTAAAGGGATCAGAAGAAAGCAATGGTGTAGGACCTCTCTTTGTGGTTCTCCACCAGGCTCTGAAGTCTGCACAGAACAGGGCCCTCTTTATACCAACTCTACAGACAGGCTTATTGATTATTTTCACTTCTTGTAATTAAATAAGGTGCTTAAAGCTAGGGTTAATCCGGTTGTAGAAATCCTCAGAGTAATCTGGCTTCTTGGTTGAACACTCCCATGCTTGCCGTAAAAACAATTAAGCCTTTATATAACCCAAGGAGTTGTATTAGTTAAACCCAATGACAAAAGTCTGGTGACAACTGTAAATAAACAGGATCATCTCCTTATTGTCAGAGAACATTTCTGGGTCAGAATGTACCATGCATATTTTGAGCTTATTTGACATAATACATTACATATATAAGTTACTGGGCCAGGGGAGTTAGTTGTTAGTTGTTAGTTGTTAGTAATGACCCCATCTACTCTTAGTATGTGTTTCTTTTTCTTAGCGCGTTGGGTAATTACAAGACCTATGTCCAAAGAAAGCTGTTTAATGCAGGGAAAAGTTTTGCTTAAAATTGGATTCTAGTTCTGCTTCACTCCAGCAAAGGTTAAAATAAATCATGTTGCTATAGTTTCACCAACATTTTTACTTTGCAGTTCAGGGATGCCATTGTACATACTATAAAGCTGTAACATTGTTATATATATCCCAGTTGCAGAGTAATAAAATATATGCTGACACAGTAACATCTGGATGGTATTCTGCATTGTAAGCTTGGAGCTAGACAAATATTAACTACAAAGGCCATTCCTCATTAAAAACCACAAATCACTCTATTATAGTCTAACATTAGTCTAGTTCATATGCCCTTTGTGGGTAAGATTTTTTTAATGGTGATGTAAAAAGAGTTTACTTGTCTAAGTTTACCTATGATTCTCTCAGGATTTTTGTTTTTGGAATTTGCTTTAGTCTGAGCCAAGTCAAGTCACATGTCTTAATGTCTAATCCAGCATTTTATTTGATTAACATCTTGCCTTATAGTCACTTTTTGAGGCAACATGTCTGCTCAAAAATGACTGTGCTGTCCTTTAGTAGACCCAAAGCCAGTAATCGCTGATTCTCTTACTTTTATCTTTGCTTGTTATCTGAAGACCTAACAGTGCTCTACTGTTTTGGCAAAGGGACAGTGATTACGCTATGATTGTTGGTTACGATGTGGAGGTGCGTGTGCTAGTGTTTTCTCGATTATAATTGGCTCCTGATGTGATGTCCATAGTTACCGAACCAGCTTTGCTCGTTATGAGAACCTGTTGTGTAATTTTAAGCTCTAACAAGATTTCACCTTCACCTAAGTTTGAAATAATAGTTGTCATAGTCTAAATAGTTTAATAGATAACTATTACAGTGTGGTACCTAAAACTCATCTCTTCCTGTACATAATATCTTTTACCTCCTTCCCCATACTGTCTTATGGACCATAGATTATAAATATTATGTTATGTAAGAGCTTGAACTTAGATTCAGATCTAAATTTTCAGCTCTACATAGTTCAATAAACAAATAAATCAGTTAGTCTTGTACATATTTACATATTACTTTAGTAGAAGAATAAGTAATTCTTGAACTGTATCAGAGCAAGTCATTCTTGAGGTGAATGATGTAGCAAGAAAATAAAAGCATGCAAGTGAACTGCAGGACTGGAGAAACAACTATTTATTTTAAAGGCTGCTGTCACAGACACAGAGATAATAGCAGATATAGTAATTATAGCCCTCATGGTCTTATGTTTGCGTTTGTGGAGCTTGGTGGAATGAGCTACTGAAAGTTCATAGCATGTTTAACTATGACTATACAAAGCCTGTCACTGTTCTTAAATGGAATGGAATCATTTCACATTGCTGAGTTAAGAGTGCATTTCAAATTGCACAGCCACCATGTTGCGTCACCACATATGTATTTAAACATATATGTAGAATCAAGACTTTTCTAGCTGCTTCTTTTAGGCAACATGACCCACAATGAACTTCTCAGGTGACTGTTTCCCATGCGGCTGTGTAATCTCACACTGAGTGACCAATATTCTGTGAACACACCTGAGTAGCATTAGGACTGGATGGCCAATCAGTGTCCTTAAAGGCCCACAGGCACCTGTCACTTGTGTCAAAGGCAATGTGTACTCATGTCAATATGCTTGAAGAAAGAATACTAAGAGTTACATGCCATACTGAATAAGACAAGGATATGATGATAACCCGTCCCAGTGATAACTGCCTTGAGGAGACATGCTGAATTTGTGCTCGGCAGAGCTACAGTATTTAACTGTATCAGACACTGCTGCTCTTCTCATTAAAGCCAGCCTGAGCTCCTGGCATAGACCATAGATACACAGTTCAATGATATTGGCTATTTGCAGATGAGCTTTGTAAGGATTAGCACAGTTCTTTTTAAAGCCCTCTTCTTTCTTTGGCTGCTGTACTTCAAAGCTTTTGCTATATTTATACATGTAAACAGAAATACTGGGATGCAGATGTACTTAAGTTAGTAAGATGTACTCAGTGTAGTTGCCTTTCTTGTGCAGTAGAGCACATTGCATACCACATGCACTCTATGGAGTCTAGACACAACTTATCTTTTGGCTGATCATAAAATAATCTCATCTTTGGGTATTTGCCCTAAATTATCGCAGGAACTTAAACACATGACGTCAGTGTGCACTTACACCACACTGATTTTTAGTATGCAAGAGTTCCTAACTGTAACTTCTGGACCAGTTGTGCCCTCATAGGACCTTTATTCCAGCCCTGGCAGGCTCATTTCCTCCTGTTCCCCCAGTTTTGCATCCATAACTGTTCTGTTTTGCTTGTGCTCCACGTGGGCCTCCTCCCCTGGACTTGCAGCCTAATCTCCCACATTCCCCATGTGATTAGGCCTGGCCCCCAGCCAGCCTGTACAGGCTTGCAGTGCTCAGTGCAGGCTCAGCCGCGAGGACTTTGAGCACATGTTCCCACAGGCGTATGCATTGGACCAGGCTTGGGATCTTCGCTAAGTCTTGGCCTTATTCACTTTGCTAAGTTTAAAAGTGTAAATCATTTTGGTAATACAGAGTGAATAGCATAGCATAGCATAGCATATTTACTGTTAATGAGACTGCAAAGTGGTCTCTCTTTAATCTCTTTTTAGTTTTCCTTTGTATATGTAAAAATGTAGTCTTGAGTCTAGTCATCATGTACCATGATACCCACAGTGGAGGAAATGTTATCAATTTACAATAGAAGGTGGAATCTGACTAGGTGTGTTTAGCTTCAGTGAGGAGTGAGTGATTTGCTAGAACTGCTTGCACTGCATCTTGTCATTTATGTTAATACAGTATAGTAGATGTGAATAGTTCTTTTGCAGTTATCTAATATTTTGAAATGACATAATGGTTTTTTTTGTAACAAAGTACTGTGCACAATTCAGATACCACCATTTCATTTATTTTATTTGTAGGGAAAAAGTCTACACCTCCAAAGTTTGTTTGCATTTTGTTCTTTTCACAATCCAAGCAATCCGAAACTCATTCAGTAATGTTGAGGCCCGGGCTGGTGGCCGGTCCATTGTTCAGAAAACACCAGCAGATTGACCTCAGCAGTGTGTTTAAGGTCGTTATCTTGGTGTAGAATTATTTTTTACTAATCAGACATTACTCTAAGGGTTTTCTTGAGGGTATGATTTATCAGAATTTTTTGTATTTATCAGCATTCCTAATGCCTTCAATCACAAACAAATCACAAACTCTATATCGTTGCAGACCAAAGAAAAACAAGTATTTCCAAAATGGTAACTTTACAGAAAAAGGTAAAAACGTTTTTTTTTTACAAAACAATTTAGGAGCACTTCTATTGGTCCAATAATCATAAAATATTCACACAATGCAAACGACAGCTGCTGGGATCAAATTATGCATACAACTAAAAATCACAAAAAATGGAGATTTTTTTGACTGCAACGATATGTTGTTATACATACCCAAACTGCACTGATCCTCCATCATGCTCGACTGATGGTTGTAGACATGGTTCACAGAGTCTTTCATTGTTTCAGTAGTGTACAAACTGCTTTCTGTTACTTTGAAAGATCTCACGTTTTGACTTATTGGTCCATAAAACCTTCCTCCACATATCAGATGTCCTATTTCAGAGTTCTAATGCAAATATTCTTGTTTTTTGTCTTCCTTTTCTCAATAATGGCATCTTGACAGCTACACATCCTTTCAGACACTTAGCATTGAGTTGTCTTCTCACAGTGGAAGGATGATTTTTTTGAGATCTAAAGCAAGAGTGGAGCTTAATTTTCTTTCATCTCTCAGAGATGAAAGTTTTAAGTGCTGTCTATCTGATGGTGACAGTTTTGGTGGTCTACCAGGTCTTGCATGTTTGTTAGGAGCCCAATTTTCTGTGTATCTTTTACTTATTTTCCTTTGACTTTCTCCTTCATCATGCATTTGGATTATCTTATATCTAATCTCATCAGAATTATCTCCTTAAGCCATTTTAGATGCATATGAGAAAGACATCTGCAAGCTAAGATGTGTTTAGGTAGTTTTCTGTTAACACATCTTTTCGTTTCCTTTCTGATACTAAAAATGAATAAATGTTCTTGACTAGAAAATTGAATGAACGAAAGGATGGTCTTGTTCTGTCTTTTTGGACAGTGAGATGTAAATAGACACCCTACACTCTCTTGTGCTTAATGTCTCAAACAACTGAGGTCTGAGAGACAGAATGCCTTTATATCTCCACTTTTCCTCAGTATCAAAAAATATGAAAGAGCATGGCAGCTTTATTTAGCCTTATGGTTGAGATGCCTTCAGTCTGGCATCTTCCTTGTAGGGACACTACTCATACTGTGCTGTTGTTCATTAGATCGCTTGTCATTGCAATACTATTATGCGCATTAAATCAATGTCTCATTTGGACCCAGAGTCAGTGGGACATCGCAAACTGTGTTCTGCTGCCCCCCTCTGGGCATTTTAAACATTGCACTTGTCTGAGCAACAGGACAGCATTCAGACATCTGTATGTATTTATAGGTATATGAAAGTTCTGTGTGCCTTAATATTCACTATCCATTCAGTTAAGCTGACAATTTCATTTTCAAAATGAATTTTTCATTGTATTGACCATTTTTTTTGAAGAGGTAAGAAAACCCCCTATGCATTTTCCATTCAATATTTCTGGCCACTAGGTGGTATTTTGGCTGTTCTGGTATTCCAAGCAGGTGCACTTCTTCAGAGATTTGGTGAATTTTATTGTATATTACTGTACATAAAGGAGACTGATATGAAGATGGGCAATACTTTATTATTTGTACTTGTAGCTGCCCATTTTGCAACCAGTATGAAAGTCAAGTGAATGATCTCATTCTCAGTCACTCACTCACTCACACATGTTGGAAGGCTTTGTCCTCACTGTAGATTACTATGCACAGGTATTGAGCTATTAATGTGGTGATAATCCTCCTGACCTTTTGCTTAAGATGGTTACTGGGTCTTTATATAGATATGTGTTAATGACATTTTCTTATTTAGGCTCACTATTATTTACCTGCTAGGGACCACATCACTTAATATTCAGTAATCAATATGGTACAAAATGCCCTCAGTATAGACTTACTTTAAAGACATATAATCACATAAAAACAGTGAGTATGAATTACTAGTCTTAAAGATGTTACAAATGTGTACAATGATTTGTTTATTATTTCTTTTCATCTTAGAGGAGGGTAGTTTTGCTGCTCTCTTGGTGAGTGTAAAGGAGGGGACCAGGGTGCTGAGATAATCAGCTAGTGGCCTGGCTAAATAGGGCTTAGGAATGAGGAGTGTGTTTTTAATAAGAACATAAAGAGCTTGTGTCACAAAGGCCTGGGAGAGGAGACAAGGGGAACAAACCAAACACACATCTTCAGCCCAGCACATCTGTGGTACATTTTAACTGAAAAGATCTTCAACAAAATGTCTGTTTCCTGCTGATGCAGAAAAGAGGAGTAAAGAAGACAAAGGTAGTACATCGTGGCAGTGGACCCCAGCTTTGCGACTCATCACCTGATCAGTTTTGCATGAGCAGATCCTGGTTCACCTTCAACACTATTAGGGAAACACCTTGCTGATGACAGTCGGATTGGACTCAGGTCGCCCCTGCTGCTGCAGGTGTTTCTCCACACGATTGGGTCCTACTCTACTGTCCTTCGTTTTCTTGACAGTTTCAGGATCATGTGCTGCGAATATATTTCTCTCTTTTAGGCAACAATAGACTTAAACCTTGTTTGAACCTCCTGAGGTGATTACAGGCCAGTACTGGGACAGGGGCGGAATATCCCAAACCCAAGATGAGTGTCAAAAGCGAAGATGTGGAGAAATTCCTGGATGGAAACCCGGACTTCGCTAAGAAGTACTTCGCTAAAAAACTCAAACCTGGAGCTGTGGCCTCTGTGATGGGAATCCCAGAGTCCAAGGTGGATTTGAAGTCTTTTGAAGAAGTTTGTCAAGTAGAGGAGGGCGAAATGTTCTTTGATTTAATCAAAGACATGCAGGAGAACGTCAACATGGAGAAAGTGATCTTCAAGATCCTGAAGAGAATCAGTGCTCTGATTCATGCTGACCGCTGCAGCTTGTTCATGTACCGCCAGAGAAACGGCATTGCTGAACTGGCCACTCGACTATTCGATGTCAACACTACAGCCAATCTGGAAGAATGTATGGTACCTCCAGACTCAGAGATTGTCTTTCCTCTTGATATTGGTATAGTAGGGCATGTTGCTCAAACCAAAAAACCCATCAATGTCAAGGATGTTAATGAGGTAAGAAATATATTTATATAATTTAGCAAAAAGCTACTTTAAACAATTCATGATCTTTATTTCAACAATGGTGTACATGCTTTATAATATCTTCTTTCATAAATTAATCAATTCAGTAAAAACATGTAAGCAACAATGATCTACATATACAGATGCAGTATAGTACATACATATTTTAGGATACGTAAATCCTCTTGACATAATCCATTTATTTCTGGGGATTATTTCACATGTGGCATTTGTTGGTGTCAGCAAGAATGTCCAATTGAAAAGTTTTTGTGTTTTCACTCAAAAGACTGTTTGTGCTTTTTTTGTTTTTATTTACCTCTGTTCATTCTGCATCATTATTGAAAATAGACAAACAGGCCTGAACTCCAGACCTATTACATGTCAGGGTAAACAACCTCACTACAATTTAACCATTTATTAATTGTAGTTCAGCATCAGTGTATAATCATGGACACAGCAAACATCTCTTACTACAGCATTATTTGTGGTAGACTGCTGTGTAGAAGTAAACCCAAGTACTCCCGCTCAGCAAACTGTGCCTATATCTCAAAAGTTTGGACACACCTACTGATAGAAGCTTTGCTATTTTCCACATTTTAGAATAATAGTGAAGAGATAAAAACTATATTATATTCTTCAGTGTAGTCAACTTCTGCCTCGAAGACAGCTTTGCACAGGCTTTCTGAAGGTCTTGAGGAAGTTTCACATATTAGAATCAGAATCACTTTATTTCTGCAAGTGTGTTACACATACTAGGAATTTGTCTTGGTGAGTGCACACACCTGTGACATGTAACAGAACAGACAAGCATGCAGACTAGTAACATAAGCTGGCTTTTTGAAAACTACTATTTGACTGTTACAGAGGAGACATACAGTACTGTACAAACCTTGGTCGCCTAAGCAAATTTATTTTAAACCTTTTATCTGTCAATAAGTCCTTGTAAAAACACCATATATCATTAGAATAAATGTTAAGTTTATCTCCTCGAGACCTCCATTGGATGGATTTGTTGAAATCCATCAGCATGCTTGATTTATTGTAATGAAGTATTGATTAGCCAAACCAGGTATTGGATGATAACTACAAATAATGCTGGGCTGCCATGAGTAGATGTTTGGAAATGGTTAAACAAACATATGGACATAAAATCACTACTTACTGTATTAATGTTAGTTGTATTTATTCTACAGTTAATGCTTATTGCCCAGTTAAATAGCTTTTTAATTTTCTCAGGTGCCTAAAACATTTACACAGAACTGCCATATATGTTAAAAAAAAAGGCAATGTAAATAATCATACATAAGAATATTCACTACTTCACTAATTATATCTTAGACACAAATTTTAGATTAGATCAAAATATCTTTAAAATGATGAAAAACCTCCACTCAATCAGGTACGTCCAAACCTTTGACTTTTTGGTATTCTATCGTATGGGCACAGGGTTGAGATATGAGATCTGCTGCATTCATTTACAAATAAACTTTCAAACTTTGAAGCCTTAGTGTCACTGTAGTATTACAATAGCTGTGAGATTAACTTATGTTAATCATTCCAGAACAGCCACTTCAGCTCCTTTGTTGACGAACTGACAGAGTACACTACACGCAACATCTTGGCTGCACCCGTCATGAACGGAAAGGATGTGGTGGCCGTCGTCATGGCCGTCAATAAGACTACTGGACCCTATTTCACAGACGAGGATGAAGATGTGAGTCACCACCCACCGCTTAATGCCCCCCAAAACGACACTCTGTCACGTATATCTGCTGTATCTGATTGTTTGGAACAAACCTTAATAGAAGGTCTTTGATGGGCAGCAGTTCAGTGGTGCTGAAGTATGCCATGTGCTCTTGATTCGCCATGCATGAACTACTATGTTCTTAGTTTAAAGGAAGCAGATTGTTTAAAGTGGACGCTGCTTGCCATATTATATATTATCTGCATAATTATCATTTAAAGACAGATATCAGAAAAGCTGTAGGCTAGTGCACAAATGCAATGTTTGACTAAGGAAAAAATAACTTTTATAGCCTAGCAGTCATTTGGAGAACATTTCAAATGACTGCTGTCAGTTCTCTGCACTGAATTATGTGTGTTGGTGCAGTGCATTATGGGAGGGGGGTATTACCCTACTGCCCTTCTTAAGCTGGACAACAAGCAAAGGCTTACACATCTCTGGAGGTTTATAAGATATCTGTGAAGGAAATCTGTTATAAAGGTCAGACACATAAATATGGTGTTGTCCAGTAATGCTCTGGCCATTCCAAATGTTCCCTCGCTGTTTATTCATGCCTTAAAAACATTCTTCTAGATTAACTAAATCATTCTCCACATGTTGCACAAACATATTACTGTATCTTTGTGTTTAAATATTCCATGTTGAATGTGTATAGATGGTATTTAAAGTCTTTTCCATGTTCAAACTGTTCATTTTTCTTCACAGCTTTTTTTAAAGTATCTGAAAGTTGGCACTTTGAACTTGAAGATTTACCACCTGAGCTACCTACATAACTGTGAGACACGTAAAGGGCAGGTGAGTATGTGAGCGTGTCCTCTTGGATATCATATGTACAGCAGCCCTAATGTTGCCCAAAATAAGAGATTCTAATCTTTGATCTCCTCTGCGAACAGCTGCTCTTGTGGTCTGCTAACAAAGTGTTTGAAGAGCTCACAGACATCGAGCGTCAGTTTCACAAAGCTCTGTACACAGTGCGGGCGTACCTCAACTGTGACCGGTACTCTGTGGGCCTGCTGGATATGACTAAGGAAAAGGTACATTCAGACAGTATGAGGAATAAACACACTCTACTTTTCCATGTGTTAACCCATACCTACACATTACATAATTAATTACATTTACATACTGTTTATGTTCTGCATTGATAGGCTTGTGTCTGCACTTTTTCTGTTTGTTTCAATGTCCAACAATTGCATAAACATGGCAAGACTGTATATGCAATATATTTTCATGAAATTTAAATTATATGTCCCACTTATAAACACAAATGTGGTATTGAGTGAAAACTTAGAATCCACACTTTTGACAGAACCTATGAAATAATAAATATAAAATTATAACATGCCTTCGTCATCACCAGCGTTAATTTAAACTTCTAAGGTTTAAATGCCCTTTCACCAAAAACATTTGTCAAAGTTTATGCTAGATTAATACTTTTCTCTTGTGTGCTCTTGTACAGGAATTTTTTGACATCTGGCCTGTGCTGATGGGAGAGCAGGCACCGTACTCTGGGCCTGTGACACCAGATGGGAGGGTACGTGTCTGAGCAGCTTTTGGAGCTGGATGATTCACTTTGCACCTAAGCTTGTCAAATGACCTGAAGACTTGTTTATTTGTTCTTACAGGAAATCAACTTCTACAAGGTTATTGACTACATTTTGCACGGGAAAGAGGAAATCAAAGTCATACCGTAAGTTTTTGCCTTTTGTTGTTCACTCCTGAATTCTGGTATAAGGATCGAAATTACTTAAAGGCAACTTCAAAAATTAAAATAAATAAAAAAACAGATAATAAATAAATGAATATAAATATATTTCATGATATCATTGGTGTAAGAACAAAAATTCTTCAAAACGGTAATTTTACAGGAGAAGGAAAAAACATTCTTAGTTCTGAATGGAAGATAATGTAACAAGATTTTATTTTAAATAATTTTAGAGCAGTTCTACAGGTCTGTTCATCATGAAATGTTCACACAATGTAAGGGACAATGAAAAAAAATAAAAAATGACAGAAATGGAATACAAGGTTTTGTTCTGACAGAAATATACAAACTTATCAGTGGAATCTATATGGCTGATATATTTTTGTTTTTGTTACAGAAATCCACCTGCAGACCACTGGGCACTGGCCAGTGGGTTACCCACTTATGTAGCAGAGAGTGGTTTTGTAAGTATTGTGCCTTTCCATTTTTTACAGTATATTCATTAGGCCTGAAAGTCACGTTGTAACGCTGTGTATGATTTTCTGTATTGTGTTTAAGATTTGCAATATCATGAATGCAGCAGCAGAGGAAATGTTCACCTTTCAGGTAGCAGTCCATGGTTTCTACCGAAAAACTATATTTAAAATTTTACATCTAAAATAGCAAAATGTGAACTCCAGGGTTGCATTATGAGTTCAGAAGTCTTCATCTATACCAAGCATTTGTCTCCTTCTGATGTAGACTGAACCTCTTGATGACAGAGGCTGGACCATTAAAAATGTGCTGTCTCTACCAATCGTCAATAAGAAGGAAGAAATAGTGGGAGTGGCAACTTTCTTTAACAGAAAAGACGGCAAGCCATTTGATGAACAGGATGAACAACTAATGGAGGTATTGTTTTTTGGTTGACCAACACAGAATCCCCAGTTTAGAAGCTATGTTTTTTTTTCTCCTAGTGCTTTTAGAGCATCAGTCTCTGGGTGATTAACCAGTCAGAATCAAACACTAACAGCATGTGCATGACAATAAGAATTTGATTCAACAAATGATCATTTTTTAAAGGCTTTGACCCAGTTTCTGGGCTGGTCAGCACTCAACCCGGACACCTACGATAAGATGAATAAACTGGAGAACAGAAAGGATATTGCCCAGGACATGGTCTTGTACCATGTCAAGTGTCGAGATGATGAGATTCAGAATGTCCTTGTAAGTTCAAGTCTTTGAATCAGTTGTATTTTCTCTATCTAATAATGCAGACAAATAGACTTTGATTATTTTTTTGAACATTCTAGAAAACCAGGGAGGTTTATGGGAGAGAACCAAGAGACTGTGAAGAGGATGAACTTTGGCAGATCCTGGTATGTACAGTCTGTTAAACCTCACAGTCTACATTTAAAATTCTAATTATTTCGATATGTATATGCATTGTAAAGGTGGTAGCACCCTCAAACAGTACACTAACATTGTTGAAAGCAAAAAAAAGAGAAAAGTCCACAATTTACATCAGTACATTCACTTTTAAAGTATTATAAGCAAAATGTATTATAAGCAAACTGTTGTCTTCTTTATCCATTATCTTTGCCTATAGAAAAAACAACTTCCAGGGCCAACCAAATTTGAGATCTATGAGTTCCGGTTTTCAGACTTTGACTGCACTGAAATGGACTTGGTGTTGTGTGGGATCCAAATGTACTACGAAGTTGGAGTGGTCAAGAAATTCCAGATCCCTCAGGAGGTCAGTGTTCACACTGGTTAGGGGAATCAAATGGCACTACGCAACCATATGCTTAGTGTATCCCTGTTCATAAAGAAAATTAATGAAGAACTCAAGATAGTAATGCTTTGATTATTTTAACTATTAGGTTCTAGTACGATTTATGTACTCAGTCAGCAAAGGCTACAGGCGGATCACCTACCACAACTGGCGCCATGGCTTCAATGTTGGACAAACCATGTTCACACTACTGACGGTATGAACCTCTTCTCTTACATCACCAATGCAATGCAGTGTAATAATTTGCTTAAAAAATGCTTTTGTTGCATCTACTCTAAATTCAAGAGAAGCTATAGAGAAGCAATAGAAGCTACAATTACAGTGTGTTATTTGTGGACTCAGACAGGGAAGCTGAAGCGGTACTACACAGATTTGGAGGTAATGGCCATGATCACAGCTGGTTTCCTGCACGATATTGATCACAGAGGCACCAATAATCTCTACCAAGTGAAGTGAGTTAATAACTATCACTGCAGAACTTGATTTATACAACAATTTTAATTATATGCAGCAGTTACTCAGAGTACATATAAGACAGGCAATCTTGTAAGAATTTAACATTTCTTTTTGTATTTGTTTTCTTTGTGATCAGATCTCAAAATCCACTAGCAAAGCTGCATGGCTCCTCCATTCTGGAGAGGCATCATTTAGAATTTGGCAAGTTTTTGCTTGCAGATGAGGTAAGAGTTTGCATCTTAAATAAATAATGCTCTCTCACATCAAAGTAAGTGAGAAACCATCATAACCACATAACCAAAAGGACTGATCTTGACCTTTTGCATTTCTCCCCAGTCTTTAAACATTTTCCAAAACCTCAACAGAAGACAGACAGAGCATGTTTTCCACCTGATTGATATTGCCATTATCGCAACTGACCTTGCCTTGTACTTCAAGTGAGTTATCATTATTTGACCAGTATTATTATTTCAGAGTATCATTTGCCCTTGAACCTATAGTGTGGTTACATGTAAATTCGCTCTCTGTTGTTAACAGGAAGAGGACGATGTTCCAGAAAATTGTGGATCTCTCAGAGACGTATGAGGATGAGAAGAAATGGGTTGATTTTATGTCTCTGGAAACAACAAGGAAGGAGATTGTAATGTGAGAGTAAACAATTTAAAGTTGCATAAAGCTCTCTAGGACACAAACTTGGCAAACTGTGAAGTAGTCTCACATTCCTGATTGAAAGTAATAAAGGCTTGTTTATAAGGATCTGTTCTCATTCCACCGAACAAACAGGGCCATGATGATGACAGCTTGTGATCTGTCGGCCATCACCAAGCCATGGGAAGTTCAGAGCAAGGTGAGCGCTGACAGGGTTTATTGTCTAATGTGGAGTAATACAGAATAACAAAGTCTTGGAGCTCATATACATGACTCTTTGATTGTCCCCAGGTGGCCCTCTCTGTTGCAGCAGAATTTTGGGAGCAGGGTGACTTAGAGAGGACAGTTCTTGAACAGCAACCAATTGTAAGTACTTTTAGGTTTGGCTGTTTTTTTATGTCTGTGTTGGTTAGCTTAAGTTGAAGCAGTACACTCAGGTCTGATTCTCGAGTAAACTTGCAGTGTTTTTTCATTTATCCTATATTTATCATTAATTAATTTATCCTACATTTTATCTTCAGCCCATGATGGATCGGAACAAAGCAGCAGAATTACCCAAGCTTCAGTGTGGTTTCATAGACTTCGTCTGCACTTTTGTCTACAAGGTAATGTGTAGCAGTATTCTTTAATTATGACTAAACTGCATGAATTGTGTTATGCTCTGCTTCTGTGTAGCAGGTATATCTTTAAGGTCCAAAGGCCAGTGTGACATTACATAAACTTCTCCTGTACAGGAGTTCTCTCGTTTCCACCCAGCCATCCAGCCCATGTTTGATGGCATCCTGAACAACAGGAAAGAGTGGAAGGCCTTGCAGGAGGCATATGAAGCAAAGCTGAAGGCAGCTGAAGAAGAAGCGAAGGCAAGGCAGGAGGCTGCGGCAGCCAAACATGGTTTGAATTATATATTACTTTTTATCAGTAAGACTAAACACTTTTAAATAAATAGGACCTGCGTTTTTGTTAGGTACTTATTTTCTATTCTTCTTCTACAGCTACTAATAACAATGCCAGCGGAGGTTCATCAGGATCCAAGACCTGCTCAATCTGCTAAAACTGAGGGACCATTTGGAAGGGCAACAGCCACTAAAGGCACAGGGGGAAAACCTCACCCCAGAACACAAGGACGCAGGAAAAAGAATAAGTGGGCCACACGTTTTCAATGCATCATATACTATCATAAGGCTTAACCAGGGGTGTCAAACTGGGTTCCTTCTGAGCCACAGATCTGCAGAGATTAGCTTTCTGTCTCATTAAACACCACTGATTCAACGTATCAGCTAATTAACAAGGCCTTCATGAACTGAATTCAGAGTTTAGAAGAGGGAAAATGTTCATCTCTTCTGAGCTGTGGCCCGGAGGGAATCCAGCTTGACCCTTCTGCTTGAGACCAACTGGGGCCTGACATCAAATTCTTTTAAAAAATTAAGTTTGGCTCTTAATTGTATCATTGTTTTCTATTAACATGTTTATATGTTTTGGCTTGGTTTTGTTGAGTAATTACCTCGTGATGTCACTGGGCAACATCTATTATTTACAAGATATTTTAAAAGAAAATTCAGTTTGGAGTGTGCATATCACAAAGAGGGTTGCACTTAATCTACATCACAATGCAACGATAGATGATATACCTGTTATTTCATTTTTTTCGGAGACAAATTTAAAGTTTTGAAATCAACTGTGGTAACTGTGATACTTCTTGTTAGTCACTGAAAATTAGTTACTGTACAAGTACAGTTACATTTATTTGTACAAGTTTGTCACGTGGTCTCTAGATCCACTTAATTTATCCAAAGTATGAATGTAATTGAGTGTCAATAATTGAAATTTAAGATGTAGAATAAGTGTAATTTGGAAAATTAATGCTGTATCTATGATTACTTCCCATTACCCATTATCCCATTAGCATTACTATTATATGCCTGAGAATTTCCTTTAAATTTGTGCATTAATATGCGTTCCATAAACATATTTGGGTCATAGAATGCATAATACTGAACACTGTCCTTCCTGAGGTGACCAAACATTAAACAGAAAATGGGTAATGGCTAATGGACGGACATGTAATATGTGCTTTGTTTGCTTGGAGATCAGTATGTACGAAGAGAAAAGCATCAGTAGTATCAGATTCAATGTTGCACTTATGTTCTATTTTGACCACTTGAGAGACCTGCAATTTGAACATTTATTTCCATCATTATTTATATCAGGTGCTAGTATTCTTCTGCTTTGCTGAAGAAAACACTAGTACTTGATGGTTCCCCTTACAAGACATGAAACTGGAGGAAATACTGATGCCAGTGGCCTTGAAACCATACATCTAATGAATTCTCAGCTAACCTCTGATGACACAAAACCTATGGATGTTACAGCTATCTGTAATGATACAGCAAGAGTATTCAGACAGGGGTATGATGTCTCCTATTTTGTGTGATCTTCATGGAGGAAGGAAGTGTCTTTCTTCCATTACCTGTCTATGAGACAGTCTCAGAAAATCAAGACAGCAATGTCTTCATTCTGTACATAAACATGTAGGTGAGACAGACTTTAGAATGAGAGCATGTCACTGGATTATACTGTAAAGCACCTGAATTATGGCAGTTATTTTTGCTATTTAAAGTTTGCTGCTTTGATTGCGCATATGCAACACTAGTTGCCTAAAGGGAAATCAAGCCAACTTGTCATAAATAAAACAAGACAGTGTAGAACTGGTCTTAACTTTAATGTGATTAATTTGTCATTGTATTGCTTTTAAGATACTGCCCCACTCCAACGTTTGATAAATCATCCTGTAAAGCTGTTTCTGTATGCTCTCCACAAAAAAGAATTAAAGTACGTATTTTTATGAACTTCTTTTTTTTGGAATTATGTTTGGTTAATGGTCAGTGAGAGTAAATGTATGGATTTAAGATTTAATCCAAGCCATAAATTCATGGCACTATTTTTGATGTTCTATTTCCACTAGCCCTTTAATTAGCTTGTCATCTCACAGCCGTTTATGAGCAGTGACTCACTCCTTAGTAAAGCCTCTTATCTTATACAAACTATCAGCAGTTTCCACCCCTCTAGCTCAGTGCTTGCCTGCCTGTAACCTGCTAAGGTTACTTTAGTAACTGTAGCTCTTGCCCTCTCTAGGAATTTCCTTATAAAGAAAATAATACATAATACACAGTTTGATGCTGTGCCTGTGTTGCTTCTATCATTTCACATTTCTGTTTTGTTATTGTGTTGATTCATTGTCATCGCTAAAATATGTACATTCTCTAAATTGTAGTTCCTGTTACTTGTTTCATTTACATCAAAGTTTGTCATTCAGTTCCAACAATATAAACTACTGGAACGGGAATAGTCTGGGACCACCGCAAGCCTAGTTGGGTAAAACCTGCAGTAAGTTGTGTTGTACAAACTCAGCACTTTCTCGTATTGGACTGTGACCTGAATCCCTGGATTTATGCTAAACCATGTGTGGCTTACACAACTGCACTCTTTAAACCTCAGTGTAGCAGCGCTGAAGGGCAAGGATGATGGACGTACAGTTCCTTCAATTAGAATCTTGAACTGTGTGTTTCTTGATGATTTACACTATAGAGCCCGGAATTTAGAACATGGTGACTCAACCATATGATTGGCCATTAAGCTTGAGTTACGAGTTAGGAGACACGGTGCTCCCTAATAGCAATGAAACGTTAAATCTTAATACTCATACAGTCTGTTAAAGATGACCACTTCAGAATAAAATCGCTTTGTTTCCCGTTCTCTCCTTTTAAGTAGTAGAGCATAAATATTGAGAAAATTAAATTAGTGGAAAAGTTATAACTGGTTGTATATTTGCTGCTTAAAAGTGGCCACATCCTACAACCTCCTTTTTACCTGAGGTCCACTTATAATATTTGTGTCATTCGACGTGAAAAAAAAATTGTCGTTATTCATTTCCCAACTTTTTGCCATCCCTTAGATTTGAACAGGCTGTTTTTTATACTGTGCCTTTGAGACTAGTATATGTAAATGACCTCTGGTTTGACTGGCCTACCTGTATTGTGCTTCATTCAAAAAGTAGCCCAAGAATCACTCTTTATAACCTGAGTGTGAATGGGTGGAGCTAAACTGCTCTAGGCTGAATAGATGGATATATGACGGTTTGTGTAACATAACAAATAGAATTCAAATGGGCAATCTTTGCAGCTTAATTTCCATATGTGGACTGGGAGGTGGATGGTGTGTTTTTAAACTTTAACAATGTTTACATACTTCAATATTATTTTACAAAATGATGGACAGTTCAGGTTTCCATGATATGGGCTCCTTATTTTTTTTTTACACTTATAATTCACTTTTTTACACCTGTAACTCACTGACATCATCAAACTTCTGACTGTGGTGTCTATTTTCAGAGTCACTGTACAGAAACATGAATGTCTGTATGCTAATGATGCGTTCCAGTTCTGGAAGGTTGTATCAGATGGTTGACTAGTAAGTACAACTAAACTCCTTTCGGGTGGTTGTTCAGAAATGGATGCGCCATATGGAAAAAGAAAGCATGAAGATCCAGAGAATAAATATCCTGCTTTTTCTTTGCTGGGTTAAAAAGCACACAGATCTAACTGAAGTGCTTCAGGTATATATTTTTTATTATTATTATATATTATTTCACATTCACTACAAGTTTAGCATTTTTCACTTGTGTAAAAGGTGAAAGATTGTGGTATATGTCACATCTCGTAAACCTGTGTATTATCTAGAATTCTGAGTCTACATGTTGTAAATATGACTTTGTTGGCCATTCAAGTGCAATTAACAAAGTGTGAAATCTGGTATTTACCAGTTTCCAACACCACTCAAATGCAGCATAAATGTCTGAGTTTTGTATTAAGCTTCTGTGCTATTTTTGATTCATGTGTGTTAAGTGTGAGCAAAACACACATGCCCAGAAACCCACTGTCACAGCAAAACAGACAATGAAAATACTTTTGATGCTTTTATTGAAAAATAGAGGTAATATAATTACTCTTATACTTCACTTTGTAGTGCAGGACATGACTGAGGAGACTGAAGTCATGATTCATTTCAGAATGCTGTCAGAGTCGGCTGCAAAAAGAAAGACAGAGTTAGTCTTGGTTTAGCCATGTGGTGCCAAGGACTGCAGATGTGATTTATATCATCCATCAGCTCCCACATGGTGGCACTGTCTGTGTGCTAAAAGGTTTGACAACTGGGAGTTGATTTCAGTGCCATTTAATTTGAAGTCATTTGAGATTTTACATTCACAACACTAAATAACATTCTTATGCTTATGCTTATTATTAATTTTAAACTAATGAACAACATTTATACATGCCCAGAAAAGGTATTAACACCAGATAAGGTTACAACTGCCTGCATTTTACATTAAGTAGGCCCACTGTGTTCCACTTTGTGTTTAGAAAACAAAACTCACATCCTTCACCCTTAAAAAGACGATTCTTCAAGAGTTCTTTAGTAAACCAGAACCCTTTTGGTGCTATAATAGAACCCTTTTCAAAAAGGTCCTATATAGAACCATCTATAGCACATTTTCCATCAGTCTGAAGAACGCTTTCATCATGCAAAGGGTTCACAGAGTGTTCATGGTTCTATATAGAACCACTTTCTTTACTAAAGAATCACTGAAGGACCATCTTTTTAAAAAATGTATCTTAATGAATTTAACAGTTTAAAAAGCAACAAACCAAACATACCTTCAGCCAGCTGTTTGTAGATTCTCTCTTGCTCCTCCCTCAGTTTCTTCTCTGCCTCTTCAACACGCCTCTCCTCGGCAGCAATGGGTTTCAGGTAATCTTTAAGTAGTAAGAATATTTATAAAACAGGTATACTGTCATCTAACTTAGCAGTACTGGACCACAATTATATATTCACATATTTACTGAACACAATCATATGCCATCAAGTACTTTTACACTGAGAATAATACGTAATGAAGGACCTCACCATATCTCTGCTTTCCATAGATGATTCCCACCAGCAAGGCAGACCATCTTGCAGTCTGAAATTAGCCAGAGAGACCATGACACAGGATCTATTATTGAGATCTCACTACTGGTCACCTGTCTGTCTAGTCATGGAACTAGACAAGCTGCTGGCCAGATAACCTCTCCACACTTTCCACATTAGGAAGAAGAATTGGCTGGCCAGAAAACAGCGGCAAAGTAATTTAATGTTCAGTGTCAGGAGTCTAGTTTTGGATGCCAGCATCACCTCTGAATGACATAAGCAAGTAACATGAGAAAATACAAGCGAATGCTGAGCAACCAGCTAACGCAACTAAAGTAACGCTAGCTAGCTGAGAACTGCAGCCAGCTAGCAAAAACTAGCTAATTACTTACAGTCATTCATTCAATGACACAAAGATAAATGCTTAGCTAAACAATTCTCAATCTCCTGTCGGGCAGATATAATTTATTCATCACTTAAGCACCTCAATAATTTTACTGTCAAATAACGTTTAAGCCAGCAAAGCCAGGTTGCTAGGAAAACAAATCATCTCGTCCAGCAGCGTTTGCTTGCTAAACTAGCTTACCTAATGCTAGCTATCACCACTGACCTTCTAATACTTAGCTAGTATTAGCATAGTGGCTATCCAGACAGCTAGTGCAGCACTGCAGTACAGAGCTCAGTAGAGGCGGTTAGCTAGTGCTGGCTAGCCTTATGCACAAGACTGACTATGAACGAAGGTCGAGTTGTGGAAAAGCTGTGTAACATGTTCAGTCAAATGAAGCATTGCTTGATAAAACTACTGTAGCTACACTACTACGACTATAATTTCCTCGGTTGATAAAAAATTACCTTGATAAGCGGCGAAACCTGGACAGGAGGGACCATTGTAGCTAGCGCTGTTGAAGCTGAGTCTGTAGCACCCAGACAGACAGTGGAGGCGCAGTAATCTTGTTAGGCTCTGTAGTGGAAGATATTTCAACCGCAAAACTTTAAACTTTCATGTAATCAGAGGTGGAGACGTGAACAGAGCAGCCTAAATCCTCTAAAATCAAGTAATAGTATTGTTACTTCATTCAACTCAGTCAGAGGTACTTTCCAATAAACGAGAACGGGTACAAAAGTAAATACTTAAAGGGGAATTCCACTGATTTTTAAAAATTTCTCCGCAATTCAAGAGAGACGTAAACAATCCACGAAAATGTAATACATGGAAACATTTAAATCCCAAATACATTACATATATTAGCATATATTGGATTTCCTTTATATATCTAACTAATATTTGTCGCATATGGACATACGGCATGCCAACTTACTTGAAATTTGCCATTTTCAAATATGGGACATTTCAGCCTTATACCAACATATACAAACATAGACGTGAAACATGTATGTGTAAAATGTATGATAGACAGTATTCATATATGAATGGCATATATTATTCATATATGCTAGTTTGAGGTTATATAAGGTCTTTATGCATCTTCTTTGTTTCTTCAGCATACTTTCTTATGAAGTGAAAAGAAGAATAATAGCTACTGAATACTAAAACATGCTCATTGTAACATGCAATAAAATCATTAAAACGTGAAATCAATTAAAATCATGTTCCCTGACCTATTTAAATAGTGCAATATTCAAAAGCAAATGATTAAAGCAATAGGAACAATATATACTAGGATAGATTTAAATGTATCAGACATATATGTATGATCTATATATTACGCATAATGTGTATTCACCCACCTATCAGACATATATAGACATATATATTATGCATAAAGGACTATTAGTTGATACTTGCATATATGTACACAACATATATGTACATATCATTATATATAAAACTATATATATATTAAAAATGCGTAACTCATGGCCATATATCAGATTTCTGTATGGGAAGATGTTCAGTGTGGTTTGAAGTGAAATGCTGCATTGTAGAGAAAATTGCCTACTTTGATTTCTTCTTTGTCTACATCTCACTCTCTCTCTCTCTCTTCTCACTATATATATATACATATATATATATATATATAGATGTATGTATATATATATATATACACACACACACACACATATATATATATATATATATATATATATAAATATTGAGATGTATATATATATATATAGATATATAGACATAGAGAGAGAGAGAGAGAGAGATGTAGACAAAGTCACTCAGAGTGGGTTGATGAGAAATGGTTAACTGCAGAGAAACTTACAGAGTCTGAATTACTCACAGTGGTGTTGAAAGGAACTAGATTTCCGAAGTGTTATTACATGAAATGATGACGATAAATACAGTGCCTGCCATTGGAGATATTGTGTTGGAGATATTGTGTTTGAACACTCAGAAGATATGTGTAAATACTTCAAATAGCATTTTGTTACAGTTATTTTTAAAGTAGACATAAGATATCTGGCATGAGTGTGGGATGAGGGACAGCTGTTGGCCTGCTCTCTTGCTAAATTTAAAGATATGACAAACATGAAATGAAAATGTTTGGGAATTTGCTTCTGAACTCTGAGAAGTAGAGCATGAGACATATAACAGTACTGTGTGTTTACTGTAATAGGCCCAGCTTTACTTTATACAATACAAATAGTGACTGTGCTGCATTCAGCTGTGCTTTAGTGTAGTTTTATCACAAAACAAAACACAGAAAGTCTGTCTGTGTGGTGGCCTGTGACAGAAGTGCAGTAGCAGTGGCTCTAAATAGAACAATGAGGTACTCCTTCTGGCATGTGGCAGTAAGATCACAAAAATACTACCAGCTTGTTTTGGCATATGACTGCACCTGCGTAGTCATCGCACTCTGGTACAAGGATGACACATAGTGCCAAGCTGCATAGCTGGAATGCTGCTGGAACTTTCCAGCCCAGAATATAAAGGCGCAGCACTGCGTTTGCTGAGACAGAAGCAGCACGACAGCCGACCAGCTACGATCAGCACAGCCACTGAAAGACAGCCACCAAAGATGCTTTGCCCAAGCACATTTCAGTCTCCGCTCAGCCCCTTCATGGACTTCCACTGGCCAGTGCGCAGTCTCTGGCCGGAGACGAGGCCTCTCTTTTTCCAAATCGAGCAGGAGATGATGAGGCACATGCAAGAGATGAGGCACAACTTGGAGTTCATGGAGCGCCTCCACAGGAGGATCTTCGACGAGATCGACCACGTCCCTGCCTCAGTAACTTTCAAGCCTATCTCATTCCAGCTGGGAAAAGAAAGTGACCGCTTTGCACTGATGCTGGACACTAAAGACTTCACCCCGGAGGAGCTGTCTGTCAAGCAAGTGGGCAGGAAGCTGCGAGTGAGTGGGAAAACGGAGAAAAAGCAGGACGACGGCAAAGGATCCTACTCATACAGATGCCAGGAATTCCGGCAGGAGTTTGACCTTCCAGAAGGTGTCAATCCTGAGTCAGTTACCTGCTCTTTAAACAACGGTCAGCTGCAGATACAGGCGCCCAGAGAGAGCTCTCCAGGTGAGAAGGAGAGAGTGGTGCCTATTACATACACTCCTGCTGTGAAGAGCCCTCCTCAGAGTCCACAGCCACAGTCACAAGAGGCCCAGGAAGACTCCCCCAAGAACTGAACTCAGCAACCTCAGTCTGGCTGAAAATGAACATGTAGTTCTGTTGAATGTGCACACATAATTTATTATCAGCATTGTAGCTATATTCCTGGTTGCTGCTAGTCTTTGTTTTAAATGTCTAAGATTCATTGTGCTAACCCCTACTACAGCTGTAACAGATTGAATGTATTGTTAATTATGGATGCAGTGGGGTTTGACTGTGAAAGATACCTGAATGTTTGAAACTTTTCACGGGAATCATTGGACTACTAACTTTGTACAATATTAAAGTAGTTTGAATTACTTTTAATTATTCTTTTGAGAAGTGTTCAAAGTGAGCTGCCATATCTTGTCATTTGTTACCTGTAAGGGATCCATAACTCTCCCTGTCTATCTTCCATTTGAGGGGATGAGTCAACCCTTTTCTTAAAAATTCTAAAAACCTACAATTTTAAAACATTACCACATACAATAAAAACTACCTTAGTTGACTGAACAATAGATTTAAAGCAGAAACAAAGATAAAATAGAAATAGCAATTAGTTGTTTAGTAGGGTAGATTGTTTATAGTCTTGAAGAAGCAATCGAGCTAAACTAGCATTTAAAGTTGTTCTGTACAGCAGCACTGCCCGCCTGTGCCTCATCGGTTTGACAGAATTCATGACTTTGTTTTGTTTCCTGTTTTAGTCTACAGTAAAAAAGTGACTACAATACCCAGCTTGCATTACATGAATACCTCACACAAACATAGGGATTCCCTAAGGCGCTCAACAAATGCTGACTGCTAGTCACTTATCTAGAGCCAGCTAGTGCTAGCTAGCTTTAGTAATATAGCATTAACCTAAACTGGTTGTCAAACTTTGTTCTTTGTTCAGCCAGATAGTATAAAAAAATCCATCCACCCTCAAGTATCAGTAGTCTTTCACAATTTACAATGTAAATAGATATGTCTAAAACAAATGTTGTTATGGCAAATTTTTATTTTTATTTTTATTTTTTTATTATTTTTATTTGAGTGTCCAAAGTAATGCCAGGACTTTGGTAATGCACATGGATGCATTCTCACACAGCTGCTACGATCCTTGTTTACATTATACAGTAAATTGGACAATGTGCACAGCTGAATGCATTCAGCATTTCAGTAAACTGGAGCTGAACACCAAACTAGTATTTTTTATTTTTCCTTTCTTGGTTATTGGAGTGAATAATTAGTGGATACTTGAATACAACAATAGAATAATACAGCTGGTGCAGAATTTCAAACACATGTCTTTCTGCAGAGAATTTTGTGACACAATCACTGTTATAAGCCAAAGTCATGCTTACAAGGTGGAAGATATATAACGAAACAAGGTATCCTCAATAAAAGGATAAATATAAAATATAAATAATAATAATATTAATAAGTATAACAATAGTAATAAAAATAGTAATACAATTATTATTATTGTTATTCTTCTTCTTATTATTATTATTGTTGTTGTTATTATTATTACTACTACTACTACTAACAACAACAACAACAACAACAACAACAACAACAATAATAATAATAATAATAATAATGATAATGATAATAATAATAGTTATCATTACTTTTATTTTGAAATAGAAAGTGACGTATTTCCGCCGAGGAAAATCAAAACTTCCTCCTCACGCCGGTAAGCAGGGCGTGGTGTTTGTAGTCGTTGTCACGGGGCGGTGATCGTGATCTGAGTCTCCGCTGTGACGCGTTTTTGTGAATGTAACCGCTGATAAAACTGCGCACAGAGGAGTTTTATTAACGGCGCTCTGCAGCAAAAAGAATCTGACTGGTGTAAAATTAAGCGCCAACAAACTGTTATCAGTCGTCTACCACTGTTTTTCCTTTGGAGGAAACTGACTCGGGCTGTAGCAGATACATCAAGAAGAAACTGCAGGTGAAGGAAAAGTCTATAGCAGTAAGACAGTTGCAGACATCTTCCCAACATATAGATATACTCATATATGTGTGTCAAATAGTCAAATAGGCACTATATTTACATATATTTCAGTATATTGACATGCCTGTGCATATGTTAAATGGCACATTAAAATATATTTAGAACATTTTATATTAAATATTGGTTAAAATGTCATTGTTTTCCTATTTTCTCTTGTTTAAATGATTAATTAGTTTGCTTTCATCAGAAATAGTTCACATGAGTATTTTATTGGAAAACAGATGAGAAGATGCTATAGACTTACAGCTAATGTATTGTGTTAACAGTTTTTGTGTGTGATTGTTTTGTAACTTTTTGCCCATTTAGGTGTTGTACTTGTACAGTGTGTGATAGATCTCTGAGTAAGTCTGAGCACTGTCAGTGCGTGATTGGTCACTTGAAACTGGAGATCCAGGCTGAGGCTTATAAAGTTTTCAAAGAAAATAGTCATCTTGTGCTGCCACTATCAATTACATTAATGAAGTAATGTACCTATTGTTTTGAAAACTAATCTGTTCATCAGCTTTTAAGAAAGACCAAACAGTAAAAATGGACATAACTAGATAATAACTAATCAGGCATAGTCTTTCAGATATTTTAAAGTACTTCAATGGAAATTAAATCTTTAAACAGAAAAAAAAGCCTTGTTTTTTTTTTTTCTTTTTTTTTTTGAGCTTACACTGTACCAGAGGGGTTCACTCCAGGCAGAGTTTCCCTGAAGAACATGTCAAAGATGGTTCTTTAAAGACATATTTGTAAAGGAGAGGTTTGAGTGTAAAGGATCCAAGTACGTATGGAAACAGACCAGGAACCTTTATTTTTATAAGTGTATGGCTGTCATGAATATGCAATTAAAGTCAATTAAATAACGACTTTTTGGTAATTTGCATGATGATAATGTATATTTTAAATTTAAAAATATTTTTAAAGTTTGAAGATTCTTCACATAACACAAAGGTTCTATACTAATTAAAAGTTTTTTCCTAGAACTGTACATCCAAGCTAAGAACTGTTTAGGAACCTTTCTTTTAAAAGTGCACGCAGTATTCTTGCGAAAACCCAAAACGGAAACAGTATGAAGTCACACTTGAAAAGTCATGTGAGAGTATATTCTGGTCTGTGATCTTTCAGCCATGGAAGATGTTGGAAAAGATCTGCAGATCGCAGAAATCATTAACTACATACTGTGAAGTACAAGGGGATGTAAACATGGATGTAACCGAACTGTTAGCCCCAGACATTGTTTTATATGGTCCTGGTCCATTTTTTGGTTATTAATAAAAATATATTCAGTATGCCTTATTTATATGTATTCATAAATTACCGAAAAATATAAAGAAAAATGCTACTTCAGCAGCTTTACATTGCCTCCCATTCCAAATGAACAGAAATTTGATAGTTCTTTTAACATGCCAGCTTTATGTTCAGGTTTTTATATGAGTATTTTCATTCATACACACTGCTTATTATTCACTCAAACTACCTTATAGTACCAAGTAACCTTCAACAGCAAATGAACTGACTCACCTTTTAGCGAACATAAGAAAACATGTGTAAGTTTGGAAGTTTCCCAGGCACATCCTTTGAGCATATCCAGAATTAAAATTTGAAAATACCGTTGTACAGGAAACACTGATGCATTGTTAAATGAAAAATGGCTAGCAGTCATTAAATAGTGATTGGATGGCTGACAAAATGAGGCTGGTCTAGTTGTTTCAGCCTCTGAGTTTGGCAGAGTGTAGTCAGACTCCTGCTCAGTAGTGTGGCACATGGTGCGTGATGGTGGGTAGCAAGCAGTATGTAACGGTACAGAAAACAGTATACAGTATGTTACTGGACTGGAGATGGACATCTCTGATTTTTTAAAATAACAAACTGTTTGTTTACTTTATTTTCCAAAGAGTTTGGTTCTCTTCAGTAATGTGTACAGCACAGAACATAATTCAACCAAAAGGACATAGTCATGGTGACTGAAGTGTCTATTCTAAAAGCTTCTATTTTAAAAGTGTCCTAATGGTATCCCAGTATTTTGATACGCAAGTGAAGCCTCACAGTTCTTACAGAGCTTTGGTGCCGAATTGCATCATACCCTGTTACTGTACTGCATTAGTTGGGAATTAGCCTTGGGCTTTTTATGACTAAAAGAGCTGAAAATAAAGATTAAACACTATCTCACAAATTTGACAAAACTGTCAAACTAATAGGTTCTCTCTTCATTTGAAAAGCTGTTGTAGATAAAACTAAGCAACAATATGGGATCGGCGTCTTGGGTGTTGTCATGTTCTTACAAGCAACTCATGTTCTGATACAGATTTATTTCACTGTATTTTCATTATTTATATTTTGATTTAATTTTTAGGCCACATCACTTAGTCATTAGGACAAATATGAAGGGGAAGCCTGTTCAAATCCACCTTCATTTTGCCTGCCTAATCTTTCATTAGTCACTGTCAGCTATACAATAATCTTATCTAATAAATCTGCCTGCTGTCAGTTGTTTTATGATAAAAAATGCTGATAAGTTGCATGATGACACAATTTCTTCTCTGCTTTCTTATGATTTACTCACAGCTAATTCCCTTATTGTATGGCAGCATCTGACAGTTATGGGAGGAGAAACCCAGTGAAAGCCAGTAAAAGCCTCCACTGAACAGAACCTGCCACTGGCTGACATGCAGGTGCCTGAAGGCCTGGTACCTAACAAAGCAGAGCGCGTGGAACAGAGCCAATTCCATCCCTGCTGGCCTCCGGCTACAGATGGCAAATGGAACATGTGGTTTGTATGACTGTTGATCCAAATAAAGCTCTGTGAAAGTCTCACTTTGAGCATTTGTTCTTTTCATGACTCCCACCTGTACACATTTCATGTCAAATTTACTTTTGATTTTGAGAATCTGTGCAGCGTAACATAACCAGCAGACGTGTCTGTAACTTCTCTGAACAAATCAGTCGGCCTGGGTAAATAGTGACGGACCAATATGATTTGAGTATAAGCCAACATCCTGCTTTCTCAATATATAGGCTGATAGTTGGGCCATGCTGTGTTTATAAATAAGATTGCAATGCAGTAAAATGAAAGGAACAGATTCCTGCTCAGTAGTGTGGCACATGGTACGTGATGGTGATTCGCATGCAGTATACAGTATATAACGGTACAGGAAACAGTATACAGTAAGTTACTGGACTGGAGATGGACATCTCTTTTTTTTAATAACTGTTTGTTTACATTCTTTTCCAAAGAGTTTGGTTCTAATCGGTCGGCCTGGGTAAAGAGTGAAGGACCAATCTGATTTGAGTATAAGCCAACATCCTGCATTCTCAATACATAGGCTGATAGTTGGATCATGCTATGTTTTTAAATAAGATTGCAATGCAGTAAAATGAAAGGAACATAATGTTGAAACTAATTTAAAAGTAGATGGATAGTATACCTCTATATATATATATATATATATATATATATAGATGGATAGTATACCTATATATAAAGTCAGTTTGTGTTATAGTAAAGTATATAGTAAAGTAATCCCATTGAGTTGTATTAAGTGAACAGCAGGTATCAGTACTCTTTAGTTGTGAAAATAAATAAGAACCATTGAAGGTCCAGCCAAAGGCCTCCCTCTCTGATTGGTAGATGACGGCGTTAATAAGTTCCGTTCAGCCAATCACAGCCTCTTTCTGTGAATTAAGCGCCGATTCGGGGGCGGGACTTAATTGCTTATAAATTTACCGCCGTTTGGGTTGCGTTCTCTGTAATGAGCCTGAGTGACTTATTCATCCGCTGACAAAGTTCATGTTCTCGGAAAAACCTCACCAGAGATGGTTCTTGGTGCTCTCTAACTCTCTGGAGCTACACACAGTCTGTACCTGTTTAATTACAACCGCTCGATGGTTTTAAGGTCTTTCTAAGCCGCCTGCTGCTGCTGGGATGAAGGAGTTGATTGAGGAGATGCCCGACACTGGGTACGGGTACGGGTGCGCCGTGGCTAACCGCTTCGGGAAGCTTCTGGATGATGAGTCGGATCCTTTCGACCTCCTGCACCAGGCGCAAGTGCAGCAGGAGCGAAAGAAGAAGAAAGAGGAGATAAAGAAGCCCCCCGCTCCCCCTGCGAAGACTGGGAAGAAGGAGTCCCAAAGAGAGAGGAAGGTTCCTCTTCGTACAGCCGGTGACAGTGGTGTGAATATTAACAGGGGTGTAGCAGGTAGGCTAAGGCTGCTTTAGCCGTTTGGCTAGACTTGCTAACCTGAGTTGTTCTTGTCAGATTAGTTCAACTGACTGGCGTTTAGTGTGAAAAGGACCATATATAACCCGTAGCTTGTTCTAATTGGGCTGACGTGTTGAAAGTGTATAACCTAGTTTTGCTTTGGATGAATGTTTTTTGTTTTTGTTTGTTTGTTTGTTTGTTAGTCCCATGTGACAAACACTAAGTGAGACACGCTCTTTAGCCACTCTTGGATTTAATGGATGAGATGAAAATGATCAAGCACTGTGTGGGATATGAAACTAGCCATCAATCAGTTGCTCAGGCTATAAACAACTGATTGTGCGAGCTCATGCTTTGTTGGCATGAAAACCTGCAGCCACAGTTCCCCTTTGAGGGTAAGATTGGATGTCCCTGCTGTACAGCAGTGGTTTCCGGCCCCTGGACTTTTCAGTCTCTTCCTGCTCCCAACACAGCTGATCCAACCAACCGGCTAATTAACGCTAACAGGCCCTTCCTGAGTTGAAGTGGCTGTGTTAGAGCAGGTTAACCTAACACAAATATGCAGGATAGATGGCACTCCAGTGCCAAGGATGGAAACCTGTGCTGTAGATAGTACTGTGTGTAGATCCTTTCATTTAGTTATTTGTATCCACTGCCTTTTTATTTGATTTTAACCAGGCCCAAGACGTCCTGCTCGTGGTCCGCCTGAGGAGAGAGTGGAGAGACGTGTTGCCTTTAATGAACCCAGGTTCAATGAGGGTGATGATTCCCTGGGGTACTCCATCGAGAGGTAAGCATTTTGGATATGAATGTGTGCTTAATGGTCAACTGTTTCCTTCCTCCCACATGCATGCGAACCCTGTAATGTGGTAAGAAAAATGTTTGCTGTTTACACATTAGATGAAGTTTCCTCAGAGCTACAAATAGTGAGTGGGACCTGGCTCTATATTGGCAGCACAAACTGCTGGGTTTAAAGGAATGTTTCCTTTAAAAAAAAATCAAATGCACAATTTTATCCTTACATGATCAGTCAGCCAAGGCATGTTTGACATTCGCTTCTGTAGTTTTGCACCTGCATCTACAGTAATGGAAGTCTAGGTCGAAAAACTTCCTCTTGCCTGTCTAATTTTAGTGATCTTGTAGCTCTGTTGTAGAACTAAAGAAGCACGCGAGACAGGAAACACTTTTTTGCTGATGAACTGTGAACAACATTAGAGAAACTGTAAATTTAGGTTAATTGTGATATTTAATGCTTTCACGCCTCACCTTTTTTTTTAAAGCAGGGCCTAGTTGAACTATGCAGAGTATGTTGGACAAATGTTCAGTGTTCACCAACCCTCTCCCTGGAGATCTGGCCTGCAGAGTTTAGTTCTAACATCTATTGTGCTGCCTCTCCCTTGCATAATACTAATGCAAGAAATTCAGAAGTTAATTAGCTGGAGCAAGAGTGGCAGATGGAGCTGGACTCTGGGGAAGGTAGATCCCCATGACCGGGTGATTGGTGACCACTGCTTTGGTCAGATTTTAATTTTTTACAGTAATCTTGTTGGTTGTTGCCATACTCTTTGATGACTGATATGAACCCCTTCATAGGCCTATAGAGCTTTTTGACCGAGCTGGACGAGGAAGAGGAGGTGGAAGGGGGCGTGGGGCACGAGGTGCTGGATATTCCAGGTCCAGTGACGGCTTTGATCCAAGGGGAAAGAGGGAGTTTGAGCGCCACAGTGGTAGTGACCGAGCGTAAGAAAAACACCATTTTCCAGTAGAGTTCTGTTTCTCTAGCGCTAAATGTAGAATTAAGGTCTCTTATTGCAGCTCACTTGGTGGTAAGTCCTGGAAGCTCTGTTAATTCTAATATTGATGTCGACTAAATACCATTGCTTACTTAGGCCCTTCTGCCTATCTAGCTTTGTCATCTTAATATTTGAATTATCTGAATTGAGTTGACTTTCAAGCAGGAGTGTTCGTCCTGAAGAGAAGAGGGGAGGCAGTGGACCTCGTAACTGGGGGTCAATGAGGGATCATGTAAGGTAAGATTCTTGTTTTGCAAAGGGCTGATTTACAGTAATGTTTACTCATGTATACTTTGTATAAGGCAGTTTATCTTGACACAGCCCTCATTTTTCATTTGATCTAACAGTGCAGTGGCTGATGCACTACCCAATGAGGAGATTGTTGAAAGTGAGGAAGCACCAGATACTGCAGAGAATGATGGAGAAAACCAGTAAGTCTGACATTTCTGTGAAATTTTAAGATGACCGTCAAATTGGCTAAAACTTGCATTAAGGTGTAAATGGGTATCTTGCCAGAAGATGAGAAACTCTGTTCCTGCAGGCCTCTTGAGAATGAAGAAGTGATTGAGGTTGCCATAGAGATGTCTCTGGATGAATGGAAGACTATGCAGGAGCAAAGCAGACCCAAGACAGAGTTTAACATCCGAAAGGCAGACACCAAGTTGCCCTCCAAAGCTGTGGTGATACACAAGTCCAAACATATTGAGGCAAGTTGCATCATTTTCCTAATAGGCCATCATAATGATGTAAGCAAATTAGTATTCTTGGCAAGTGTTTGCAATATGTTGTGAAGACTGATTCCATTTTTATTTTAGGAGCATGCAGATGGCATCAGTGAGGATGATGTAGTCTTTCGGCGTCCTGCAAATGACATCACCTTTCAGCTGGAGATAAACTTTGGTAGTCTGGCCCGGCCCTCTCGAGGGGGAAGAGGTGGACGAGGGGGTCGTGGCCGTGGGGCAGCTGCTCCCCAAAGATCACCTGAGAAATATGCTGAAGCGGTAAGCTTGCTTGAATATAGACCTGAACATAATTTGGCTAGTGTACATTGCTGAGTCATGGACTCCCTAATTAATTTATGCAGTTTTTATTAATGAATTGCACTTAATGGCTTGAACTGATTCCCTATGAATGGCAAATTGAGTGTTTAAACTGGTAAGTTGAACTGGTTAGTGTCTATTTTTACCATCACTTGTCTGCTGCTTGGAGGTGTCTAGATATGTCCCAAAAACTGGCATCTTCTACACACTTGGCAGCAAAACTATTTGTGATGACTGTTGTGGAACTTTGTCAGCAGTTATCCGAGTTCTGTTTGGCAATCTGTAAACTTTATTTAGGTGTAGTCAAATGGCAAGACCAGCTTGGCTTGCCTTGACTGAAATGTGGTCTGTCCAGCACTGAAAAGAGTCTGTTAGATGGATAACACAGCAGTGCAAAAGACTTGCTCCAGTTCTTGTGAATTGATTATAAGCTCAGTGAGGAGGCAAATGTGGCACTTCAGCTGCAACATCACGTTTGATAAATTAACAGTGCATGAGTTTTATACAGCTGGATGTGAAAGGTGTCTGAACATTCAACAGAACTTTGTAAAATGGTCATTAAGCTGAGAGTTGGTGCATTGCACCATAGCTGAGTGAGGCTTTTATTCCCTCAGGCTCCAAACCCAGATGACCCAGAGGATTTCCCTGCACTGGCCTAATGCAGCTGCCGCAGAAGGTACCCTTTGGATCAAATTGGTGCCAAACCAGCAGAAGTCCTGTGATTTGCCTTGCCCTGCTCTGGGTGAAATTAAACTGCACTTGAAGTTCCTGTAAAAAGAAATGTAAATTAAATTTTGTTCGCTTATTCTCAATGGGCCGTGTTCCGACTAGCATTTCAGTAGGCCCTTTCATTGTGATTATAGTTGTCACATATGGAAAATAAAGCAAGCAAATAAATGCAGACTTGGTGTGTGTGTGTGCTGACATATTAAGACTTCTGATCATTAAATGGCTGAAGATGGCAACTATGACAGCATAGATACCAGTCTAGAATCTGTTTGATACTGGGAGGATGTTGGCTTACTTTGAATGATGGGCAGAACCTTGATCCCTGGTCATAGCACTGCCACCTGCCCCCACCCCAAGAGTGTAAAGCACTGTCTCAACTTTGTGACCCACAAGGCAGCTTTATGACTAAGCACACATTACAATGTATCCTTAAATGTGGTTTGCAATTTTTTCTGTAGTTAAATGTCTGAGATGCAGACTTAACACATCAGACACTGTCTGGTTACCTAACAAGCTAGAGTAAGCTGAGGCTGTTAAAAGTGGGTATGATATAACAATTTCAGCTAACAGTTGAATCTGCCTTTGAATTTATTCATGATGTAGCATTAGATACAGCATAACTGAGTTAAGTGCTCTTAACTTAAGTGCTATCACAATGATTTCCATGTTTTTCTGCTGATAAATAAGTTTACTTGATTAAATTTTAACAGTAAAATAAACACTTTATACTACTACAGTCTACCAGTAGTTGTGGTTTGTGGTGGCATAAGAATTGCAAATAAACATTAAGATGTAGCTCAATGTATTCTATGTGCTCGACTCCCATAAAGCAGTGTTTTCAGTTTCCCTGCAGTTTCAGCTATTCCCTGCCCCAATGCCTGATCCAGCTCATCAGTCATTTGTCAAGATTTTAATTAGTCATATCAGGGTGTTTTGAAGCAGAGGATACCTGTGCAGGACACTGGGTCCCCAGGACTGGACTTGAAACCTCTGCAATAATAATCTTATTTGATGTGAACAGGCTGCCACTAGGGGGTGTAGCAAGACCAGTTTGAATGTAGAGCAGGCAGGATTACTTGGGCATTTCTAATAACCACACAAATGGGATATATTTACTTAATACTTTTCTGTATAAGGTTTCTTGGTGAGGCTTTCACTGCTTCCATAAAGAGTAGTATAAGTTGTTCACATTGACAGAGACCCTTAAATTTCATTTTGATATTATTAGAGACCTCGGGGAGCTCTCAGGTATTAGTTTTACAATTGGGAAGCTATTAATCCTAGCTATCGGGATTAGCTAGTGTCAGTGATGGCACGTCCTGTGGTATATGTAGCGAGATTCTGATGCCATACCTGTGTACCTGGTCTTTCAGCTTATAAATGAAACTGAACAGGCTGCATTGTCATAAGTTATGAGTCTGGCTTGTTTGTTCGGTTTAGTTCAGGCCCCTGGTTTTGAATGTGTAAGCTTATTTGTTTACCACATTTATGCAAGTGAGCAACTGCTGCTCTTTTTCTCTGTTGCTTTTAGAATCAGACACGTTCACTCAGTTTTGATGAATTATTTTGGCTGAGAGCGTTGTGTCATTATGTTCAGTGTTCAGTGCCTCTCAGACTGACTTGTGGAAAGTCAGGCATGTTTTACTCCTTCTGTAGCCCACCTTACAGATAAGGTAAAGCTCTAATCTGTGAGCAGAGGGCTACCATTATCTCTACTTTTAGATGATCAGAGATATCTAGCTGTGTTATGCATTTGGAATGTGAGACAGTTCTTAACTAAATAGCCTACCTGCAGCAGTGCATACAGCCGTATGAGCAATGTGAAGCAATTTGATGTTTTGTTTCTTTTCTGTCCAAAACCATTCTTTATTTGTGTCGTTCATTGCTCGGTTCGATGCCCTTAATGCCCTGCTCACTGATACAGCCCTTTGAGTCTGGCAGCTTGGCTACTGTATACACACAAGTTAAATGAGAATGTTGACTAGATTGCAGTTTCTGCCAGTGACTCCCAGGGGTGTAATGATACACTTTTTCAGATTTGATACGATTTTTGGTACTGAGATCAAGATTCACTTTTCAATATTTTGTGCGTTCATGTCTTGATTCTACAGAGCTCTGCTTATTTATTCCATAATCTGGTTTGGCTCAGAAAAATACAAAACAAAAGATCACAAAATAGCATGTGTTTGTGAAAAATCTTTAATTATTTAAAAGAATTCAAGGATAAATATGACATACCAAGATGCGTAATGATCATCGACAATGGTTTAATGAAAGAAGACCTTCAAAAGGGGCCGAGGGGCATGTTGGTGATAGTTTAAAATTTTGATGAGCTGTTAAATTTCTTTGTTTTAATTATTTTTTGGTACTCTATCATACGGTTTGAAATTTACACCAAGTAAGACAGCCAGTCTAAAGTCTTTAACACAGACAAATGCTAATGCTGTTTTAACCTCAGCTAGCATGACTGGCCTACTCACATCGTACTTCATACCTTTTAGCTCAGAGGCAGAGTTTGTGAGCTGATACCAAACTCACCAAATGCTAGTGAACATCCCCACCCCCCAATAAATTAAGAGTAAATGAATAGAGTGTAAGGTGAACTTCAGCTTCTTGTTTATTGGTACTTTGCTGTAACCCTGGTGTCTGTAATCAGGTGTGTGGTGGCCTTTAGATGACTGCAGCAGTCTTTCTGTGCTTCCTACTTTGAACTACACAGCTCAGGACCTCTACTCTACACACTCTACACTGCCCTCTGGTGAAGCATAGCGTTCAGACATCTCATGGTTCCTCAATATGAGCATGTATAACCTTAGAAGGAAGCTAATTTTCACATCAAACATCCTAATTTACTATTCTTTTTTTTTTTTTCATAGCTACTTAAATGTTCAGAAATTCTGTATCATTCCTATTGTAGATACTCTCTCACAGTTTACAGGCACCTGTTCATCCAAAGTTGATAGGAAGTTTGTTCCCCCTTTTGCAGCAGTAACACCCTCTACTCTTGTGAGAAGGCTGTAAATATCTGATTGTATTTGGCCATGAGAGCATTAGTCAGGTCATGAACCGCTGTTGGATGATTAGTTCTGGATCACAAACATCACTCCAACTCATCCCAAAGGTATTGGATGGTGTTATATCACACCAGAGAACACAGTTCCAATGCTTTTCTGGAGATTATACAAGCTGGACACCTGTGTCAGCAGTGGCCACACCTTAAAGTATCTGAATTCGCTAATTCAACCTATAAACTTGTGGAAAATAGTATTTGATGTTTATAATGGCAAATCCCGCAAACCTTTAAGACGGCTTATGATTAACTGTCTGTGACATCTTGCGTTGTAGTCTGTGCGCTCTGGGTTGTGTTCTGTAAACAGGGCCTATGCTGTGAAAATTTTGTTCTTGCTGTTCAATCACGTGACAAGTGCCGCATCTCAGCTGCGGTTCCTCAAACAATGCTCTTGGGCCAGCAGGGAGGGAATCTGACTCGTTCTCATCCTTGGCTTCATTTCAGGACATCTTGAAGGCACATGCCAAGAAACTCAACTTTAGCTTCAGATTCCTCACTCAAAAATGTCCAGTCACATAGTGAATCTTCCATCTGCCAGGATCTGGATGATTTCTCTCCTCTGCCTTGCTGCCTCTTTTAGCCCTGGGCCAGAAGAGCTTTGCCTGAGTGTAGTTATACGATATGTGCTGTGTTAGTCTTTGAAGAGAGTCTGTTGGTGTTTTAGTGGATTGGGCCCAATCCCTGTGGCTGGGTTAACTCTAAGGTGATTGTAAATGTTAGGCTTAAGTGTTCTCTCGGCGTTCTCTGGGCTGTTTTCTGGAGATAGTGTGCGTTGACTCAGTGTAATACACGCAGGCGTGAGCTCATTGGGGCTGACAGAGTGAATCCAGATGGAGAAAGTCAAAAAACTGCAAATATGCATGTGTACACAGCCTTTTCTACAGCTAAGCCCTGAATTTCCCCCCCTTATCTTGACTGTGCATCTTTTTTCATTCCACTTCGATATGTCTTTTCTTCTCCCTCACTCTCATTCAGCTGTAATTGGAGAGATCTCATGAATTATGTACATAATAGACTGTTTGCTGTATTGAATTCATGAAGACTCAAAAGGGCATGACGAATTTGGAGATTGATTTACTCTATGAATGTATATACTTCTTCTGCTTATGCCTTGGAGAGCGATAAAGTACCATATAAAATTGTGTGAATTGAATGAGCTTTGGCACGTTTGGGAGTGAGGGGGGGTGTTAAACCATAAAAGAGAAAAGTAAAGCTACAGATTTACTGTTCTTCTTTACCTTACGGGTTCAGAACTGAAAATGCCTTTTTGATGACATAAGAATGTAGTTCAGTTTGGGATTAGTTGAGGTAAAAAGCTAATTCAGTTGCCTACTGAGCTGCATGGTTTTATTTCTTGGATCCAATGCATTTTTCTGTTCCTGGAAAAATACTTCCAGGAACTGTTTGCTCTGGATTACAGGTGCAGAGGGGTGATGGGGCATACAAATGTCCAGGGGCTTCCAACTCTGTTCCTGGAGAGCTATTTTGAAACAGAGATTAGTTTCAGTTTAGTGCTTTTTACTCACTGGTGCAGGACTGTTAGTTTGAGACATATTTGATTGACTGGTAAGTCGTACTGGGCAATATATTAGTTGAAATTCTTAATATTTTAGTTTTGTCATAACCTTTAAACTGTAATGCCACAAATAAGCTCAGATACTGCACACAGTGCAAAACACACTATTATCCCATTTGACTGAATATCTGAGTCAAGGATATTTCAGCAATCCCCCATTCCTTCTATTTTCATTACTATATTGAATAATGAAAAGTTTAAAATTTGCTTTAGTTGTAAATATTGTTCTTACAAACCTCAACTCCAAAAAAGTTGAGACAGTATGTAAAAAAGCAAGTAGAAAAAGAAAGCAGTGATTTGTAAATCCACTTTATCTAAACGAAAACAGTACAACACTCTTTGAAAAAGGTGGTTCTTTAAGGGTTCTTTAGTAAAGGGAATGGTTCTATTTAGAACCATAAATTCTATATAAAATCATTTCATGCTTAAATGGTTCTTTGCATGATAGATGGTGAAATGTGCTTGCATAAGCTTCTATATAAAACGTTTTTGAAAATTGTTCTATATAGGGTTCTATTTTGTTATAAACTTGACATTGTGACAATAGAAGAACCCTTTTTGGTGCAATATAGAACCGCATACAACACATTCTCCATCAATCTGAAGAACAGTTACCACACAAAGAGCTAGTTAAGCATGAAACCCTTGGTTCTAAATAGAACCATTTCCTTTTACTAAAGAACCCTTGAAGAACCATCTTTTTTAAGAGTGAAGGACAAAATTTTTGATGTTTTACCTTATCAAATTAATTGTTTTTTGTAAATATACACTCATTCTAAAATTAATGTCTGCAACACATTCCTAAAAGGCTGGGAGAGGCGCAGTTTAAGGTTAAGAATGTTGTGAAATGTTAAAAAAAACCTCTTAAACAGGTGATGCAGTCGTGCTTGAGTATAAAATAAGCATCCAAAGCTTTTTGAGCATGAATGGGTTGAGGCTTGCAGCTTTGTCAAAAATGAATCAGTGAATAATCCAGCTGTTTAAGTCAACCTTTCAGATAGTTTATGGAAATGGATGTTGTGTTCTCTTAGCCAAAGAAGAGAAGGACCAGATTGTTGCCACAGTAAAATTTAGAATGAGTGTGTATTTACAAAAAAAAAACTTTTTAAAGGTAAAACATCAAACATGTTCAATTTAATAGAAGTCAAACACAATTTACTTAATTCTTTCTGTTTTTAGTAGAATTTGCCATACTGTCCCAACTTTTTTGAAGTTAAGGTTCGTTGCAACCTTTTTTTTAATAATATAAAGACATAGATGAGATGAAGTGCCAGTTAGCAAGTTAACCCTGCTAGCATCCACTGTGCTCTTGCTTTTCTCTCATGCCAGTGTGCAAGTTTCTCCACTATCAGCTGACCTCACCCTCACAGTGGGGCAGAAAAGTTTAGAAATCAGTGCAAATTCTGCCAGATATTTGAACTTTCTCTTCTATGTTAACATGAACATGTTTCAGTGTAAAAGAATTGAAATAACTCAAGTTATTATTTTACAACCAATCTAAACAATTAACTAACAAGGACATGAACTAAAACATCCATTTTGATTTCATGTTAACTTCAAGCACCTAAAATGATTTTATTGAGGCTAAGAAATTTGTGAAATTGACCATGTTAAGGGCTTTATGCATAAAGGTCATATATATATGTGCACTGGGTCTCAGTCATGCTGGAACAGAAAAGGGCCTTCTCCAAACTGTTCCCACAAAGTTGGAAGCATGAAATTGTCCAAACTGTATGGTATGCTGAAGCATTAAGATTTCCCTTCATTTTACTTTCATTTTACAATAATAGCACTTACAGTTGACAGGGGCAGATCTGGCAGGGCAGAAATTTCACAAACTTGTGGCAGAAGTGGCGTCCTATGACAGTGCTATGTTTAAAGTCACTGAGATCATGAGTACGACCCATCCTACTGCCAGTGTTTGTCTATCGAGACTGCAAGGCTATGTGCTCAATTTTGTTGTGTTTAGTCTTACTCTTTGCATTGAGACACATGCTCAGACGACTCTCAGGTGCATTTTTTGTTCTACTCATCAGAGGCTTTTGCACAAACTTTTGGAGTCCATACCAGCTGAGGTGCACACTCTCATTAAAGCAAGAGAGAAACATACCGAATTCTGAAATTCATTCAAACATTTGAATATCCTCTTTTTCCCTCAGATTATGCTGATGATAATGAAAAATGTATTAAATTAGAAAGACCCCAAAATAGAAGCATTTTCACCTCACTGTGTATTTTTTCCATCTAAAACTGTTCACTCATGATCAGTAAAACATGCTGGGTAGTCTCTCGTGATGCGCTAGATATCCCTGAGATTGCTAAATTACATTTTAGTCTGACACAAGTAAAAAAAAACAAAAGGAAAAAGGAATAATGGCTTGCTCTACACAGAAATACCAATCTGTCACACATCACTCCTTATGTTCATTAAATCTACAGTTCCTTGGGACTTTGGAGTTGGCAGTGTATTTTGAGTGGGAACTTTCATAAGCTGGAGAGAAAGTACAGGGTGTGAAGCATCTCTTTTCTCTGTGTTTTGAGACAACTCAAGGTTAGCCTCCACGGCAGGTAGGTGGGGAACCTGAAAGAGGTAAACTTGGCTTATTGATTTGAGCTCTAGGGCTAGCGCTGTTAGCAACCTTGAATCCTGAAGAGTGTGTACCGCCGAGACCTGTCTGAAATGGAAGGAAATGGAGTCTGATGTACTATATGGGTTTTCTTTTGGAGGTGGTTGATTTCATTCATCTCACATTGTGTGGTTCAATTAAATCGTCCCTTCTCCACAACATTAGCATTTATTGATCATTGGATTGCAGCTGTTTGGCTTCTATGTAGTCTGTACATAATTGTTGAGTAGGCTGAAATGTATGTGCTTAAAGGTGTGCATATTGGTGCTATTTCTACATTGTGGTGCATTGTGTAGGGTGGATGTTTCTGTGTTATTTGTGCGCACGAAGCAAGAGGCCATATCAAAGTCTTAACCCTTATCTATTAATAATGGGCGGGAAATCAATCACAGCTGTAGAGCTATTGAGACACTGCGTGCTTCAGCTGTCTGATGGAACCGAGAGCCAATCAGTAGGACCCATGGTCATTATTAATGCAGCAGCTCAGGGCCCTCTGAGCTCACCACCCCACAGGGTTTAGAGCAGTGTCAGCTCAGCGCTACTCTACTGCACTTCTGGCATCTTGTTTGATTTAGTTTCACTACTAACGGCTAGAAGATGTCAGGCCTTTGAGCTGTATCATTTTGAGGAGGTTTCTGAGGTGTGGCATCATGGTTTATCTTAGCACTGCTCACACTTCGGTGGAATCAAACGTGAGCTGGACACATATGAACTCTGAAAAAAATTCTCATTTTGGGCCAGCTTCAGCTGAAACAAAAAAAGGTTGCTGACTGAAAGAGGATTAATATTCCAGTGCAATTACATATACAGTAACTCTAATGATGTTAGTCTGTAGAATTGTCTAAAAGGTAGAACATACTGAACATGGCTTCAGCTTTATTTTAGGCTTTGTGGTATTACATACACTAGCATACAAAAGTTTGGAATCATATTAATAATTGCATTTACAGTCAGGTCAGTGAATATTTGAATGTCATTGTTATTTTAGCTGTCTACCACAGCATGTTGGAGTGGAAATTAAATAATTAATATGAGCTCAAAGTGCAGACATTTTCATACATAGCCCTCCATTTTTAGAGGCTCTAAAATAATTGGAAAGTTGGCTGCTTAGTTGTTTCATGGCCAAGTATGTGTTATTACCTTATTTCACTTACAAGTCAGCAGATAAAAAGGCCCTTGAGGGTACAACCCCAGTGACAGTTCAGTACCTTTTTTTCTGAAAGTGTAGTTAATACACTGGAGACTGAAACACTGTAAGCTATTACAGCTAATACTGACATCGGAAGGAGTTTCAAAAGGTCAAAATTTAAACTTTCTTGGGAACAACAAAAAGTCACTGATGAATAATGTAGTACCTGCCTGAGATCACCACATTTCAAATCCAAGGCAGTCTTGAGATTGAGTTTTACAGCTTTCTCACTCATTATGAAACCATTTACAGCTCACTGTTCACACCTTCCTACTAATTAGTTGAAATCTTTGTAGTTATAGAGCAGTAGCATCATAATAACTTAGGCTATTGTCTTGGAAACAGTGATCTCAAACTTTAGAACTGTGATTTAAATGCTATTAAACAGTCACTATGTCAAATTATGTTCTGTTGATTTTTGAAGTAAAAAAGTTAGTTAACACATCTATAAACACATCTGCACATTTTCACACACAATTACAGTGTATTTGCTGAATTTAACGTAGTAAAACAATAAAACATAAAATGTGGCCTCTGCAAAAGCTTTGGCGCATTAAATATTGTTTTCTTTTTTTTTTTTTGTCCCAAATGTGTTAAACTCTGCAAATGAATTGTGCCCAAAAAGACACATTTAAGTTTTTTCCCTAAGAAAAATCCTTTTAAAAAAACAATAAAACTGTAATTTGACCAGAACGGTGTATCACCACTGCCTAACCTCATATTCCCGAAATGTTGACACAAGAATAAAAAAAAGTTCTAACTCTTCTAAGAGTTTATTTCAGGCCATTCTGGATCATTTCTGGTGGATCATTCATCATGAAACATTCTGACAAGGGTAGCTGGCTTTTTTGAATAGTGTAAAAAAACAGATAAGAATCAAAAAATAAAAACAAGGTTTTCATATGACAGCAGCAGTATGTATGTACATACATACATACATCATCTAAACCGCTTATCCTTCTGGGTCGCGGTGGGGTGCTGGAGCCTATCCCAGCTGTCATTGGGCGGAAAGTATGTATGTATATGTTCTTAATTAGTCTCATTCTGTGTTTGTCGATATGAGGCATCACAGATTGCTGACTCCACAGCTGGAGAAACATCAACATGCATAATGAGATATCTCTCATGACTGCGTGAGAGACATCTCAATCTTCTTATATAAATGAGTGAGAATGTGCAGAGGTAGTTAGCATCACCTCCTCGCTTTGAGCTTAATGTGACCTCTCCTTTATGTCCCAGCTCCCATTTCCATGACTGCATTTGAATGTGAAATACTTGAACACGACTTCTGCATTTGGCCTAGTTCTTATCATTTCTCATTTCCAGTCATTGTGGCAAAAATGACTACCTTGTCTGGAACATTTTGTTCCCCTGGTGACTAATCAAAACATTAATATTCCGACATCACGGATTCGGGGAGCCATTTGGTCCTGCATGGCAGATCTAAGGCCGATTTTACAACATTAGCAGCGGAGAATATGTTTGAGAGATGAGTGGTGGAAAATGATTGGATTTGGTTGCAATCTAACAGAGTCCTAGTTAATATGTAGGTGACTTCAGGTGCCCCTGTGGAGGCAGACTTGATGGATAGGCTGTATGTGCGCGCGTGTGTGGCCTGGCCTGCTGTATTAGCCTACATATTCTTGCTCGTTGGATGTTGTTAATATATCGCCTTGGTTGAGCCTCTGTTATTCTGCTGTTCTTCTCCCTGTGGTATCGTGCAGCTCTGGCCTGACAGGTTATAGGAGTGCAATCCAAACAGCATGTGTGAAAAGCTCTAATTAGTTCGCACTGTTTGCACAGTGGACACCCAGAGGACCCTTAGGCGCACAGTTACTTTGTCTTAATGTGTTTACTCTCAGATGTAACTAAGTCACATTAATCACCCAGCATCTACCTCCTCAGTGCCCAAGAGAGTGTGGGCTGCAAAGGTGGAGGCAGGAGATTATATGCATAAACAGGCAAGCCACCATGTGAAGTGTGTACTTTACCAAGCTAAACAAGAATGCCTTCGCCAGGCTGCTTGTCTTATGTTAAGACCACACAGCCTCTCTTTACATATGCAAACAAATCCATCTCTAATACGCTACTCAAGGGCTTTCTGAGCACTAACACTGCTGTCATATAGCTTATTATGTGTGGGCATGCATCTCATATGTCCTCTGAGCTAATGATGTGATTCAGGTTGTTCTGAGTCAAGGGCTGTGTTGTTTGTGAGCTGGCATATTTTGGCCTAAGGTGAATGTGGCTGCACAGTCCATAGTGTGTTCTGACAGCACAAGAGAGAACAAAAGCCTAAGGCTCTTTTATAGTTTCAGAATGAAATGTTAGGGTCATAATGAGGGTCATTATGAGTGGTTAGACTAGAGCCTTCCCTAAAGACTCAGCCTGGAAGCTTTACTGATGTCTCGGCACTAGTGCTGGTTGAAATACCACGTATTGGTGTCACACAAATGTACTGATTTTTTGGTAAATGACAAATAGTTAAAGGTGAATTCCACTGGTTTTTCAAAATTCAACATTTCTGCATAACAAAATGGTTAAGATCTAAACAAGGACACTCAGAATGGTTTGATGGTTGATTCTAGAGAAGCTTACTCAGATTTGTTCACAGTGGTGGTGAAAGGAACCAGAAGTCCAAAGCATTTCAAGCTCCCTCACAGAAAGATATTATACAGAGTCATTATGAATACGTTGCCCAAAGCCTAAAATGTTGTTTTATGATAGTTTGTTGGTTTTGAGATAAGGTTGTGGCCTAAGACACATTTTTTAAACCCATTCATGGCATTAGAAGGCAAAATAGTACTCAAAAAACCTTATTTATTTATTTTTACCACTATTTTACAATTATCAACATTACAAGTTCAGAAGACATATGAAGGTGCACAGGTAAATAACTAGTAAATAATGTGTGTTGCAGACTTCACAACCCCTGGTTCCTATCAACAGCACTGTAAAGGAATCCGGATGGGTAAGTTTCTCTGTGATTTCACATCAAACCACTCTGAATGTTTTGTTCATTGTCAGCGGAAATTTTATTTATATGACTTAGTTTGCTTTGAAGGAACAGCATTGCAAAAAAATATCTTGGCAAGAAAAATAATCATAAACCTAGTCCATATATCTAATTTCGGTCATTATGAGACTGTTTATGATTATAATCATATGATTATGATTATTCAACCTATTTTTAGGCATGCTTTCACTTTTAAGTGTCTGTTCACAGTGTTGTGTAAGATTTCCTTTGGTGTGTTTTTAATAGAAAACAAATTGGTCATTTTAATAGAGAATGAATGAGTCCAATTAAAACATTCCTATATCAGTTTTACAAGACATTCTTTTAAGGATGCACAATAATCTTGGAATTATATCAGTGTAGGCAGACAGATGCTTAACAAAAGGTTATAGCATCAAAACTGATGTTTGATGATGTATTCATTGCAGTGTGGAAGGGCAGAATGTTCAGGTGATATTGAGCGTTACTTTGCTAAATCCCCATCCAAAAAAAAAGTCTCTTATGGTCAGGAGGAGGTAAAGTATGTATGTAAGTCTATGTAATTCGATTCATTCTAATTTCAGACCATTTCTATGGGTTCAGTCATCATTAAATCGTGACACAATGTAAAGAACAGTTTAAATGATGGAACAAAGGTGATACTTTGGTAGCATCTTAGTACAAGCTTCTACATTTTATAAATGTTTATGTATTGGCATTGGCCCACAATTCCCATATCGGTGCATACTTCTAGCACAGACTAGCAGTACTCAAGAAGCATGGATTCATTCACTTTAGTAATGCAAACGTAAGTATCCTCTGACGCTGTGATATTGAATACTGTGAAATGCTGCGATGTTGAATTTTATCAATATCATCCAGCACTGTTCTTGTTACTGTGCTCATTCGTGTGACTGTGTCAGTGCGATGCTCCTTCACGCATTCCTCGTCTGTAATCATGCTGACGGCGTGCATTGCGCACTGACTGTAAGAACGCCCGCTAATCCTTTGTAATTGAAATCGTAATAAGACAGTGAGGTGATGCGGGTTACATCTGCTGTAGAGCAGCATGTGAATCCAACGTCCCGGCCTTAGCATAGCATTATCCAATATGAAGCCTGTTTATTTTAGACTACATGAGTTAGATCCTACAATGTAGTACAAATTCAATTACTACAACACAATATTGAAGTAATCCTCAGATTACCCAAATATCAAAGCAGTCCAGAGAGAACTATAATAAGCCTGTGCATTCTCCATTCTCTGAAGTCGTTTCTTTCTCCTTTGAAGAGGGATATGGAAAGTGCAACCGCAAAGATGTTGATTTTGGCTTCACAATTGCCCCACAGGAGACAACAGGCTTGTCTTGATTGGTCCAGTGCTTCCTGTTGGTAAGCAGTGCTGAACATCACGTTGGAAATTGGAGGAGATGTGGAGGCTCTGATGGATGCAGATTTGTCTGGGTCGGAACATTTGTTATGCAGACCAGCCAGAGCGGTCACACTGATCTCCTGATCGCAGTCGGACACAGCGGCCCGTCGCTTCGGGAGGTGTGTATCAGGGCGCCTCCCTGGTGTTACTGAAATGAGAGATGCAAAGTTTTTTGCCTTTCAATGAAATAAGAATGTGCAGCACATTGCCAGGGTTAGATAAGCTTGTTGACCTGAAACGGCTGAAGGGATTGGAAGGAGAACGAAAAATAAATCCGAACTCTGTATGCTTGCAAGATGTCAGTGAAAGATCAAATGATTCAGTGCCAGGAAAATGTAGCGCTCTAGCATGCAGCCATGTTTTGGGAGTACATATACAGTGCAGTTCATAAGTAATAGGACAGTGCCACAATGCTGCTTGTTTTGCCTCTGCACTCCAGCATTTTGGACTTGAAATGGAACAGCGATTGTGAGAGAGCAAGATGTCAACTTTAACCTCTTTCTGCAGATCCACTACACTCTCAGAAATAAAGGTACGAAACTGTCACTGTGCCCCTCTTGTCACTGGGGTGGTACCCTCAAGGGTACATCTCAGTACCTTTAGTCAGGGAACATAATTGTACCATAATCCATTGAAATGATATTTTCTAAGCTGTATTGACTCCACACACCCTGTCTCGTCTCCAGGCTTTTTATTGTATTACTCTGTTTTAAAACATTAGGTTATGAAAAGGTACAAATATGCACTTTTCACCTGGGAAAAACTTACTTAAGGTGCACAACTGGACCTTAAGTAAGGAAACCCCTGTCCTATCTTTGAGGGCACATTTACATTGTTTGTACTTTAATAAATGAAAAATGTACCTACACAGCATTTATTTATTTATTATACATTTATTTCTAACAATGTAGTGGCCATTTTGCTGGTGGAATTTTTAATTAATATAATTAAATAAAACATTTTCCCTATAACTGTTATCAGATTAACTAGAATACTGTTGGCTCTCTGTGTGTGGAGTGTTGTGTTAACTCCGTGTTGAGCTGCTAGTGAGCAATGGGTGGTGAAAAGGGAGGGCTGAGAACTCCTTGCTATGAAAACAGTTTATACCTCTCCACAAAGACATTCACGCTGAGATAAAAGGTGGAAATTGAATTTTTTATGGCTTCTTTGAAAAAGAGTTACATTGAAAGTATTTACATCCATATTGGGTGAACCATATCAGAATCACAGCCATATATAAGTGGACATTTGGCTGCTCATTTGTTCCTTGGCCAACTATGAGTGTTTGCATCATTACTTTATTACTTTATATCATAAAAAGTGTAGATTTGATGTGCCATTTGCACAATATGCTGGAGTACAGAGCCAAACTAAGTCACTATCTCCATATGAACTGCACTGTATTGAGCACATTTTTCTTATTTTCTTATTCTTGAAGTGTTCATGGTTCTATGTAGAATCATCGTAGAACCATCTTTTTTAAGAGTGTAAGGTAAATATATCCGATGAAATGGCCAGTGTGTGTAGATACAAGATAAATTCATTTAATAACTTAGTTTATGCTGTAAGTTACATAAAAGAAAATGAAAAGTGAGTTTAAGAAACAGCTGAGCAGTTCATGCAGGGGTTGGCAGACATGAAGCTCATTACAAATCACGGCAGACGTTTGAGAGCAGACTATTCATTAAAATCTCTGGAGCGTCCAGGTGCGGCTTTTCATTGCAGCAGGAGGGTGAGTTGCACATGCAAATGGCTCCAAAGTGGTCAAGCAGGTCCAGAGAGCAGGAGGAACCACAACAGGAAAACCACACCAGGATCCTGATCCAGCATCATATGGGGGTTTGCAGGCCTACCAGCTGAATCATTGTGGAATTTTTTCTGGTTTGTTTTTAATGTTGTATTGTGTGAGCATGTACTAGATGTAACCAATAACAGAGCAAATGGAAAAGCTGAGAAGAGGCTGTAGTTAATTATTGGTGCTTAATTGAGATTAGGAAATAAACAAACTTATTTAGAGCCACTTCTGTGAAGGATTCTGCTGCATCTCTCTCTGACTCTCTCCTTGGTATGTGAGTGGGAGAGAGAATCACAGCTCTCTCTCTCTCTCTCTCTCTCTCTCTCTCTCTGTCTGAAGTTTTCACGTTAACACACAAACAAGTCTGTGAGAAAACAAAGAGGCTGCTCAGCGCTGTCAATATTCCCAGTCAAACGGAGGCTGTTTGCCTGTTTGCACATATATGCTTGGCATATCCACAAACATCTTTAACAGGGAACTATGGAAATTATATTCATTGATTTTTCCTCTGGCTTAGCCAACCGTTTTCAGCTCGAGCTGTGGTTGATGAAATTACTCTCACTTAGAAAGACATAAACACTGAAAAATCAGTCCAGCATAAGGGCTTTTATGTAGTGAACCAGTTAATTGTCACTGGCAATTTATTCACCATTATAAAGTCCTTTGACATGAACCAATATGGCCATTGCCATAATATGTGGTATTTTTTACTATCTTCTGTTTTATGTTCCATATTGATGTTCTATCTGTGTTTCTATTGGTCTTCTTGTTTCTAAAATTAGCATGTAGAATGTTTAAAGTTTGCAGGTAAATCTTCCCTAAAAGCTGATGCTTATTCTCTTGATCTATTAGCCCTACACTCTCAAAAATAGATCTTCTTCTAGGAAAAACCTTTAACTGTTGTAAAATCTCGCTTATCTCATATTTGAAGAATCATCCATTGAAATGTTCTTTAGGAAACCAAAAGTGGTTCTTCATCGGCATTGCTCCAAAGAGCCTTCATTTTTAAGAGTGTGGAGGCTGATTCCTGGAGCCGAATGCAGACTGGTCAGTTAATACCCCAGTTTATGTCATGCTGTGTTATGAGCAAAGCATTCTGTAACTACCCATGAGATGGACATTGTGTATTAACTGTGCTGTTTTGATAGTTTTTAAATGTCCAAACCAGATTCAAACTATAGTGAAGCCAGTCTGGCCTGTGCCACATCTAACACTTAATGATACTTATTGAATATTTTCCTAGGTTGTCATAGCTATGTGGCCTATGAGGAGGATGCTGTGTGAAGTGGTCACTTTAGGAGAAGCTGTAACCACAGTGTTTCTATGAGAACACGTAAAAGCACTCATCTTAAAGCCCTGGGCAGAAACCCCTGAAAAGCAGTGGGAAAGCCCCTGGGCCTTCTAGGCCTTCTGTGATTTCTGTCAAATAAAAAAAAACACGTCTGTCATTTTTAATTCATTTTTATTGAATAAACCTATCATGCTTGTTATATTTAAATTCTGCAGGTATTGTTATACTGCTCTAATTTCATTGTTGGAAAAAAAAGGTTAAATTCTTAAAATGGCCAATAAAAAATGATGCAATCAGGATTTTTACAGCACAGTTAGTTCTCCCATTGTGTCAAGAGCTGAACTGAAGGCCTGAGGTCAGATTAACCAGTGAAGTAATTTGCAGTAATTAGGAAATGACAGTGGAATCAACCAATACCATTTTGGTTTCCTGTGTGTGAGTCTATGCCAGAAAGAGTGACTTTGAAACTGCTACATTAAAGATAAATTATATCTTAATTTCTGTTAGAAGGTTCAAATAAAGCATGGCATATCTTTTACAAGCTTCAAATGTTCATGTTCAATTTAGAATGACCAAATTGCTCAATTTCCATTAGCTTAGTGCTAACAAACCACTAGAATCCCATAGGGGTCGCTAGCACAAATTAGCATTATTGTAGAGGTGTTGTTTTTTTTTTCCTAAAAACAGACTGAATTTTGATATTTATGGCCGGATCTGGAGGTCTAGCTCAGTTGGCCACTGCTAAAAATAGCCATAGCCATCCTGGGACTACTTCAGAGTTTACTTACAGCATGTTATCCTCCATAGTGCACATTTTAGCCTCTGTCATTGCAGTACCCAAAATGGGCTGTCGAATAGTAGTAATTCCAGATTGGGACTTTATTTACATAATGCACAGGTTGATGGATATTGCATTCCATTATGTTATGAAGATATGATTTCAATGCAAATTCACAAAATGAAAGATGTGATGCGTCATTTGTTCATATTGAGAAAATCAAACATCATCACTGGAAAGTTAATAACGATATTTCAGTTTCTCAGTTTGGACAAATGAGTTGATTATTATTAGCCTTTCATTTCTCCCACCTTTCTGTTCCTGTTACGTGTAGATCGCAATATGCAGGGTTGATCTTTTGTTCATTGTTGGCATTAGCCTCCTGTTTTTCTACCAAGAAAAAAATGCATCTCGACAAGTCAATCAGAGCAGCCATCTTTGTGACTGTGTTTGTACTGTAGTCTATTTGAGGTAAACTTGCACATAACTGCAAAATTACCTTCAGCAAGGCCACATAGTACACTGATGGCTGAAAGAAGGTTATTGTCAAGGCAGATCTTTATCGGACTGCGTTGAGGAGGCCAGCACTGAATTGGTTTGGCCTGTTTGATGATTCTCTATTTGATCATTCTCATTGAGACCCTTTTAGATCTGCTAATAAGAATCAGCTTCATTCATTTTCCCATTATTTTGTATCAGACAGAACTGCAGAAGGAGACTTCAGACTTCAGTCAAACCAACACCTACTGATGTTGGTTTGCCTGATGTGTTCAAAAACAGAAACCCTGTCATATTGAATTAGTTCTATGACACATTTATGATAGAACTATGATTTTAATGTTTTTTATTGTATGATTCTATTTTTCAGAGTTTTCAATGTAAGGCAAATGATCATAAATGTTAAACTAATTGTTTTTTGTGATTGTGGGTAGATTAGATCATTATTAAAGCAAAATATGAAATAATATATAATAAATGAATAAATAAATAATGTACATGATGAATGTAAAAGATTATTCAGCTGTCAAAAGGCCCACATTGTCCACTTGTCTTGGATTTTATTTTTTCAATTGAGGTCTACTTATAAAATTTGGATGGTTTTATGTGCCAAAAACAATCATAATTTAGAAACACCGATTTTTGTTACTCTGCCTTTAAGACTGATACATACGTCACCTGATAAATTAAAAGTGCTGCTTTGTATTGAGCATTATTCAAAAAGCACTCTGAAGCTCTTCTGGGAACGTCTGTATGAATGTGTGGGGCTAAACTGCTGTTGGCTGAATATGTGGATATATGTAAATTTGTTCTTGTGACAAAAAAAAAAAACAAAACAAAAAAACAATGAATTCAAAGCAGGCTGTTTCTGCAGCTTAGTTTCCATATATGGACTGTATGGACTGGGTAGTAAATGGTACCCAGTTTTAAAGTTTACATAATATTTATTTTAAAAAGCAAAGGATTTTTTTTCAGTTTGGGCCTTTTAAGTTTCTAGAAATGTTAAATATATCTGTTTAAACACTGGTATGTTTGGCCTACACTGTTGACATTAAAGTTGCCTCATGGAACCAGAAGAGGTTGTGATGCCACAGAAGAACCACTGCGTTAAAGAAGCTTTCAATGAAATGCTCTTCAAAGAACCATTTTTGTAAATGAGATGTGAGCTTGCAGAACCTACTTAAAGTTTAAAGAACCCCCACATAATGTAAAGGTAAGGTCCTTCCTAGAACTGTATATCCAAGTCATTTGACTACTATTTCCATGTGTGATGTCAGTCCTGCTTTTCTATTCAGTCTGTATTTCTATCTAGAACTTCTATTATTGTTTCCCCTGGCTTGCACTGTGTAATTTGATCTCGTTATTCATAGCATCTCTTAAAATGTCTCCCCACCAACATTCCATGACATTATTATTTGCTGAGGATAAATGCATTAAAAGATAGCCCACTGCTGGGAAATTGAGCATTTATATTTGCACTGAATGCGATAAACAGAGGCGCACAGGCTCAGTTTTGCTGCTGTTTGTCCTGAGTTTGCAGTCAGCTCACAGGTTTCCCCGGGTGTGTGCTGGCAGTGCGGTGCTCGGAGCTAAGCAGTGGCCATGGAAAACGCTGCTTTTATCCAGCCGGAGCGGAAAGCAGGAGGGCCTGGCTGTGAACGCGCAAGGTGAAACGGCCTGTCATTGTCAGCAGGAGCCGGCCCACTATAGCCATCACATATTGAGCTAATTTCGCTCCAAAGAGTCAGGTATTCATCCAAAACGGAAATCCAGAGGAAAGTCAACTGTAAAAACAACACCATAGCTCAGTCCACAGTTTGTAGCCCTGAATGGAAATTGAAATGAAAGGCTTGTTTTATGGTGCCCCAAATGGGGGGAAATCATGCAATTTTTTGTATGGAATGAATCCTGGCCTTCCTCTGTTAAGCTATTCAGTTTTACAAAATAAATAATAGACTCCTGCTCCGACTCATGCGCCAGCACAAGCAGAAAGAAGGCAGAATGAAGAAGGAAAACAGATAAGGAAGCAAGAATCTTCAGTAAATGGGATTGTGGAAGGCCTAATCCTATTGTAAAACATGCCTTTTGGTCCCACCAAAATGTTATTTAAAGTGGAGATGTGTACAAATTGTAATATTAGACTCTGTTTGCTGTAAAGCACAGTTCGCTGGAAGCTTAAACACCTCCAGTCTGCAGGCCTTATGAACTCCGCTCACAGTGACAGGTGAGTGATGAAAGCTGAAAAATTAAGGTTTTATAAACCACGGGCCTGCTCCGTTCCCAGCGACCCTGTCTATCCGGTGACAGACTGAAGAAATCTAATTTCCTCTCCGCACATCCCCCTGATGCCTGTTTTGACAATGTTATGAGTCACAGTTCAGGCCAGGGCACACTGGGCACTCGCCCCCTTGTGGAGACAGACTCTTTCTAATCTTGCTGAATGATGCATTTGCCACAGTAAGGCCTGGAGCTAGCCGGGGGAATGGACTCATCTATGTCATTAATTCAAGAACATCCTTCGTAATGATTTAGGATTACATTATGCTTTTTAGTAACTGTACAACTACGGAATTAACAGTTTATTAACTCTTAGAACCCTACGACAATATGGTGTAATTATTTGGGTATTTTGGTCAATTATAATGAAATTATAAAGGATTTACATGAGACAGTCACACATGCCATGTGTTATTTCCAGGAGACCTTGGGCTACTCAGATATGTCATTATATGACATCTAAATGCTAAGAGTTTTGACATTTTTATGAATTTGTCTAATTTTTGAACAGAAATTTATGTAGCGCCTCCTAAATTTACAGATCCTGAAAACAAATGTGATTTCAGATATATTTTCTAGAGTTTCCATGAGCTGAAAATGCAAGAATGTTGATGGTGGTTCATTCTATTGCTTATTACTGAGCACAACAAGCAATACTATTAACAGGAATTACATATGTACACGCTTTATACTATAGATAGATAACAAACACATAATGCTGATACAAATGAAAAGGTGATGAGTTTTAGGCTACCTGCTTTGCTGCTACACACTGACAGAGAATCTTTTTGGCACAGCTCAGTGAGCAGACGGTATGCTTTTACTTACACAGTAGCTTATAATGGCAGTGCAGTGTGATTGGTGTGGCAGATTTAATGGAAAATATTCTGAATAATAATAACATATAAAAATAAGCTATGTGCTTATACATATGCATTCTGAACCTTTCTGCATGCGCTGAAGGTTTTTTTGTGATGGGGGCTGCTGCACACAGCCTTGTTTCCTTGTTTACCCAGTGACTCCTTTGTTAGACCTGCATGTAGTGCAGACCCATTTGATGTAATGGCCTCTTATTCTGCCACATCTTCATGAAGGACTCTTAATTTTCTCACTTTCTCTGCCCTAATTCAGCTATCTTGTTATTTGCCCTCTAACAGGCTACTGCTGGACTTCATAGTGGACTCCTACCTTTCTAATCCCTGCCCCGATGCTAACTAGACTCCAAATAGAACCTGCTTTACACTATACTGCTCCTACTGTCACATTCTCATGGCAATCCTGCATTTAATTCTCATTCTTTTTAGTACTGTTAATTACTGGCTTCTTTGTTTCTTTATTCATTATTTACATCACTCTTATTGTTATTGTTGTGTCATTGTTTTGCTATCTGGGGTTAACTAGTGGTATTGTAAAGAAACTATACTTGATTCTTTATACAAGCACTATTTTGTGAATCTGCTGTATTGTAGTGGTGTTTCTGTTCTCTGTCTCCTATAATAATGTTCTATATCATGCTGCTGATGTTCTGGTGTTAGAAATAGTGATTAAGTGACCATTTTGAAAACAACCTCTGTCTGTTATCACTCGACTTTAATAGCATCCCCTTTCACTTCCTGCCACTGTTCCGATGGGTACAGTACATCTCCAATCCAGAACTAGCTGCTTGTTCTGACTGACTGTAACTAAGCCTTTTTAAGTCAATTCCCAGTTCCAGCCACAGGAGGCTTGCTTTAACTTGCTCAAAGCCTGGGCCTGGAACTCTGTAAAGCGGCTTTGTGAAAATAACCGCTATGAAAAGCTCTATATAAATGCTGCTTAATCCAGTAGTGCTGAATTTCTACTATAATGCAATATACAGTACATATTTGGAGCATTATCATACTGGCAAACACCCCCATCATGCAATGTAGGTCTGCCATGTAGGGGCTGTGTCCCCTCTGAGATAATCTTTTAAGAAGCGCTAGGGTGGGTGTTTTCATGATATGATATCGTTATCATCATAAATTGCATCATGATCAGCCTTTCTGACCATGTTGTGGATATCGTCAATAAGTAATAAACACTGAATACTTAAGTTTCATTAAAAATTTGGATAGTTTTCTTAAGTGGTGCAGCTGTTTAGAGCTTCACCCTCATGTCAGGAATTTGTGAATTCAGTCCCCAACTATTAGCCCTGCTTAACCCTTTAAGGTCAATGCAAAAGTGACTTTTTCTGCAGTTTAACTCTTTTCTGTTAACAGTATGATGTTACAATGCCGTTGTTGCATTATTTATTTACTTTATTCACTTACTTGCTTTGTTTATTTAACAGGAGCAGTACACATTCATCAACATCATTATTTCACAATGTAAATGTTACAGATTTAGCCTGAAGGCTAATTTTTATTTGCACTCTGTAGACAGGTTGATGTTAACCCTCTCAGGTCGGCGATGTCGTATGTGACATCAAATTCTTTGTTGTAGACAAAAGAAAAAATATTTTGTGAACGCTATATGCTAGAAAAGTAGCATTGTTCATGTGACAAGTCAGGAACACAGCCTCTAATTTGGCCACAGACTCGACCCAAGGTGTCAGTGGACAGCTAACGGCCCTGCTAACATCAACAATAACTCTCTCCAACACTGAAAAATGGATGTATAATCATAGAAGACATTGAAGGTGTCATTATGGATTTATTTGACAAAGTCTCCAAAAGACGGTGCAGTTCAAGGCTGGATTATTGTTTCTCTGATGAAACAAATTAATAATAAGGCCTTATCGATCTGAGTTCTGTTCTAAATGTGCTCACTTAGAACCTATCACGGTGCATCCAACAGTAAGGCAGCATTGTGCTCCTTTTATGTAGTGATAGAAAACAGCATATAGAAAGCTCTAATTCCACAAGCTGATCTATTTTACTATGCCTAAATGTCACACCTCCCACTGAGGACACCCTTCCTCCTCGTTCCCTCTCTCCTGTGGGCTCACTTGAGTCTATGGATTATGTCGAGAACTCCATTTCCCATGATACAGTGGGAAATCACCTGACAACACTCATCACCATCAGGTAATAAGAAATCTTTCAAATGTTCCACGTCACCAAGGTTCTAGACTGCACAACTGACTCTCATCTCATGTCAATGATTAGAGAATATATAAGCCCAGGCTTTAGTCAGTAGTCTTTGCAGAGTATTGGCAACATTGCTGTTGCGTACTGAGCGTTGTCTTTTCTGTGAGACTTATTTTTCATGACCTGCTTTTTTTATTACCTTGTCTTTTTGATTTTCCTCTTTTTAATCTGTTCACTTCTTTTTTGTTTGTCTCTCTAGTGTATTTGACCCTTGCCTGCCTCTCAACATTGTCTCTCAATGCTCCTTTTGTTCTGGCTGTCGTACCTTCTGGTACTGACCCTTGCCTACTATGACTGTTTTTTCCTTCAGCCATCAAATGAAGATCAACTGAGTGCTATTTTAACCCGCAAGCGTCTACTCTGTTTCTATTACATTACACTAAAATGGACATGCAGGCATCATAACTACTTGAGCAGCAGAATTGAACTGGTAAACGAGACAAAGTCAAATTCTCTGAATGTATCTGAAACATTAGTTTTGATTAGCTACTTGGATGTAATTATGTGTAGTATGTGAAATGTTCATGTAGAAACAGCATTATATTAATATAGTATTTTTAGATTCCAAACCTTTCGTGGTAATGGTTTGTAACCCACTCATGTTTAGCAGGCTGAAAATTCTCCACAAGGGGGCACCATGAGCAGTCAAACAACTTTTTATTTTTGATAAGAGCAGTGCTTTGCTTCATTGTGTCTGTTCCAACCTATCAGAATGAAATATCGTGATATGATTCTTTAATGCATTGTCAAAGTATCATGATGTTATGTTTCTTGCCATACTGCACAGCCCTAACTGCCATTTCCTGCACACACTGTTTTGAATGTTACCGTGTACTATAAGAGGAGGAGGAGGAGAAGTATAGGGAGAACAGAGAAGAGGGTGGACGGAAACGGAGGAGCGAGGCAAAGAGAGGTGATTAGCTGGTGATTCATCAACTCTTCCTGAAGAGTGGCCACACTGATGGAGCTTTAATAAGTGCACAGTATGCAGGCCGCAGGACAAGAGCCAGCCCTAATGCAGCAATTTGCAGACTCTGGCTTTTCAGACGGCGAGGAGCAATAAAGCATGCTGACGATAAAAATGACACAATTACCGGAGCACTCCTGATGCCTAATTGCATCTGATCACATTTTATCCCCTGCTTGACGTTCCTCAGTGAACTCCTCAGCACTAATGAAAGCCTATCAGGGACTGACTCGTTTCATAGCGGTCAGTCTCTCCGCGCGGACAGGGACGCTGGGGTGAGCCAGTTTAGCTGCTCGCTGTGAAGAGTGTTCGGGTGATTCAGTGCTAGCCCTCGCATTTTGAAGCATGGCTGTTGCGTCCTTTATAGCAGGCTATTAGTGCTCTGACATTTTGTCCATCATCATAACACAGGCAAGTGATTTAATAGAGCTTTTAATATATGAGCTGAAAGCTTTGATCCATTACAAGCCAGCACAAAAACTGGCTGCTGCTTTATCACCCTCTGGGCCTATTTTCATTCTCCTCATGGGAACTGCATTTTCAGTTCCTTCCTGTGTATAATATAATCTTATATGTTCTAATGTACTCATTTTTAGCACCTTTTACTTTAGTAGGCTGCAATTACTTTGCTTTTATTAACCCTGAATGGAAACTATTTGACTGATAATTAGCACAATATTATATCCTCCTGGGCCCTTCTGTATGTAATATATATTACATGTAGCATTGCAGGATGGACCATTAGATAGACCTCACTCAATCATGATTGTTTACCTATCTGAACGAATACGGTTGTGTGCTATTGTGTTGAGGGATTTCCACATAAAAGCTGCCTCCACTCCGATCTGAGTCATCCTTCATCCTCATTATGTTGCAGTTTTGGCTGTTAAGAAGTTAATGAGCTGCAAGGGAGCGGTTTAGTCCACCATCAGGCCTGTGCTGGTCCTCCAAGGGGATATTTATGGGTTTTACATGCTGCTCTTCTGTTCAATTAGAGCCGATGAAGAAGCCCCAGAGAGCGAGGGCAAACAGAAATTGACTGATAGCAGAAGTAATTAGAGTTTACCTTTGACAGGACAAGTCTCTGGGTTAGTGCCACAGACTGACAGTAACAAAAAGGGGACCTTATACACATTTTTTTGGATTTGTTTTAAGCTTGTTGCTGGTGGCTCCACTAGGTTAAAAGAAGCATAGAATGCAATTTACCGTTACGTACCACATCACTACATAGTGTCCAGCTGTGAGTATTGCTTTATTATTAGGCAGACTTGCCATTATTAGAATTCATTGTTAAAAGGAATCTCAAACAAATATTTAAAGGGGCACTCTGGCCAAAGCATGTAAACATGCTTATTTGCATCTTGCAGCAGTGCTACAGTAGTCTCTAGAATGACGTTTTCTGATTTAAGGACTAGGACAGCCCCTTTTGTTGATGTATCTTGAAGGTGGGAGCTATAACCGCTTAAGGAGGTGTTCAGATAATGCCTTTTTAAAGGTAAAATGCAGCATGTCTTACGCTTAAAAAGCGGGACTTGCTTCTTTAGGGGTTGAGTTCAGTAAGAGAAAACAAAAAAGACTGAGACAAGCACCAAGATGTGTAGATATAGGCCAAAAACATACTGTATACAAATGAATGAACCCAAATGACAACGCACGGCCAACACATTGCAAGCACACTGGCCATTTGCACACTCAGCATTCATGCTTACATCACTGCTGTGGTTTAAACACTCAGGATCTTCCAGTAGCCACAAGACCTAAACATGTCAACAGTAGAGGAGTGTGTGCTGATTTTATTGGGATGAAGAGGCAATAATGTATAATATATATGTTTGTATGAGTGTGGTGGTATGCCGCTCATTGACAAGATGAAAGCATGCTGGCGGTACAAGACAGCTTGGCCGAGCTTGGCTGTTGCTATGGCGCCCTGTACTACACTCAGAATGCAGCTTGTGCTTGGGTTGCATTATGTCGAGACACACTTCAGAATGCAACACTGTGAAAAACCATGTCTGTATAGCTCAAAGCATTGCGTATGAAGTATCAAGAGCAACTTCATTGTAGGGCTTAATGATAATGATAATGATACTGCAATATTTAGAAAAATGAGGAAAATTTGAAACAAGGGAGCCATAAAAATGTAAAATAAACTAATCTCAAATGGAGCTCATAATCACTTTAGCACTGGAAATGGTGCATTTAGAGAAAGAATAAAGGCAGCAGGTTAATATTCAGGTTAACTTATATATAACAGTTATACCCCATCACATATTCCATGCACCATATGTACAAAATGCTGTACTGCAAGTATATTGCTACATATTGCAGTTACGATATGCTGTACAATATATTAACCATATGGTTAAACCTCATGACATATTTTAAGACTGGCCTGGAGTCAGTGATGGTGAATGGTTTGATTAATCAAAACAACACTGATCTGGGTCATCTGAGGTTGGTCAGAGTGCTTGCATAAATTATGTGAATAATTAAAGAGAGAGCCCATCTGCCAATTGGATCCTTCTTCGGAATCAATACAGCACAGGCCAATACCATGATGATTAACAAAATGAGACATTGCATAGCCCCACTTTATAGTGTTTTAAAAGATATTCCATCTATCATGAGGTGAAACTTCGCAAAGTGCATTTTTAAAGCTGGTCTGAGAGGAAGCAGACAGTGATGCAGTAAATGGAATCAAATATGAAACAAGCCTGGAGGGAGCCATCAGCCTGGCTGAGCGCAGTGGCTCATAGCATCTTCTCTCAACTGTGGACTGTAACAGCAGCTGACATTTGCATTATAAAGTGAGCATGAATGGCCCCTGAACAGTGTTGATGTTGCTGCTGCTGTTGTATTTCTGTATGTCTTCTCTTTGTGGTTGCTCTTTTCCTTGTTCAACTGACGCAGTGAGGAATAGAATGCAAATCAGAGTCGGAAACAAAGTCTGAGAGGATTTGCTTATAGTATGCACGCATTGAACATGCTGTATTTGTCATGTCATCCTCTACGAGCAGCCAAATTGCTCCTGTAGGACACATATTTCTGATAGGACAGACGTAAGGAAGCTCCTAATAGTCTGTGAAGGGTGTACAATTGTGGCTGTTGCACTTTGTAACAGAATTCATGCTTAAGTCACTTCAGGTTGAGCTAAAGTGATGTGTTTTGAGTAGTAATCAGATGCAGCTACGGCTGTCCTCAGATTAGCGGAATGAAGCCTGATTAGATCACTGTGCGTATAAGCACTGTTATGACAGTGCCTCTCCAGGGCTGGGAAACCGCTGTGTTTCTGGACTAATCTTTATGGTATGGTGAATGTGAGTAATGCGATGTTTGGCCTGTTCGCTGGCTGACTCCCGCAGCCCCGCAGTGTCGGGACGGTTAAGGTTTGTTGACATTCAGACAACTTGGACTCGGCCTGTCTGAGAGGTGAGCAGAAAGACGAGCACTGTGATATCCTGCCTCACTGACTTTATGTGATAAGAAAACACAACATAAAGCATTCATGCTCAAAGGGAATAATAGAATTTGACAGATTCTTCATGCCTCATGTTTTTTTTATTGATACGTAGTTCATGATATGAACAGGGAGCAGAAGAAGTCTACTTCACTTTGTGTCAGTGAAAGGTTGGATGAAAGCGAACCACAACATTTAAAATACCTCAAGTGTTCACAGTTTATCTGCTTAAATCATTCAAATCACCTATCAACCCACAGTGGTACACTGAAAAAACGGCGTTCTTCAGGGGTTACTTTATAAAGGCAGTGGTTTTAAGTGGAACCATAACTCAAAGCTGCTTCCACAAAGTTATGATGTACAGTTAATTTCTCTGTTGCATCTATAATAATAAAAATAGTAATTAGTAATTAAATAGTAATTAAATGGTAATTATAGTATTTTTTTAATTACTATAATTGAGTTGTGTACATGTCTTTAAAGGACCTTTATAATTGAGTTTATAAAGCATAAAAAATGATTGCTCTAGTTATAGAAGCTTTTGTACTACAGGGCTCTGCATAAACTTTTTGAGCAGGTAGCGCTGGTGCTACAAAAGTGTTGTAACACAGATGCACTAGCATTAAAAGCTACAAAATACTTCTACAAAGCATAAATGCCAATAAGATAATTAATCTCTACATAATATTTCAGAATCTCCACAAGCGAGCGCTATTAGCACTCAAGTAGCATTTTTGTGGATGATTTAGAGAAAAGAAACCCACACCAGCAGGAGCTCCCAAATTCATGCATGGCTGCAATCACATTTCAAAACAGGAAGGGAAGTAATTTCTATCCTAAAAGTAAGGTTCAGTATTATTTAATATGTATTTTTTAGATATATATGGATACAGATCGCAAAGATAGTATGCACAGCAAAGAGGGCTTCAGCTCCTGAATCCAAAGATGTCAAAGACTATGTCAGGCCAATAGAAAATCTCATACCATTGATGGCTTTACAAACAGCATTACAGGCCCGAACTAACAAACTTTTGAGCATTTTGTATTTGCGAGGCTTTTTGTTTACATTGGGATTCATTCTAGTTTAAATTGTCTAATGGACTACAACTACTATAATCATTGAAATGTTTACCTGCATTGCCGTTTGCATGACTACGCTGAGGAGATGGCTTGGGCAGTGGAGATACACTACACTACACAGGTCTTATATAGAAACCACTGTACCATATAGAACCCTATCTGCTAGAAGTGTAATTATTGTTCAGAATTGTAAAATGTTGCCCTACTATTTTCTGAGTCATGCCCAGATTTTGCTCATCATATCAATATGGCTCTAGACAGTTGGCCCTTCTCCAATATCCTGCTCCAGGAATGGCTGAGGTTGGTAGAAATGGCTCCATATTTGCTGTATTTGCTGAAGCAGACAGGCAATAATGAGTGGGAGGTCAAACCAATTAATGGAGCAATGGAGAAGCAGCAGGCTTTCTGCGTACTGCAGAGGAGCTCCATCCGTCTCTTCCTCCTTATCATCTCGCTTTTCCGCCTGTAGTCAAGCAGCCTCGGCCTCGTTCCTGGAGACCGGTCTCATCACTCACCCGCTGCAAACTCACGAATGATAACCTGAAGCGACTTCTATTAATTTTTCATTATTTCATTAAATTGTCAGTCCATTGCGCCTTTGGATTTGTGCTGAAACGACTAGTCTTGTGGTGCACTGCTGCCAGCTCCCTGCCACTATCTATGCTGTCGAGCATTTTTCTTCACTACTTTGCTCTGTTGCGTTTCGCAGGCTGTTACAGAGAATTGTTACGTTTAAGTCAGTAGTTTTAGCTCATATGGAGCATCAAATATAGTTCTTTCAACAAATATTAGGCACGGCCAGTCCTGTTCCCAGTATGAATTGCATAGCTCACTTAAAGTGAGTGATGGTCTTTATTTGGCTAGTGCTGCTTTGAATAGTCAAAGATCACCCTTATCAATCAGCCATCACACCTGAGCCAAGTGAAAGCACGATTTTTCATTAGTGCTGATTTGTTTGCAGAGATCATTGACTAGGAAAATCTCTTTTTGAATGAGGATGCTATTCGCTTTTGCGCTGGTATTTTTCCTTCAGGCAGAGTATTTAGAATTTGGGCTTGGAAGAGAATATAGCTGAGCACAATGAGAAACTATGCAAAATAGCTGCAAAAAAAAATAAATAAATAAGTAGGCCAGACCTAGAAAGCATAAAAATCAATCACAGTAAAGGCCAATATGGGGTGGAATTTTGCAGTGAATGATATGATCTAGGTTAACCTTTTAAACCACATTTCTATTATTAATTTAATCCTACGTTATTAATCTTAACCTTATTGATCAGTAACGAAGCAGCTAAAAGGCACTGTAAGTGATGTTAAAGGATCCAAAAATTAGTGGATCTTTAAAGAATCATTTTTTGTAAATAAGATTTTAAAACTGATAACCTTTTTAAATTTTACAGAACCTCTACATAATGTAAAAGTGCTGTCACTATTAAAGTTTTTTCACAGAACAGTGCTTTTAAGGCAAGAGCCATTTAGGAACTTTTATTTTGAAGAGTGAGAAACTAAAAATATAGGCCTACACAAGGGCGTACCTTTGGGTTGAACATGACCTTCGGGGATTGGAAAGAAATTGCAGTAGCTATTAAACAGCTCTTGGAGAGTTTAAAAAATATGTACCAAGCTTACCAGTGACCAATTCCCACTTAAAAATGCAATGAAACGTTATGGTTTGTACAGTTTGGAGCTTTCCATGTATGTGAACACTGCATAATAAAGTGAAACGAGGATAAAGAGCACAGTGAATGAAAGTCAGTGTGTTTCATAGTGTTCCCTTGCCTCACTCCCTGCCTATAATATAACTATTTTCACCCTATTTCTGTCAGTCCCAGCATGTTGCATATACCTACTTTCTTTTTTGATACCTACCATAACAACAGAAATGAATATTTAGACATGAACGTAGACCTAACATCATTCCTGCTCCCTAACGATTTAATACGTGGATGTATATCACGCTGTTAGCAAGTGGACCGCAGGAGTAATGTGTTATAAGTAAGCTAAGATAATCATGATAAGCAACTTAGACAGCTAGTCAGCAGGCAAATACTTACTGGGCCTCTTCTGACTGCACTATGACTGGAATAACCAAGGAAAAATATTACAGATCAGGTCAACAAGATTTAAAGCAACTTTAATTTTGGCATGGGCTAAAAAAATTATATTAATGTAATGTTAACTGACTTATGTACTGTCTATACAATGTCTTGTGCTGTAGGCTACTACACACCAAACACTTTGCATAAACCCACTGAAAGGCACCATCACTCATAGCAACTCTCTAGCTTAATATTACGTGCTTGAAGTGAATCTGGAGAACATTTAAGAAAAAGTTTCCAGGTTCGGGCACAACCCAATTTTTAGAAATAGGAGGAGGGGCAAAAAAAATAATATTTTTTGTGTCAATATTTACACCTATCAGGCATAACATTATGACCACCTCTTCGTTCTATGCTCATTGTCCATCTCAGTCCAGCAGTGACACTGAGGTGTTTAAAAACTCCAGCAGCACTGCTGTGTCTGATCCACTCAGACCAGCACAACACACACTAACACACCACCACCACGTCAGTGTTACTGCAGTGCTGAGAATGATCCACCACACAAATAGTACCTGTTCTGTGAGGGTCCATGGGGGTCCTGACCACTGAAGAACAGGGTAAAAGGGGGCTAACAAAGTATGCAGAGAAACAGATGGACTACAGTCTGTAATTGTAGAACTACAAAGTGCATCTATATAGTAAGGGGAGCTGATAAAATGGACAATGAGTGTAGAAACAAGGAGGTGGTCATAATGTTATGCTGGATCAGTGTATATCTGCATTAGTAATAGTGACACATTCTATGGTAGCATTTATTATATCAGTAAATCCACATTTTTATGAACAAATAATTACTATCAAAATTAATTATTCATGGGGGTACATAATTATAATTATTGGAGGAGTTGTAACCCCTCACCCTTCTCCCTATAAATTATACCTATGGGCCTACAAAGGGTTTAAGGGGTTAGTACAGAAAGTAGTAGGAGGGGGGCTGGACTATAAATACTAAAAAAAGAAAAGAAAAAAGCATCAGCCAGGCACATGAGTGAGGAAAGGAAAAAGGAGTAGAAAATGGGTGAAAAATAGGGAGGTGCAGAAAGTGGAGGGTTGAGAGCTAAGCCTCACTAATAGGAAGTGATGCGCTCGGCCTGATGCCACAGGTGGTAATAAGATTAGAGAACATGGAGATTTTTAAAAAGGCAGAGAGAAGATAATGAGAACGTGTATAGTCCTGCTCTCCTCGGGGAAGAATAAGACCCCTGTTGGTTACTTGTGGAATTCACTCCATGAAAGTATAATTAATCAAGTGCTTCTTAGCTGGAGGTACAGGTAGTGTACACCAAGCTAAAAAGCAGTGCATCATGGTGCAAAAACTTGCTGGAGCTGATTCTGTCTGGTTCTGACTCGTCTGCTTAGAGTAGATGTGCTTCTTGTGTTGGCGAACACCCTTGAATCATGGATGTGGATATTTGATACTTCACTCCAAGTATGAATTGCATCACACTGTTGAATTATATGTCAATAATGCACAATATCCTTTGAACTTGGCATGCCCTATATTCCTCTTGAACCAAAGACGAGCAGCACTAGGGGAATGGAGTGCCAGTAACAATGTGATTCAGGCCTGCTCCTAGCTGCTGGTATGGTGAGCTGGGTCGTAGGTGTAATTCTGATGCGAAATCGTGTTCATGAATTAACTGTTGGAAACGGAGGGGTTTTATGTGTCTTCACAGTTAATTGATTATTATTGCTTGATGATTATTATTTTTCACTTGCCATTCAAATGTATGATAGATATATGATTGGACCCTGGTATGAAATTCAGGCTCAAATATAAGCTTTTTAATGTTTCATCACGCTCTTCATGCTCTGAAAGAACTGTAAATGTAAAAAAAATGTTATTTTAAAATCAATTTACACCATTGTGATGTAATGCAGATATAACACAAAAGAAGGACATTTCAAAATGCACTAAGCTACAGCCAAAATGAAAAACCACCACTACATGTGTTGAAAACATACCTGCTCATCTCCTACAGTGGTCCTACAGTAGTCTCTGGTGAGAGATTTTCCATTTTAACCCTCAAATTCCACAAACTCATACGTGCGTCAAATGTTTCTATGTATCTCATGCATCAAACACAATGCGCTGCACTACAGCCCCAGCATGCACTGCAACGTAATGTGCTCTGACTCTTCTACCAAAAAAATAATTTATGGAACAGTGGTTACACCTTAATTCTACACAATTCTACACAGTTTCACTGCAGTCATGTCACCAAACAACTAACTGCAATTCAGCAAATATAAACACTTAACGTTAGCTCAGCAGCTCAGAAACTGAGCACAAGTACTGATGAACTTCCAGCAAAGAAAAATTGCCAGGTGTCTAGTTCAAACAGATAGGTAGGTTTAAAAAACTGAGCCTGAGGATATTTAAAAATTGAATATTTCAAGTATTCATGTAATATTTCAAGGTCTACTACAAGTGCCTATATTTTACTGCTGAAGTTTTTGCATATTTATAGCACAACATTAACTCAAAATGAAATAAAACATAGATGTTCTCTGGCCCATGGATTTGTCGAGATTTTTTGATATGGCCCTTTTGGTGGTTTAGTTTGAAACCTTTGCTGAATGACCATCCATCTCCTGAATCTGTAGAGTCGCCCCTTCCATTCAATCTCATTGCAAGATCATACATGGCTAACATCCAGAGTTATGAGGCTATGAAGAGGGGTTGAGATACACATCCTCTCTCTCCGTGTGTAATTAATTAATTTGTGTGTCCCTCTATATTTTGTGTGAAACTGACCAATGGACGGTCAGGAAATCATTAAAGACCCTTTACATGAGAAACCCTTCAATGTTCATTCAGTCGACATCGGAGACACATTTGAAATGGCATGCAAAAAAGTTTACAGCTGCTGAAGTTGCTGCAGGGGTTTTGGAAAGTAGCAACGAAGATAACGGGGCATTTTGATATGAAACATATGGGTATCATATTACATGCAAATGTCTTTCAAGGAGAATTCAAGAAGAAATGAAAAAATCAAGAAACTGCACTTAAAGACCCTTCTGATGATGTTTCTTGAAGGTGGGAGGAACTTCAGGGTGGATTTTTGAGGGTGGGCTGTAACATTATTGCTAGAAAGCTGAATATCATGTCTGTATTAATTAGCCTAAATAAGATTTAAATAAGAAAACTTTGGACAGCGAATGTGTCTTGGAAGAATAATCATATCATTGTAATATGTCTAGGGAAGACATGTGCACAAGTTTGGATCAACTGGCAGAACAATGGAAGACTTCTTCATTCAGCACAGACAGCTGGCCCCTGACCGCGGCTGGTACTCTGTCCCTCCCTGCACCATCGTGTCATTGAGATCTGCTGACATTGGTCTGGCTTCAAAAAGAATCTCAGGGAGAAAAGTGGATTACCTCATCAACTAAAGTCTGTTGTCACCGTCCAGCAACACTTCATGACTGCTGTTCCACATCCGAGAGCAGAGGAAGTCCAGCAGGTCTGTGGGGCCACTTCACCCTGCTGCTGGCTGGCCAGTTCGTCTGCTGCCTTTCCGTCTGCCCTCACCCACCGAGACACTGAACTCATTCAGAGCTTTTTCTGCAGGGCGCTGGGCTGGAAGGAAGACAGAGAAAAGGCTCGAGCGGGTCATTAAAGTGCTTAGAGAGGAGTTGGGAGCCGACTCGATAGAAAACTCTTGCTGTGATTGAGTGAGATGTATGGAGTGGGTTTCTTTACGTAAGAACACTGACCTGAAAGAAGAAGGCCTAGTGAACATGAAATCCCAGCGGCTGCCCACATCACATGACTTACAGAGTAGCAGTGAGTTAATACTTTATGAAGGACAGAAATAATAGAAGTCAAACACATAAAAGAAATGAAGTTTCTGGTAAATGCATATTCTGAAGATGGTGCAGGAGGTTCATTTCACTTATCAAACATTTTGATGGTATAATGAAAATAAAACACTGGTGCCAATCAAAATGGAGTTGTGCACTATCTGGCTGTATGAAGCCTTCATAAATCGTTAAAACACTCTGTAATTCCAGGTCAGTTGGCTTTAATTTCTTTTTCTTAATATTTCCAGCTAGTCTTCGCCCACCTTGAGCTAGTCCCAGATAATATGATCTGAACGTTGTGAAGCATTGGTTTGTCCAAAAATCGAATTTATATGGTTTATGACATACAGTTATCTATAAAAATGATCAAAAGTACAGTACTGAACAGAAGTCAGAGGCCACCCTTTTGCTTGTCAGTGTTGGAAAAAAGGCAGAAAGCATTTTAACAGAAAATTACTCAAACAACTCTAAGAATAATAAAAAAAAACCACTAGGAATAATATCAAACCTATCAGTACTTTGTAATTTTCCACTATTTACTTTAATGCACTCTACTGGACCCAACTCTTCCAGCCTTCCCGTCTTAAAATCAACGAATTACAGCTGTGTCCTCCCAACAAAAGCTGATCCCAAAGAAGTCACTGATGTTCTGTTTCCCTTCAAAGAGACACTAGCATTCACACAAGCAGCTACCCAAACACACCTTAGCTGCCTCACAAATTTCTTTCTCAAGTGCATCTAAAATAGCTAAAGGAGTTGTATTTTAGGATCTTAAATATATAATAATGCATAATTAAAAGAAAAGTCAAAGGAAAATAAATGAACAAACAGCAGTTCAAATAAATACTAAAGATACAGAGAAAATGGGACACAGAACAGTTCAAGACCACAGTGGGAAGACACTATGAGTCTGGAAGGATGTGTAGCTATCAAGAAGCTGTTACTGAGAAAAGGAAGCAAACAAAAAAGAAAAGGAAAATAAAATTTGCACTAGTCATCAAAACTGGACATCTGAGATGTGGAGTAAGGTTTCATGGACAGGGTGAGTCTAAATTTGTAATTGAAATTACATAGGCCTTGTCTAGACTGCTGGCCCAAATCCAATATTGGGCAAAGCTATATTGTGTCCAGATTGTTTTTTGACAGTCTGGACAGATGACACATGAAATCTGATTTTTGCAAATCAGATCCAAGGTTTAAAATGTGATTCCAATTTGGAATTTTACACGTCTGGACACTCTGGCCGTACAAATTATATTTGTGTCTTTTTTCACATTACTCGCAACACAACAAACAACAATGTCAAATCTAAAGTGCCAGAAGTGCTGAGATTCAAGAAGAGTGCCAAATATTCATGCTTATGGCAAAGAATTTTAATGAGTTTGGAGGTCGAGATAATGCACTTCCATCTCTTCTGCATCCGCGTTTGAAAAACATGTCACCAGAGTGGCTACGTAGTGACTTACGCCTATGTCATTACCACAGTAGCCCATGCACATAGGCTGGTGATGCTAATCCACTAATCCAATCTGATCACTCACAAATAACAGTGTGGACAGTCGTTTTAAAACATCTGATATGAAAAACAAATCTGATTTGCCTGCAGTCTAAATGCAGCCTTAGACCAACTTCTTAGACTTAACTTTGGATGTGTGGAAAAATATCCCTGCAGATTTATTTGAAAAACTGAAAGCAAGTCTCCTATAGAGAATGGAAGCTGAAATAAAGGCAAAGATTGGACACACTAAATACTGAAAATGATATAATGATTTTATATTTAGCTGTTGAGGATTCTGTGTCATTTTCTGTTTAAAATGGGTTTTCTGGGTTTTTAGTTCTTGATGGTGAAAAATGAATATTTCAATAGCTGTTTTTTTCTTTTTTTTTTTTTAGATTTTTGTAGAATAAGACAAAAGAACAGTATAACCCCCCTCCTGCCACCCCCTCAAAAAAAAAGCCCCCTGACAAAAAAGAAAGGAAAAAGCCAGTGAAAATACAGAAACTGTACATATACAGCAACCAATACTAAAAAACAAAACAAAAACAATAAATAGAAATAAAAAACATGATGGCAAGTACTATATTCTTGGCAGTTTGGAGGAGAAAAATTGAATTTAAATTACCAAGGGGGATGTTACAGTTTATTCATCAGCACTGAAGGTGTTCAATGAAAGGGTCCCATCCTTTATACTTCTTGATTAAACCTGTATTAATACATCCTAATTTCTGCAGGTATATAGAAGAAACCACTTCAGAAAGCCATATTTTAAATAAGGGAGGAAATTCAGATTTCCATTCCTTAAGAATAATGTTTTTGCCAAAAATCATGCCAAACTTTAATGCCTGCTGTTGTCTATATGGTAAGGAAAGTGAGATAACTAAGCAACCAATCAGAGCCAATAAAGGATTAAGGGAAATCTCTGTTTTACACCTTTAATGGCTGTTTAAAGTGGAAATTAAATAAATGAAAGGGTGGTCTCTGACTATTGCACAGTGCTGTAAGTCACAGATAAACAGTACTAGCAGCCATCTTAAGTCTGAAGAGTGTCCATACTTATAGATAAAATTTTGCCACCCAGTGTGAGAAACCACAGAAGCAAATCTATTTGAGGTTACTTAACAAGTTGATGTGGTTTGAGGCAAAATTTAGACATAATACATAAGACTTAATACATTTTACACAATTCTAACACTGATCGATTAAAGGGGAAACTGTGTAAACTGGGTTCACCACTTTAACATCTCAGCAATGTCTTGTATCCTGTGCTCATACATGCTCAGTGCCGTGTATTCCGAACAGGCCAGTTGTGTGAGATTGAACTCTGTCTTGTCACAGTCAGCAGGAAGAGTAGCTGTGTTTCGAGTGGACATGACAGGACTCCTTCATGCTCCCCTGGGGAAGACTTGGCCCATGGTCAGGTTATAATAAGGTGAGCGATTCACACTTGCTGCTTCTTACCCTTTCTTAATTCCATGTGAAGTCCCCTTTCCCTCGGCAAGCCTCTCGGAGCGCTCGCAGAAAAACGGAAAAGCGCACCTCAGCCTCGGAATGTCAACGAGGGCCCGCTTCCCGGCGGCTGCTGGAGATGTCTGAGAGTGAATAATGGAATGATGAGCAGCTGAACATATTTCTTTGCTGGATGTCAGCCACAGAGAATGTCCCCTAGGATGAAAGGTGCAGTTGGGTTTAAATTTGGTCCTGAGCGGCAGAAGCGTGAAGATTGGCACGCTTGGAGAGACTGGACAGTGGAATACAAATAGACACTGAGCATTATAAAGTCCCATAGCTCCTGTTCTTGATATAGAGAGAAAGTAGTCTTTCACTGAAATCTCCAGCATTCAGTTCAATAAATACCCAGCAAGTGTCATGCAGTGTCGTCATGCAAAGACAAATAACAATCGTTTCCATGATTCTGGTCTAAATCTCATTTATTGGCTTATTTACTGTGACTGCAGATGTGCCGTTGTGAAAGGGGAAGCTGAATAAATATTCAGTCGTGGATCTGTTGTAAAAAAGTTGGTCCCAACCATTGGGAATCAAAATTGAGATTGGTTGGTTAGTGTTAGTCAGTTTCTAATAAAGTTAGTGGTTAGTCTGATGCATTAGGTCTTCAGTTCAGCATGAATTCCTAACCAATTGGAGCCAGCTTGGCTGTATCTTCCTAGATACCATAGAGAAAATAATTGATTGGATAATTCTCTGTTAGATGTTTCAAGAATGTAACCCTTTTACTTCCAATCCAAAAAAAAGGAGAATTACTACATCTACAAAGTTTAAATTAAGTATGAAGTTTAAAAGAAAGAAAAATAACATTTTTTAGTATATTTTTTATTTGTTTATTTTCTGTTTGTTTCATAGAAATCATTAGGCCTTTTCGGAAGGCCTAGAAGGCGCTGAATGTTTCCTACTGCTATCCAGGCCTTAAAAGTATAGGACAAGTAGAAAACCTTCCTTAGTAAAACATTATCAACATTACAGAAACCCCTTAATTTAAACTGACTCTCTTCAGAAACTGCCCATTGGCTTCTATTGAAGCTGTGTTTGGATTCAGTAGTTTTCTGTATGGAGAAGCGCTTCAAATTTATTATTTGTGTTAATGAACTGTTTACTACAGATGCAGCAGATTGGATTGAGAAACACTGGAGTATTCTTTTAATACTCAACAGTGGCAAATGTTGCTAAACCATTTTAAAAATGTCACCCAATTCATTATATTCCCATTTTCTTTATTCCTTTTCCATTTATTTTTACATTTCTAAATAATTAAATGGTTATACAAAAATAATTCTTCATGTACATTAAGTAATTCAGATGGGTTAGACATGCATTGGTGCATTCTAGAGAAAATTACTCCAGTTTCTTTACAGTAGTGATGATAAGAACCAGGGGTTGTGATGTCTACAACACAAATTCTCATTGACTGTACAAAATGACCAGTGAACCTACACGAGTTATATGTACTGTCAATAATGGTAAAATAGTGGTTAACCTGAAAAAAAAAAAAAAAAAGTCTTTGGGAACTATTTTGCCTTCCAGCACCCTACATGCATCTCTCTGCCACGAAAGCACTCAAAAATACATTTAGGCCAAATGTTTATCTCAGAACATATAGCATATTTTTTGTGATTTTTTTGTGTGTCTTTTAGAAGCACTAAACATTGGTGGAATCGTTCATGCTTTGACTATTTTAATCTTTAAGAATCCTTATTTAAGCTCTTTCAAATGCTTACTAAAGATCTCTTCTAGGATCTCTCTATTTTGATTTGGATCTAAAATCATCAGGATGTTTCTGTTTCTACTGAGGAACATTGTGACTGCCTGAGACTCGAGCATAGGTTACGACCAGAAACATACATAATGAATAATGTTTACTGTGTAATTAGAATCATAATCTGTCCATATTAGTTTGAAATTCAACAAACTTATCCTTCTTTTGTAACCAACAAATCGGAATTCGGTTTTGTTTCTGCTTACTCAACAGTACACAGCGTGCGCTTTGTGAAGGGCGCATGTGTATAAAGGGGCCTTTATGGAAAGTTCTGTTTTACAGAGATAACTGCAAATTAGGGACTCTTTTCAGAACTCTTGTAGAACATTATAGATTATTGTCTTTCTCTCTCACTGTCTAATTACATTCCTCCACACAGGGAGAAAACAATTAACTTTTTTTTCTCGATCAATGTTCATCATAAAACAAAATAGAGCCTCTTCTGTGATTACAGTAATTGGTATTCTTAGAGTCATTTCCATCCATCAAGTTTTTTGGAAAGTCTTTTGGCTTCATTCAAACTAAGAGAATGAGGCCAATGCATTGTGTTTCCCAGTTTACTGAGAAAATGGTCAAAAAAAAAAGAAAGAATACCGTTGCCTATGATTGACATAAGAATACACTTGCTTACAATACTCTATTTTAGAAGCAAAGTAAAACAAACTTGCTTGGTTTGAAATGTTTCATTGAAGCTGAATTGTATTTGTGCAAGAGGACCACAATGAAGCAAAAAAATTAGTCAGCGCACTTACAGCTGTTAGTCTAGCAGAATAGAAATGGTCAATAATAAAACAGATAAGGACTTGGGGATGTTAGGATTTTAATCTTTTATCTCTCGGCTCTGGTGCTTGTCTTTCTCTCCCACGCGCCTCGCCATCTCTCACCTCTCCGGCCTTCTCCCGAGAACCTCCGTGATGAGCAGGCAGACGCGCTCCTCCCCGTCACTCTTTGAAGAGAGATGGCGTCTCTATAGATACAGCACAAAAAATCAATTTCCCATTGACCCGGGCCTTATTCCACGCTGCTCTGCTGAAACGCATGCTTTGGTCTGGCTGGACGGCTGTGCAGATTGTTCCATGATGAGGTCGCAGCCATTTACTCGGCCTCTCCACTGGAGTGAGAGACGCAGACACTCTTTCGCTCCTTCTTTCTCTTCGTTTATTGAGCGCACGCACACACCCAAATAAATAACTAAGCATTGGTTTTTGAGAGGCGGAACTTCTCCATCTTTAAAATTGGTATGTGTTTGTGTTTCTACTGTTCCTGGTAAACCTATAACCCCCTTCAGGGCCTGAGGCAGTTACAGGTATGGTGTGCACAGTCTGGCTTCATTTACCTTTCTGTCAGCAAGTGATGGAGTAACAGACCCAGGGCCATAGGCAGAATTTCATTTTAGGGGGGCTTCGTTATGCATTGAGGGTCTAGTTAGTTATTGTGTACCAGAAACATTGCCATAGTTAGGTTAATAACCACCAACTAGCCAAATTTACCAAACTTTGTTAAAGCTTTACTTCATACAAAGCGGGTTAACTGAGAACTGAGGTAAATAGTAGCCCATGCTAGGGACGATCACAGCTCAGCTAAATTCCTACAGTCTACAGAAACAGTGGAGAACACTTTACATGTAGCATGTAGCCCCAACTAACATCACATGGTCATAGCAGCTGCTGAAAATTGGTAATGATCAAAGAAAAGATTTGGTGGTTACTTTTATTTAAGGCTATAGACATGAAAAAGACATGAGGATGCAAGAACTTGTAGAGAAACTTACCAACTCAGAGTGGTGCTGACAGGAACCAGGGGTCACAATGCCAACAATGCAGATATGGCCATTTTATTTACTATCCAAAAGAACCCATGAACCTATACGTCTTCTGAATTTTCATGTAATGTTTATGAGGGTAAAATGGCGATGGATAATGGTTTGGATAATGGTCTTTCGGTAATATTTTGCCTTACCATGTCCTACATATAACTTTCTGTCATGGATGTGTTTTAAAAATTATGTTTTAGGTCAAATATTTACCTCAAAACTATCCTAAAACAGTGTCTGAGGCATCAGAAGTGGTGTAAAATGGTGACGGTAAGCGTCATGTAAACGTTGCCATAGTGATGGCAGCCACCAAAAATTGGTCTGCCAGGGAGACTCTAATGCTACGTCACTCAAAACTCTGACCAATCACAAGCTTCCAGCTGTCTTCAAAATGACTCTGCGTTGCTACCTTTAGATGCTGGTGTTCAGTTGTTCCCCTCCATCCTCCCCACCGTCACCAGTCTGGTCCCCGCCTGGTTGCCCAGGGGGTAGGCTCCGCCCCTGCCATCCCTATACGCAGGATCTGCGAGGGTCTTTGCATTCCAAGACCTGGGCCGACGATGGAGCCTGTGCCAAGGACTATCTCTGTGTAATTGTTAAATCCAATTGAGATTAAAATTGCCTTCCTTCACACTCATCTCTTTACAAACGTGGTACAGAGGCCTTTATTCTCTTTTACACAACTGCTACAAATGCAGCCTTACAACCATAATATTTTACGTAACATTTCATTAATTGCTTAAATTTAATTTAACAGCTTTTGGAAACCTGACTACTGTTGCAGGGTTGAACAAGCTTTACAGAACAAAAAAACAACCTAATGAATTTAGGGTGGAGTTTAGATTCAATATATAATTTTGATTTTCCAGTCTAAATGCTATGCTACAGAGCTCGCCTATATTTTAGCTAATCAAAAGGCAGCAACCAGCGAATTTGCTAACATTAGCTCGATTACATAAAAAAACACATTTGATCTGTCCACCTGAGTGCACTTTTACACACATACAAAATAAATATGAAATTATTAATGCATGTATTAGTAACTAAGTGTATGTAGCGGTGAGCTACATTTATCATTAGGTTTTGTAAGGCTTTTGCCAACATTCTGTACAGCTTGTCCAACCTCGCTACAGTTGCTACAAAAGAACACGTCTATGGGTGGAGCACTGACAGGTCAGTTGATTTCTCAATGGGAGGCTTTTCAGCTTTCAGCTTTCAGCTAGGTGGACATCTGCTGCACAAGCTTGCTTTTCTCTTTCGCAGTTCCTCAAGAGTTGTTCACACTGTCTGTGCTGTGCTCTGCGTTGACGCACTGCACTGTGTTTAGCCACACGCACACACACACGGCCTGTAATTGTTTTGGCAGCTGAGTATCATAATTGATGCGTACACTATGAGTGTTATCAGGCATGGCAGCTTGACCTTTGTAAGTTACATCACTTTATAGAACGAATGTGCCGCAGACATTAGCCATGATGAGTCAAACTGTGTCTTAGCGCTGGAGAAGCTGCTGCCTGGCTAACCCGCTAATTTGCCATCCCCATGCATAATTAGATTGACATTTTTCACTAATAGCCTTTTCCCCTCCATAATTACTGATTGTAGTTCATTTTAATATCCTGGATGACGAATCAAATGACCATACTGCTGCCGTCAGGTGGTGTAATGAATTTTGGGCCCGTGTTCTGTTACAGGCGCATGTGTCTATTAGGAATTCTAATGTTGTCGTAAAGCATGACGGAAAGGAACAATTTAATGTTTTACACACACTAATAGAGGTGAACTGTGGGCAGAAATGACTGACTAATTGTCAGTGCCCTGCCAATGTCACAGGGTAGCATTTGAGCTGTGGCGAACAAGAACTCAGGGGGGTAATTTATGCTAATCTATAAATTCAATTCTGCTCTTATTTGCTTCCTTCGAGCTAAAGCAATGTAAACCCTAACATTAGAACACATCTCCCTCACTATAATTGGCATCAAGATAACATGCTGATAAAAAGAAACCAGCGTCCAAAGTAACCTCGATTAGCATGTATATAAATAAACTATCAGTCTCTGTCTTGCTCACCTTTCAGGTTTGTTCGGTGAGGTGAGCAGAAGGATACTGCCTGCGTTGTGCACTACAGCCTCTGGCCCTATCTACCCACCCCCCACCCCCTCCCCTCGCCACATAATTGCCCCAGTATTTTTCCCTCCGTGATTGAATTCATCAGGCCTCCTTTGTGTGCGAGGCGAGGCTTTGAGAGGCAGGGGTGTGAAGCTGCTTATTTATATTTATGAATTCACACTGTTTGCCCTAGTGTGAAATAATGGGTCATTCCAACACAACATGGAGTGCGGAGGCTGAATTTCAAATGGATTTCTAGTTTCGCACCACTGAGCTCTATGAATGCTGAGCACAAGGGGGGTGGGGGGGGGGCAGAGGGAGAGAGAGGGGAGATGTACTGTTGGGGAGTGTGCGTTTAAAAGGCCGAGTGGGAGCTCATACTGGACTGGCATTGTTCTGGTCACTGGCTTTATTATTAAAAGTCATGGTACAAGTGTAGTAGCCTCTAGTGGCATATAGGGCTACCCTATGCAGCACACAACTGAATTCACAATTCTCTCTGTTCTAGTATCCCTGCATTTGAAACATACTCCAGTGAGTTACTGGGTGGGATGCACAATATGAGAAACATTGTTCAGGGAAATACGGAGCACAACAAACACAGTTTCGCATCATATAATCACTAGAAACACATTTCAGGTTTAACTCATATCTTGGGGCTGGTTAGTCTGAAGTAGGACTGTGACGATAAATCGAAGTTCCATTTCAAATAAAAAAAGTCATATTCTGCCTACTTGTTTAATTGGCATTGATTAGTTGACAATTTGTAGAATGAAAATACATATTTTAAATTCTCTCACTGGCCTCTTTAACAGTCAGTGGTGGTCAGTAATGAACTACAAGATGTCTTACTGTACTTACTCACTTTTTAAAGTACTTTATAATGTAAGTATTTTTTTTATTTTTGAGACGTTTATTTTGACTCCACTACATTTTAAAGTAAAATATCCTACTTTCTGCACAAAGTGTCATTACTCATTATTCTGAAATGAGAGAAAGCTGGATTTTGTTCAAATTGACACAGACCAATTATACCACACAATTATACTGCCGCTAAATACCAAAGTAGGCTCTTAAAGAGCTTAATCTGACCTGAATGTCTGGTCCAAACCCAAATACAACCTGAGAATTTTCTGTCCAAGCTGACAAAGAATTACTTCATGAGTCCAAACCCAATCCAAGCCTGACAAAGTTCTGTCTGAACCCAATCGAGCCCAAAATACATAATCATGTTTGAGTCTGAAACTGACCCAAATATATAAAAAGAATTCTGTCCGAAAACTGACCCCCTACTGGCCCATCATCATCTAATGTTAAGAATAAGAATAAAACCTGACAGGACAAGTCCCACTTACTGTGTAGTGACAATAATAGCTGTCACTGGATCAAAGATAAATACAGTAAAAAATAATATGCCATAATTAATTCTGATTTAAGGGATTTATTCATCAAATAATCCTTTGAAGAGCATCTCAATCGTTTTTTTTAGTCTGGATAAACTTTCCATGCTGGACTGTTATCACACTGTGTGGTGCTGGTATTGCAAGATGTTAACCTTCACACATTTGATCCTCAAACTCTATTTTTGCACATAGAACGTTACATAGAACATACAGAACATACAACAGGCTAAAATAAATTAAATGTCCTTTTGGCTGTACCAAAAAGTGCTTTCTTGAATCGATTCACTGTTATGTTCTGTTTTCTCATGAGCGTGGACCTCATGGACCTGCTGCATGCCAGATGAAAAAACGATTTAAAGTAGTGAGAAATAAAGTAAGGGGAAAATATAAGGATGGTAAAATGCAATTTAAACTCTGTAAAAGTGAAATGCAAGCTGTGAGACCCCAAATGTGAAATTTGGACTCAACCTGAGCCTAAAACATATTTGAGAAATGGTGTCTGATCTGACCGAACCTGATGTGAACATTCAGGTGCCATTAATTTTGGATAAATATTTCAAGCGCTAGTCTGTTTTTGTTTAGTTAAGTCCATTTTTATTGTTTGACCTTTCTTCAAAACAATAAGCAGGTTACTCGATCGCTATTATAATCAATAATGACAGCCTTAGTCTCAAGGTTTGTTCCCTGGTCAGTCATTGACTGGTTGGCTGTCATGCATAGGGAGGGGGAGTGGTCTTCTCTTGGATTCTTCGCTTTGGCTCCTGTGGGCTGTGACTGACTCTGACAGCGGGGTGTTTTCTGTGGCGAGAAACGCTGCAGCTCCAGCACACACAGCTGGGTTGCTCGGACTCCACACCTGTGGCACTCTGGCAGCCGCAGAGAAACAACATGCCCCGAGAAAGCAGCCAGAGTGACATGAGCCGGCACAGCCATCAAGAATAAATGGAACATAAATTATTCCCCAGAAGAGAAGCTTTTAATGAGATAATGTATCAAGCATCTGAGATACTTCTGTTGAGTACAGGCCAAACTGAGGCTCAAACTGAAAAACTAGGCCAAAAACAGCAATTACCGATGTTGGAGTTTGTGCAAAAGTAGTGTTTATATTTGCGAGAAAGGATAGTGCACTAGATTCTAGAGCCCTCCTTTAATGTCCCAAAATGATGTTTTTAAAAAGCAAGACTGCTGGATTAGTAGAGAGCTTGTCTAGTCTAAAATGAGAACAGGGCCCATGTGGCTGGAGCATGCAACTTTTTATGTTTGTTTTAGGCTTGTTAACACTTTTCAATGGACCTCCTTTTCAATTCAGCCTCAGTTTCCTTAATGGTCCATCCATCTCCCTAACAAGCTGACAATATTTAAAAGACAGAGACAAATAATCTGATCCCTTTCCCCACCATTTAAGCCCCTTTGGGGTCTCTAGAGTGGAGACAGCAACTCGGTACACACCAATGACTCATGAGTTGTTCCAGAGACACATTCAGAGTATCATCTCTAAAGGGTCACTGGAGCCTTATGAGCGGAACTTATGTCATGAGCGTCTGAGTAGTTTTACTGCCTGCAAATGCTCTTCACCGCCGCTTGTTCCGAAGGCCCTTAGTGTGCCTCAGGCTCGATATGGCCCTTGGAGATGTCTGCGGTTACTCACCAGTCGGCTTTAATGACCGGGATTCCGTCAATACCGAGACTTTATGCTTGGTTTAAGGGAGTGGTGACGATTGATGTCCCTTCAAGAATCGAGACACCAGAGATGTTCTTCTTTCCTCTCCAACAATGACCACTTGTCCAGGCTCCATAAGATACTGATGGAGGATCCCAAGAAGGCCATTCTTTACTGTTGTCTATGCATTGTGTTTGCAGAATTGTCAGCAGCTGGCTGTTCTGAGATCAGTTCTTTATGCTGTAATTGTTTGCAGACTCAGTTCGCTGTACCACAGTGAGCGCAGGTGTGAAGCGTGGTGGCCGCTTTGCTACGCTGACATCATCTGTTCGTCTTCCCCGCACAGCTATGACAGCATGGCTCAGGAGGCTGGAGGAGCTCCACATCAGGACTTCAGGGGGTGGGAAAAAACGAGACAGCAACACTGCAGAGAGCCGCACAATGACGGTAAATGCTGGAGACTCCATTAAGGGGCTCACATGGCCTGCAAAAATGGCAAGAGAATAAAAGGGGCTCTGCGCTCAATGGTTAATTAAGTGGCGGTGAATCCATTCCCAGCAGCTCCTGCTGGAGCGGAATGGGAGCTGGCAGAGCAGGGCCAGCTGCGCTAGTGCCGATAACCAGCATCATGATCCGTTTGTATAGCTGCTGACACCGCCATCAAATCCACCTGATTCGGCCGCAAGGCACGGCTTTGGAAAGGCCAGCCTTGCAGCAGAAAGAGGGTAAAAAGCACGTAGCCCTCCTCTCTAGTTCCTTCTGTAAGCAGCAAGCTGTGGCGATGGAGATGGGGCGTCTGAGCTGCAGATTTATGAGAGCTGTCACTCTGTGATCTGTTTTTCACACAGTCAAGCCGCAGTGCCTAACCTGAGCAGACACAGGGATGCGCTCATTATTCACATCGCTGCTCAGTCCTCAGAGGCTGCAGCAGTAGATGAATTGGCTGCTGCCAGTCCTCCGATCTGTACACACTGCCATTTGGCAATTAGGAATCTGATACTAATGAGTAGCTGTCAGGTGAAAGTTTGAGTTTCTCCGAATGCGTGAAAAACATAAACAAGGTGAGTGTCTATAAGAAATACAAATGAGCGAAGAGCATAAAGATGTATCAGTCAAGTACTTTTATTTTAAGTATAATAACATTATAATAACATTTATGTACATTTATACATAAAAGTGCATGTATACTATAGGTCCAAAAGTCTGTAGACACCTGCTCATCCTGTTTCTTCTGATTTTAAGAGTTTTAATAGTAAGTTTGTCCTTCTTTGCTGCAGTAACTGCCTCTACTCTCCTGGGAAGGCATAAGATGCTGGAACACTGCTGTGAGGATTTGAATGCATTAGCATTAGTCACGTCTGATGTTGGATGATTAGTTCTGGATTACAAACACTACTCCAGCTCATCCCAGGTTTTGGATGGAGCTCCATCACTTCAGAGAACACACTTGCACTACTCCACAGCCCAGTGCTGGGGGAGTGTCCCATTCAGAGTGTCCCATTTCTATGGATATTATACAAGCGTGTACAGTTGTTTCAGCAATGGGTGCACTTTAAAGTAGCTGAATTCACAAAAAACAGATAATCTCTATCATATAATAAACATTTGAACATTTCTCTCTAGGAGTGGTCTCCTCCAGGATGACATTATCTCCATCTGCAGGGCATGAGGGGCCTCTGAATGGTTTGATGAGTATGAAAATGGAAATCATATGCTATGGCCTTCACAGTCACCAGATCACAACCAGGTTGAACACCTATGAAAGGTTTCAAACCATTGTGCTAGAAAAGGCTCTCCACCACCATCATCAAAACATCAATTGAGGGAATATCTTTTGGAAGAACAGTGCTCCATCCATCTCGTTCCAGAGATTTCTAGAATCAATGCCGAAGTGCATTGCACTTTAGACTAACCTGTTACATGGACACCGCATCTTCGTGCTTGACGGCTCCAAAGGTTACTCTAAAGAAAATTATAAAAGCAAGCCTGGTGCTCTACACTCTGCCGCTTGGAACGTTAACATGGCACATGCTTTTCAGGTTCTTATGGACTGATTTTCTGGGGAGTTTGTGAATGCTTGGTATTTCATGACCTTTATGACACTCTAGTGCCACACAGTACTAGACCCATGTAGGCCTAGAATTAGCTTTGCCCTTCGGTGAGGCCTTCAGCTCTGGAAGGGTTTCGCAGGGGTCCCATCTGCACAAAGCTACAGCCTAGATTGCTTATGCCTGCGTGTGAGAAGCAGAAGCAGTGTTATTTCTGTTCGCTGAATTAATGGATCTCAGTGCATGCCCACTCTCTAGTGCCTGAGACACAGCCAGACCATCTTTGTTGGCATGGGAACAGCTTTAAGGTCCCATTACAGGATACAAAAAGGACAGAGTCATGGTCGCCTGAAGCACAAAACATGCAGTTTAGTTTCCATCAGGGGAGCCAAAGAGCCGTGCATTCAGAAAGCATAAGAGCATGTATTGCGATGACTAAACCAGCACTATTGTCGTAGACTCGTGTCATCCCTGCATGGCTCTGATAGAGAATGTAGCAAGCACTTCACGAGCCAGTCACTAAGGCTATCTTTGGGTGATGAGAAGGAACAAGTAGTTCTAAACAGTGAAAGGATGTCACCTGGTCTAAAAGTTGATGCTAACACAGCCTAAAGCAATCCATGTTAGCAGAAACAAATCTAAATGGAAGCAAAAAAATCTAACTAGAATTTATGTACACTCTAAAATAGGTGACTCAAAGTGGCACTACTTTGGTTCTCTAAAGGATCATGTTTGAAAAAGAGATTTGTGAGTGGGAAGATTTTGATGGTTCTTTGTAAACGTTCTTTACAAATTCAATGGTTTTTTGGAGAGTTTTCAGTTTTTTGGAGAACAATCAATTGAAAGGTGCTTTAGGAAACTATATGTGGTTCTGCTAAGGCATTTAGGAGTTTAAATTAGGTATTTTCATTCACATTTTCATTTACAAAAATGTTTTGACGTGTTCTTTAGAGAGCCAAAGTGGTTTTTCTATGGCCTCACTCCAAAGAACTATTTCTGGAACTATTATTTTTAAGAGAGTAGAGCCACTAGTTTTATCCCTTAATCTCTTTCCTCTCGTCTTATTAATGCTACTAAATTTTAATGTACTTTCCGCTGCATTCTGCATGGGTCACATGTTCTATGTTTCATTGTAGTGTCGTGCTTTCTTTTAATTGAGGCTGTCCTTCACATCTACACAAAGCGCAGTCTCTTTAAAGAGCTTCCTGTGGCCTGGAATGTAACGAATAATCAGACGTGTCTTCTGCAGGAGCCTCAGGGAGATCAATATGGTGTGCTATGTCAATGTTGCTTGTGTTGGGTAAACAGGAAGGCAAAGGAAATGAGACAGATAGATGAGCCCAGTACACTCAGCTAGGCCACTTTGTGTCAAAGGTTCTCAATGTGTTTTATCAGTGGAGAATTATGTGCCAGAGTTGGTCGATTGCTTCTGGAGAACAATTGCAATCACTTCTCTCTACAGGCATCTAGAAGAATCTGTTGCTCAGACCACAGAAGAGCTTATTAAGTTGAGAACTTCACTGGGAGCACACAGTACAGTTCAAAAGTTGTGTGAAAGAGTGTGAAAACATTTCTCCAAGAACCATATGTCCAGGCCAAGAAACAGGGATGCAAGATTAGAATCGACAAAAATCAGAATTGGCAGATTTTGTTCCAAACATGTGACCAACAATCAGCCTGTGTATTATTTATGATTTTGGCCAATTGGCATGGCAGTTTTATGATGGAAGTGCACTCACGCAGTATTTGAATGCTGCTGCTACACTCATACCAAAACACCGTAGCATAATTATTCAGAACTCATAATGCTAAATTAATTTGCTCTCATTTTTGATGTAGCAGGTGATGTAATTTCCAGTTGTTTAATTAGCCAATTGGTTTTTCATTTAATGCTACAATAAGTTTTACAGCAAGTTTTGGGGATTTGGAGACCTCTCTGGTGGAAATGTGTAATTGCACGCAATGTGCGAACATTTTGTGACATCAGTTTGCGGATGAATCTGATTGTTGTGAGCTTGCTGAAAGAGTATTCAACTGTGCATTAAAATGGGCAAACTAAGTGTGCTCCACTGAGGATATGTTAACTTCTTTTCATCACTTAGAAAATCAACTAAATGTAATTTAACCAGGGGTGCTAATACTTTTTGCTCTACACTTTTTAAGCTATTACTGAATGAAGTAACAACAGTTATTTATACACCCAATGACTCCAATCTTCTGAGCGAGAGAAAAAATTCTCATTCAGAAACACTGAAGTGTTCATGGTTCTGAGATGCTGGCGGTCCAGCTGGGAGATGAGCTTAGCATTAGCTTCAAGACCATGTGCAGCGTCTGCTGGGCACTGAGCTGTGATGTGCTCTTCTGGTGTGTTTAATCACTAGCACTGGCTCAGAATTCCTCTTCTGCTCTCTCCTTCTGCTCTCTCCCCCACTTTCTCCTCCAGTCTTCTTCCCTTCACTGCTTTCCCATATTCTGGCCTCTCAGGATGCTTGTCAGTGCGCTCTTCCACTCAGTTTAGTGTGTGTCCATGTGTAGCAGAATAAGTGTATTCATATGAGGGCCGTGAAGCACATATGGTCCTCCATTCTCTAAACTCTCTCTCCTCTCGTCTGCTTCTGTTTTAGAAAGGTCTGATAGCTAACAGTTTCCATGTGTGATCTATACACCTATGACCTTCATGAATTCATGGAGACGTTAGAAATCCACTTTGTGTCACTATATGAAACAGGAGGATGTTTTTTTGGGGAACATTATGATAATTGGGAATACAGCAAAAAACAGAGCCATTGAGCAAATCACATTTCTTCCAACATGTAAACTATTGTGAAATATAAAAGGACAAGGCCAAAATAGTGGAATAATAGCATTCAGCTACTCCACTCAATAACAAAATCCCCTGCCTGTAGTGGATTAGATTTTTTTTTAAACTCTGTATGCATCTGTGTGTGACAGAGACAGTTATGTACACGTGGTCTGAGGGTCTGTGTTCGCTCCTTTGTCCTGCTCCTCTTCACCTCTACTCTCATGAGCCTGAAGTGTTTACAGCTATGGGTAAGCCTGTTATGTCTTGCTTTAATAAGACTGTGTACACTTCATTATCTTCCCTTCTCTATTTTTGTCTACATGCTCCATCTATACAGAAGGGGCTCAGAGCTAGTCAGAAGTGGTTAATAGCTAGTTAGGGTACAGCAGGTCACAAGCTAACATGAGATAAATTGTAACGTATGTATATATGTATTTAAAGCTGCACTATGTACATTTTTATTGTTGAAAAACGAAAGAAGTAGCAATACTCAATGAGAAGAACATAAAACATGCTAAAATATGGTGTGCATGTGCTGCTATGAGTCACATGGAAAAGCCTGATATAATAAATTAAAAGTCAGAGCTATCTTACATATTGTAGTGACCCGGTACTGGCTGGCACTGCCTCCGAAAAGCTCATGGGTGTGAATTTTGACAGCCATCTAACAGATATTCTTGATTTGTAAAGTTTTTTGTTTACTGAGTTGTGCATAAGTCACAGAATTCACATCTATAATATTTTATTTGTCTTCTTGGCCGTTATAAAGATCTGTAATATACTAATATATAGGATGGAAAGCTTCTCTAATTCAAACATAGAACTGTATTGGATTCAAGTTTTGAATTAAACCCTGCCTATGAGCTACAGTGTAATATTTGCTCTTGTGCCGCTTTCAGATGAATTATTTGTAGATGAGTGCTGGAAACAAATGTTTTCATCTGTAGCAGAGATTTTTATTGTTGCTTGAATGAAAATATTTATCTCTCTTATATACTTTTAAAATTACCAAGCAAAAACAACCAGAGTTAATAATAATGCTTGAAACTTATACAGCGCTTTTCAGGAACAAATAGATGCCTACAATTGTACTAAAACACAGAACACCAAACAAGAAAACACAGAAGCAACAGAGAAGAAAACAGGGTAAAGTTTAATTGAGTGAATTGAGGAGGTAAGATGAGCTCAGTGGTGAGTTGTAAGCTACAGAGAAGAGATGAGTTTTTGAGATTTTATTTAAATGAAAAGACAATTTAGACTGCCAGACATGTGGAAGAAGACAGTTCCAGAGACGAGGAGCAAACCTAGAAAATGCTTGATCGCCAAAGCTATGAAGAATGGATAACAAATCAGCTGAAGATTACGGTTGGAGTTATAAGAAAGGAGAAGTTCAGACATGGAGGAAGAAATGAGGTTGTTAAGAGCTTTGTAAGTGAGCAGAACAATTCTGAAGTGAATGTAACACTTTAGCCAGTGGAGAACATGGAGAACCAGTGAAATGTGGTTGTAAGAGTATGAGTGAGAAGACAAGCAACAGGTTTCTGGACCATCTGAAGCTTATGAAAGGAAGAAGAGCTAATGCTTGCAAGAAGAGAGGTACAATAGTTCGAATGACTAAAGATGAAAGCATGCATGAGAGATACAGCAGCAGAATGAGAAAGGAATGGTTGAATTTTAGCTACATTGTGCAGGTAAAAAAGTTTTAACAATAGAGCTGATGTGGGCATTTAATGAGAGAGTCGGGTTAAGGGTGATGCCCAGATTTCTAACCCGAGGGGGAAGGAGGAATTTTATATTGTCAAATGAAAGAGTTACAGAGCCAGTTTTTTGAGAGTTGATTTAGAGCCAGTGAGAAGGAGTTCAATCTAATCACTATTCAACATGGCAAAGTTTAATTTCATTTAGTGTTTAGTTTTAGATAAACAAGATTTGAGTTGTCTGAGGGGTTGATTTTTGCTGGATGTGGTTCTGAGATTACTCTGGGTGTCATCCAAGTAGCAATGAAAGTCCAGTTTAAAACATCATATGATCTGTCCGAGGGGGAGTATGAAAGTGAAGAAGTACAGAGGTCCAAGGGCTGAACCCTGTGGAACCCCATGAGTAACAATCGAAGCTGATGAGGTATGGCCAGAGAGAGAAATAAACTGCTTTCTATCAGTGAGATAAGAGGTGAATCAGTCCACTACAGAGCCAACAATGCCCAGCTCATGCAGCCTCATCAGGAGAACAGAATGAGACACTGTGTCGGAGGCTGTGCTCAGATGTAGTATATAAGCATGTTAGGGGTTCCAACATCTGCAAATGTAAGAAGGTCATTTATAACCTTAGTCAAGTCAGTTTCAGTGCTGTGGTACGGACAGAAACCAGACTGAAAAGGTTCAAAAAGATGATTGCTTTCTAAATAAGCCTGCAGTTCATTAGCAACAACTTGTTCAAGAATTTTAGACAGAAAATAAAGGTTTAAAATCGGGAGTTAGTTATTGAAATTAGTTGGAGTAACTGTAGATAGCTTTTTGGCAGTGGGAACTTGGGCAAGATGCAGTGAACAATTAACAAGCATTGTGAGATTAGGAGCTAAAGCAGGTGGACAAGCTTTAGTTAAAATGGTTGGTAAAGGATTGAGGGAGGTGGTAGATTTACAGGCTGTAACGGTATCAGCAGTGAGAGAAGAATCAACAGTGCTAAAGGTAGAAAAAGAACAAAAGTGAGTTACTAAGTAAGAGATTGGAGTTTATGGAGGAAGAGGAAAGTGTACTGGTTGAGGAGGCCACTGAAGAGCTACTGATCTCAGCAATTACTTTCAAAGAACTGTGGAAAAAAAAGTGTATAGATCATGGAAAGCAGCTACCTTACTTCTGGGGTTTGAATAGCTTAGTGACTGTTGTCAAGTGATTGCAGGGGTTAGTGTTAGCACTTTTAATGAGACTGGAGAGGTAGGTTGACTTAGTGATGTGCACGGCATCTCTATTAGACAGATATGTGTTGTTTTGATTTCTTGTAAAGTCTTTCTAAACAACAGCCAACCTGCTTCACAGAGTTCAGAAGTTTATCAGGTGCGGAGGTATAAAAAGAGACAGATTTAGTTTTCAAACGGTGTTAATGAATTAAGACACTTAGCGAGAGCAGCACTAAGCATAGTAGCGTGAACTTCAGAAGAGGAAGGAGCAGAGTCAGGTGGAAGAGAAGTAGCAATCAATTGGGTAAGAGACCAAGTCTAACAGAAGGAAATGAGTCTTCTATTTGAATGGTGAGGTACAGACAGAGGGACTAAGGAACAACTTGAGCTTATGATCAGAGGATGGGAACAGCAGAGGATGGAGCTTCAGTACAGGTACAGAAGAGGAACAAAATAGTTCCTATAGATCATAATAGAAGTGTACGGCCTGTGTCTTGAGTGAGGAAAATCTACATATTGAGTGAGGTGAAAACAGTTAAGTAGGGAGATAAAGTCCTTCGCAAGCCTGCAGTCTAAAATTGTAATTTTGGGGTCTACTAGAATACATTTACATGCTCCAAAAATTTAAAAGAGACAGTATTTTTCCTCATACTGTACGTCTCTATTCACCCTCTGTCTGGAATGCTCTATCTATGCCATTGTACTCCTAGTTACTTCTACTTAGGCTACTCTACCCACCTTAGGGGGTCAGTACGGCAAGTCTAAATGGCACTTTGCTTAGCTAAGTAGCAGTACTCATTTTCCCACTGCCGTCTCCCTTATGGCTGCTGTCTGCACTGTTTCAACAGCATGTGTTTTAGGTCTTACAGACTGTAGAAGTGCTGATCCACACACAGAAGATAGGGTTACAACCTCATTGTTCCTGATGCTTTGATAGGAGGCTTAAGCTGATGTAACATTACTAAATATTACAAGGTATGAATGATTTACAACAACCATCTGCCAGGCATATGCTGCCTGTGTGAACAGTTTGCAACCCTCGGAGTGTTATGCACGGAGATCTAGCATATCATCCATTATTTACACTGGTGTAACGGCTGTAATGAATCGACCAGCCCACAGTTTGACAATCTTCAGTGCGTAGTTGATTTTACCTGAGGCTCAAGCATGATGTTCCTCACCACGGATTGACAGATTACCGCTGACGGTGTACTGCCAGTCTATCTCACTCTCAAGTACAGCACGTTCTTGCACTGGACTATCTTTTCCTGATTGTTCTGATCCCCTACAACTTGATTAATCGCAGTGGGGTTAGGTACAGGTTTTGGGTTCAGGGTTCGGTTAAGGTTAACCTGAGTGGTTAGGGAAAATAAATTAAGTTTAATAGATTTTTTGTTGAATAACAGTAAAATACAGCACAAACATCTACAATGTATCTACAGTAGACTATTAAAATGGAGCGTAACTGCTTTCTCTCCTTTGCATTACACAAATGCATCAAGCTTATGTAAGTAACTAAGGCACACAAACTAAAGACAAAAATGTGCTCTAAACCATCTCTTACAGTGACTGTTGAATCAGAGAGTTTAATACCAAAGAGAAGACAGTTCCACAGTTTAGAAACCTTTTGCTTGGCCTTGTAACAGCCAAAAGCCCTTGATGAGAAGATCTCAAGAACTTGACAGTTGACAACTTCCTCCTCTGAGACTTTTGACTGTGGAGGACTGAGGCTTTGCTGGGATTCAAACTCTCTTGATGATTAGGCAGTTAGAGGGAGGCGCCACTCAGGAGCCACAAGGTTACTGAAATTTTTCCAACAGTTTCCAACGCCCAAATAGCAACCTTTCTGCAGTCAAGAGTCTGAGAGGAGGAAGATTTCAGCAGGCTGGGAACACTGTGTGATGGGGGAGTTGTAGCCTGTTTGTGGGAACAGGCAGTAACTAAATCGAGAGGAGGAACTGAATAAAAATCCAACAAAAGTTTTAAGCAAATTCAGCCTATGATAAGGCAACCACATTTGCTGTTTTGCTGTTTTTTTAATGATTATGCTCAACCTAAACTGTATTTTGCAGACTTAACTTAGATGCAGTACTAAAACGTAAGTTAGAAGAACATTTGCCAAGGCACGTCTAACTTTAACAATAATTCTATTGAAGGGGGTTCCACTCATTTAAAAAAAAATTGTATAGATTCAAGATTCACAGCAGCAGGCTCCTACATATAAAAATGTACACAGTAGAGGTACACAGGAGGCAACTGGGAAGGTAGGTACTGCACATACAAGAAGGATATTGCACATATTAGACAAGTACACAAGAGAAGAAGTAACAGATAACAAAATGGCACCAACCACTACAGGTGACTAGCAGTAAGAAATGAGGTAGATAGCAATAATGACACTGCACTGTGTATATACAGTGTAGCAAGGAGTAGTACTATGTGCAGAATAATGCACATGTAAGACACCACATAGAGTAATATGGTATACAGTAAACTATTGAATAATATAGTGAAATGCTGAAATATATACAATTAACCAGAATGTGGTACAATATATATGTAATTCAACATACAATTTACTAGCTAGACTCTGCTACAGTGTGTACTAATGCAGTGGAAAAAAGATTAAAAAGTATTCATGGTGGAATTGGTACATGCAGGGTGCTCTGATGCAAAATATCTCTATATATCTGCAAAGAAAGCTTCTTTTTTCAGATTTAGCAGTATTTTACCATTACTGACATTACATATAAAATCAGAAGGTGTGTAGGTCCTTTTTGATAGTAAAGAAACTAGCTATATTTATACACTGTGAACAATTCTGAGCCATTATGTTTCTCCAGAATGGCACATTCCACATCAAACCATTTAAAATGACTGTTTACATCTTAAGTGTGTAGTTATGCAGACATTTTGAAAAAACAGTGGAATACCCTTCTAGAGAGAGAGAAAGAGAGAGAGAGAGTAAGAGGGCGAGAGCAAGAGAGAGAGAGAGCGAGACAGATCCAAGCAGTAAGTTTCACTGCGCTTACACTTGTATTCAGGGACTGCATACACCCGGACATTTGACTTTAATGCTCTCACTGTATTAGTCTAATATTTTAAGATGAATTGCATTTATTCTTGGGAAATCCATAATATCAAGACAATATGCCCATTTTGAAAATGACATTCATCATTGTATTATAGTGATCATATTAAATCTTTTGGTGTATGGATAAGAATAAGCAGGCACTTGAATTAAGTGATTGAGAGTGATAGGGTTTTACACCGCCAGTTCAGTTTAATTCATATTATTTCAAGACACCGAAGAAAGCCAAAACACTTCCCTTCACTTTTCCTGATGGCTATTCATCTCTGAGGTCCTTCCTGATTTACCAAGCAGATTTTCCTGGCAGCTCTGATTGCATCAATTCTGCCATTCCATTCAAAGTATTTACCTTTGGAAAAAGTCGAAGGCCATTAGTGGTCTACGTAATGGAGTATAGAAGTTGGTATTGCACCTCAGTCTGTGTGATTTATGTGGTATGAGGGGCTTAGTGAATAAATATTAAAACACTGGCATGGCATCGGCTGCCAGTAATAACAGGCTGCTTGGTTTCCTGTGCTGCGTTTGATTGCCTCCTGCTTGCAGTGATTAAGAGAACGGAGCCCGGGAGAGGCCGAGGGAAAGGCAGGGGAGTCTGGAGGAGGATATGAACTGCCCAGAGTCTGTCATTACACTCTCTTTAAATCATGTGTGCTGCATGTCAAATGACATTTGAAATCTTTGTCAGAAAGCCACGTCCCCTGAATCAGTAGATCAGCTCTGCGAACCTGATGCTGATGGATCATGTCTTTCCATTCTTTATGCTGCTTCCCTCAATTTCAACGATTTAGCTGAACACTTTTGAGAAGCAGTGAGGCATTGCTCCACAGTGCAGCTCAGACATCGTGTAGAGTACTGTTCAAAAGTTTGGAATCACCATTCAAAAGTTTGGAATTGTTGTTCTGAAGATTACAAAGCTGAGGAAAATGCAGGAAAATGTATTAAATTATTGTAATTTGATGCTTGTAGAACTTCATGCATTTTACATAATTAGTAAGAATCTCTTAAAAAATGTTAGATGTGTCCAGAATAATGAAATGGTAGATGGATGTAGTTGTTAAATGACTGAGAAAGCTGTTATAACAACAGTTATGATAAAACTCTCATCCAGAATACCTTATAAGGAGCTAAAATTGTTCATAATTTCAGCAACATCTTGCTTTAAATTCTTGAACATCTAAAATACACTTATTTTATGTATTTATGCTTTGCCTTTATTACAGCTTTCATTCTTTTCAGGAGACTTGTTTTCAGTTTTTCAAAGAAGTCTTCAGGGATATTTTTCCACACCTCCAAAATTCAGTCTTAGACGTTGATTGCATTTTCTGCTTCTCATGACTCAACTAATCATCCCTTTGGAAATATACGTTTCTGTTTGATATTTATTCACATATTTTTATTTAACTTCTTAACATTATGTGAGGTGTTGTTTTAAGTTGTCTGCATTTTTGGACACTTAATCTAGAAAACAAAAGGGTTCTATCTCCAAAGTCAAACTCTAACTTAGTTCTATATGGTTCTATTTGCAAACCAATACACACAACAGGACCAATCAGGTTCTGCTTCTTTATCATGTCACCATATTGCAGATCTTTAAAAAGTCTTATTTTCTTATATTTTTAAATATAAAGCCTTAAAGGTAATTAAACAGTAAACGTTTGAACTGATGGGCTCTTAATTACAACATAAACATTCATTTTATTTATTTATCCATCTTTTCTTTTTCTTCTTTCTCCCAATATCAGACTTGTTCTTGCATTAGAGTCAACATTTCTGATATAAAACAAAACCTCACACTGCCTTTATACTGACCTGCTACACTTATTTGCTGGGACAGTTTATTGCAGTAGCTGGTTGCTGTCTAACCTAAAGGACACTTAAACTAATGGTTTCTACCTGAAACTGTCCTCTGCACTGGACAAAATGGTTTTTTGAATAAGAAAAACATAATTTGTCCCAAAACAAAAAAGAAATATTGTATAATAAATAAATAAATAATAAAACCAAGTGTCATAAAAGTGTCATCTGATATTGTACATATAGAATACATTTAAGGTGTCTGTCATTTTCATGTATGAAAGACACACATTCCACATGTCAGTTTTGCTATTTGGAAATGCAAAATCTTTGAAGCCCACTATCTCAAAACTGCTCAGAACGCAGACAGAACCTTATAATTCCAAGGAAACATAATCCCAAACACATTCAGTGATGTTGAGAAAGGCTTTCTTGTTTGTCTTTTTCCAACACAGTATTATTTATGTTTGAAAGATTATGCATGGTTTGTTTTCTGTCAAGTCCATTAAGGTCTCAATTAATTATCAAAAATAATTGGTAGATTATTCAATTACCAATATAACTAAAAGTGACAATCCTAGTTTATAACATTTAAATCTACACTGTATATAAATTGTTAACCCCTTAATATTCACAGAATCATAATTACAACTCAAATCACTTTGCATTATTTTCCATGCAGTTACTGAAGCAATAATCGTAGAATGAGAACAGTCCAAGATGCTTACAGGACAAGTGATTAGAAACCGTCATGCGGTAATGTTTGGACTGATCAGAGGCTGTGTCTTCTTATGCTAATGAAGTAAAATGAGTGGCCTTAGGGTACAGCAGGCTGAGTGTACAGCAGTGAGTGTGTAACTGACCCTGAACACATGTAAACACATACCCAGCTCTGTTTGTCAGCATCCCACTGTTGCTCCTCACTTGACCCATGCTGCTGTCTCATAGAGCCTGGCAGAGGCACCAAAGGCCAGTGATGATCATTACAGCAGAGAGAAACACCCCACGAGTGTGTAGACCGATGACAGAGGGGTCATTAGTATTCATGATTATCGTCTTGTGTTGCTACATGTATGGCATTTTACATTATAATTAACTTGTGGGAACAGAAAACGGGCGGTGCTGAATGTGTTGTTTTCCATCTTTCGCCTTGTTATATACTGTATATATACTGTAAGTGCTTATATGTTCAAACAAACACTAACATTATAAAAAAATATATTCAAATAATCAAATAAACAATCCATTGTGTTCGGATGTGTGTGTATGGCAGTCTAACCAATTTCAAATCTCTGTTTGAGGAAGGCTAGTATTTACAATGACAATACTTGCTTCAACTAATCAACACTTCATTAAACTAAACTGTTCTGCTGATGGAATTGTCATTTTTCTACTGTAATATAGTGTTTTTATTGGCAATAACAAAGTTACTGCTGAGTTCAATAGTTTTAAATGACTTAAAAGATATTTGCACAGAGCTGCACACACATACTGTGTTAGAGAGGTTGTAAGGGAGGCTGTTTTTGTGGTTGTGGCTCCGATTCATTAGCTGTATGACACAGAATAAGTGTGTGTGCTGTGTATGGCTGATGGATATGAGCAGCAGATGCTCCATCATGAGCTGTGAGTGCCACAAGCGCAGCCACATCATTCCTGACACCACACAAATGGGACACTTTCATTCGCTGTTAGTGTTTCAAATGAGGGTAAACACTCAGCGCGAGGGCCCTCCATCACACACACTACCAGAGAGAGAGAGAGAGAGCGAGAGAGAGCGAGCTGCTGAGATATGAAACAGAGGTATAGTCTGTCATTCAGGGCTGAAACTGCATTTATACTGTGCTGTAATCAGTCACTGTGCAGGAATAAACTACAGCTGTGTGAACCTGGAACACAGCACATTAACCTCCTTTAGTGGTTTGTTTTTTCTAACAGTCATACGTTTGCATTTGCCACTGAAATGTGCAGTGATGCTGTTGCATTTACAACCCAGCAGTGGTTATAGGCAGATGTGAGGAAAATCCCTTATTCTATGTAATGCAAGATAGTACTGTTGATCATCTTTTTGATTATTAATGATTTTCCCTTTAACTACTTTGACAACTATACTTCTCTCATTTGTTTTTGTTTGTTTTTTTATTGAAATCTTATTTCAATAATTTTTTTTTCCCACTAAACTCTTTTTGAAACATTTTTTGCACAGGTAAATGGTTAAGTTGCAAGTCATCCAAATAGTCTGATGTGAAAAACTCTATTCTCAGAAGTCTGAACTGTTCAGTGGTGGTGATAGGAACCAGACGTCTGAGGCATTTAATGCCTCTAAAAGCGATCTCACAGAAAGACACACAAAATTACAGATATGCTGCCTGATGCCTGCAGCACTGTTTTACGAAAGTTTTGAAATGAGGTTGGGGCCTATAACACTTTTTTTTATCCATTCATGGCAGAGTGGTACATACAGAGTGTTGTAAGGCAAAATAGTTCCTGAAGAAAGCTTTACTTTTTCAGCTTTACCATTGACAACATTACATATAAAGCATGTGTGGGTTTAATGGCTATTTTGATAGTAGATAAATTGGCTATATCTGCGTTGTAGATGTTGTGTCATTGTTTATAATGTACCATTTCACATCAAACCACTCTGGACAAAGCTGGTGGAATTCCCCTTTAATACCCAAATCACAGTTTAAAGATTTGAGCTTTTTCTGCAAAAGTTTGTGGAATTCTCTCCCGTTCATCGTACACTCACTGGCCACTTCATTAGAAACCTCTCCTGTTGTAGATCCACCTTGTACTAGTTAGAGACTGTAGCTCATCTGTTGGTGCACAATTTGTGTCATTCATCCTCTAACCCATCATTATGTTTGGGTAGTGGACCACTCTCAATAAAATAGTTATTTTTAAATTCTTACCGTCACCTTTTTTTTTGGAAATCATTCCAAACCCAGTATATTTTGTCCTGTTTTTACAATTTTCTCCAGAATTTCGCTGGATCATCTGAATTTTGAGGCTGTAAAGTAGTCAATTATTGCTACATCCAGTCATATGCAAAAATAGGTCAAATTATGTATTAATCACTTTTAGGCCTATATGTTCTTCTAAGGACTCCCAAGGGTGCTTGAGTACTCACTCAAAAGAAAAGATTTCCACCAGGAACTCAGAGCTGAAGCATGGTGCTTGAAGGAACCCAGTGAGATAGTTAGAGGTTCCTGCCAGAGCTTATATGAAGCGTTCCACTGGTAACCTGATTAAATGAGAAGTTTTTTTTGGACACTTACAATGTAATTTGTAGTTCTTTGAGTTTGCTATTGGATATTCAAGGCATCTTTAGTTTTTACAGTGTAAAAAAGTAACAACAGCTACTCAAACTGAAGGCTACTTCTGCCAGAGCAACTGAACTACCACATTTAATGAAGCTTGCTGGTTTGTGTTGGGTATTTTGAGCTCGCTTGTACCAATAATCGCACAATCCATAATAACTTAATGACCTTACAAGTCAGAGGATGCTGTGACATTAGAAAGGAATATGCATGTAAGACATATTGACTTTGGAACATTCTTGTTTACCACAGGGTGGGATTTTCAAGAATGCAATTAATTTTCCCCATAATGGAGGAAGACCTATATATAGGCATGTTACCAACCACAAAATGGCAGCATGACTTTAGAGGTCCATGATCCACCACCCAGATAATATCTGGTCCACACTGGCCCTGGTCAGAAACTGACCAATGATGAATAGTGTAGAGAGGAGCTGGCAAATTGTGTAGCAGCACAACACATATTGGGCTACAGGCAATTATAATTGTACACCTACATAGTTGGCCCATAAGGTAAGTCGACCTCATAAAGGGAAGAGTTAATAATAGCGAATGGTGAGCGTTTAGTTTAGTCTGCTGACTTTTGTTCTCCACCAATTTGCATTTTTGCTATTTTGACCTGCTTATGACAAATCTGTCACATTTACTTTATATAACGTCTCAACTTTCAACCGATTTCAACTGATTTTCCTGTAATAAATCATAAGCACTCCATAAATATTTAGTCTTAGCTGTAGCACTATAGTTATTTTATTATACACTTTAAACTTATCCATAAGCCTGAGCAAGTGGTCATGTAGTGGTATGAGCAGGATTAACTCAGATGGTACTCTCTGCTTTGCTAAAGCTGCAAGTCAGCTCTTCGTAGTGCTCTGTCCTGCCAGTGGAATTTCCTCCCACCAGATCCAGCATTACACGGGTTGCTTATGTAAATGTCTCAAAAGCTATGAGCGGAGCCTGGAATAAGGGAGAGAAAGCTGTGGGAAGGAGAGCACCAGGGCTTCTCGGCACTACAAAGAGCAGCGCCTGAGCTTTTAAGAGCTCCGCGAGAGAGGAGGAAGCGGAGGGAAAAAAGACTCCCTCCTCAGACTCCTGGCCGCCAGGCGGAGGGAAGATGTTTGGATTAGGCTCAGAGTGATCGAGGGAGAAGAGGCCGAAGAGCACAAGATGGGGGGGGGGAGACTTAAAGTGTTTGGAAGCCCTGTTGAAGGCCTGCTTTTATAGAAAAATGATGGGCTGCCATGATTTCATAGTAGATCCACTTGTGGTTAATGCGTAGGGTGCATTAGTGGGTCCACTTCTTGTTTTTGTGTCCAACCTGTAGCTTCATATTCACTTAAGTGTGCTCAGTCCCTCTGCGCTCAAGTTTAGAAACTTATAATAAATAAAAAAATAAGAAAAATTATGCCAGTTCACTTTTCTGTAGCAAACTTGCACTTTATTTTCATGTATTCAGCAGCATTAAGACTTTACTTAGTTAAACTCGATTACTCAGTTAAACTCGATCAGTTGGTTTGAATTTACCTTCTCAAATAATTGGCAATGATTAGTTGTCATTTGCATGATAATGCATACTGTAAATTCTCCTGCTGGTCCTCTTTGCTGCAAGAAACAGAGTGTGATGGGGACCAGGGCTGGGTCAGAATTTTTAAATATTTGAATAATCATGGAAGTTAAAAATTATGAAAATTATAAATGATTCTTTCTATAAGTTAATTAACTTCTCTAACATTATTAGTTCTCTTATTTAAGAACACTCTGAAGGAACGCATATACACCAGAGGGCGGTGTAAGGCCTGCATGTTACGTTTCAATCAGAGTTTCTGTTTAGTACAAAGAAGGAAGCATAAAAAGACTGCTGCAGCTGGCTAATGGTGACCGCATACAGGACGAGAAGCCCTGCGCTGCCCTGGCAGAGGCACAACCTCTATACGGAATATACTTAAATATTCATATATGACTATTTTTGGTGCACAGTTTCTATTTATTTGCTGAGTTGAACATAAAAATAAAATAAATATATAATAAAAATAAAAAATATACAATGTGCCATTATTTTTTTTACACATTTTTTTTACATATCTATTTGCTGCTATTCTGTTCTAAAAGAATGTTGTACAAACCTAACAGAGCTTATTTTAAATGGGCTATTTTGTTCTGTTCTGCTTTTGGTAACACTTTATTTGGAGTGGTCCTTAGTAGATGATTAATAATCTCTTAACAGAGTATCAGTAACACATCAAGAACATATCAGTGGCGTAGCAGTAGTGCAGCATCTGAGTAAGTAAATATCTTGTAGATCTTCTGTTGACACATTGCTTACTTGTTGATACTTACTTCCATTATGCAAAACCTAACCCTAACCTTGGCCCTAATCCTAACCCTAACCTTAACCTCAACCCAGAACCTAATCCTAACCCTCATATGTTTTTGATATGTTACTGAGAGTCTGTTGAGTGTTTGTTTGATCTAAAAGGACCACTCAGAATAAAGTATCACCCTGCTTTTATTTAAAACTACACTGAAAAGAGCCTTTCACAGCATTGTAAACTTTAACCAGACAGAAAGCAACAATTATAAAGTATTTATTTAGCTTTTATAAAGTGCTCAACAAATGATAAACATTGCAGTTGTCTTTGTCATCTATCAATGCCACTAAAACTAAAAATCAGTACTGTTGAGTGACAACAACACCAGTAAAGCAGTATATATGATATATTGTCCAACACTACAGTAAAGCAGTTTGGAATTTTAAAAGGCTATGTATGGGTTGTTATTGGTAGCATGTGACAGTCTGTGTGGATATTTATTTATTACTTATTTTGCACAATTGATGTAACAAAATGGTTGGTAGTTTGTGTGCAGGTGTTGTAGCTCTCTGGATCCCTATTACATGTGATGGTTGGCACACTACAGGAGGATTGGAGCAACATGTTGGACGATCTGTTTAAAGTGAGATGGCTCAAGTACGGCATGGTTCTGGTTGTATGTTTCAACCGCTACTTCTTTTATGTCCACTGCCCCATGTGTCATGTGTATTTGTTTGGCATAAGTCTTAAATGTGTTTCTAATGCAAAAGCAAAAAAAAGACAAAATAACAGATCACAGAGAAAAAGATCACAAATGTACTTTTATGATGAATTGATGAAATGCTAAGTATTTGCAAGAGGTTTTGTCTCATGCTGCACCCTTGATTAATGCCCTTGACTAATGCCAGCACTACACGCAGGAAGGACCAGTTAATACTCAGTAAAGTCAAATTTCATGGTCTAGTCTAATAAAAGTCAGATAATTAAAATAAATTAATAATACAAATAGTCAATAAATAACTTGGTTTGAAGAAATTTCTTTCCTCATTTATTGAATGAGTGGCCACAATGAGTGGCACTATGGTTTGTACTTGTGTTTAGTAGTTGACCACAGTGCAGTTCATATGTGAGATGATGTATAGTCCCTTTGGGGCTACTGGCCCATTACCCCCTGACCTTGCGTCTCACCATTAGATCACAGTCACCTTTGACCTCTGAACTTGCCCTGTCCTCTCATACTTGTGTACGTTTTGCTCAATGTTGAAGACGTGTGAAGCGATACTCCCCGCACAGTCACGCTGGCTACAGGGACATCTTGATAGATGCCACTTATTAATGTCCTACTGTGTCATAATCAGAGATCTGAATGAATGATTTTGATCCATATGCTCTCCCCCCATGAGCCTTCAACAGATTCACAGACTGCCGCTCACACAGTGACGGCCGACAGCTGCTGCTGGAGTAACGTTCAGTGTTTCTGACAGCGCCTCAGCCACTGGACTAGAGGTCTAATATGCACTTTTATCATCTCGCTGCACAATGAAGCTCACCCAGCCTGAGTGGACTTGGTAATAATCTGTAGGAGCGGACTCCTCATTTCCAAAGGCTCTGACCCTTCCTTTGATCTGCCACTGGTGATTCCTGCTCTTCTTTTGACGCTAAGCTCTTCTTTAAAGTCCGACAAGATGGTTTTTCTTCTCTCCCCACCTCACTGAGCTCAGGCTTACACAGCTGTGCCTTTCATACTCTTGTATAGGCTGATCTCTCTGCCAGAGAGACTTTTACCACAAAATGGCCTTGAAGTGGACAAATGTCTGTTGACCTCAAATAATGTGCTGGGCCATTCTGTTAGCTATGTCTGCAAAGGCAAACTGTACTTCAGATGCTATAGAGGTTTCTACAAAAGGTTTTTTTTTTTTCACTGTCCAGTGATTTTAGTCTGCAAAAAGTAATGAATGCTGGCTGTATTGACTGTGAAGAGAATTTGTACTGTACCTTTATTAAGGAAGTTTTTGAAATTTCTTCTTTGGAGACATAAAACCATCAACAGACATTCCAATTTGATTACACGCCATATTAACAATTTAATTTTTAAAAAAATACAATAATAACTGGTACTGTGTGGATTTCAATGCAAACTATTTACCAGAATGTTTGGCTGTATTTTTATATGTATTTATTCAATATTTCAAAAATTCTATGAACAAAAAATTAATAAAATGATAAGTTAAATATTACAATTATCTATATATTTTTTGACAAAATATCTGCCTTCAGATTTGATTCATTTTGGAATATGAAGAATAATGATGAATAATACAGTTTAGTCTGTCTATCTTCTACAGCTCTGATCATTCTGGACACATCTAACAGTCTTTTTATCTTTAGAGCAGCAATTCCAAACTTTTGAATGATTGTATTTATTTTTTTACTATTTCTTTCTGTAATATACTGTAGTCACATATAATTTTGTATAATAGTATTTTAATTTTCAGAAGTCTGTTGTTAAAAACAAAGTCAAAGGTGACAGTGTTCAGTGTGATCCTTAAGTTGAGCCACTGCACAGCGGAAAATAACAATAATTAAACAACGCCAGTCAAAAAAAAGTTTGAACATACCTGATTGAGTGATTTTCATATTGTTAAACACATTGGCTCATGACTTATGCTTCAGTGCCTGAAATTTGATTCTAAAACAGATAAACAGTGAAGTTGATGCCTCTGCATTTCCAAAACAAACATTAAGTTTAGAATGTTTTTGACCCCAACCTCACCCACCCACCAAAAAAGTTTTCATTTAGAACTTCAACAAAAAATTGAACAAGGGGTTAATGACGTTGAACCACAATTATAACCCCCTGAAATTCCCAGGCTTACTACTGAGTAACTACATGGAAAACAATGCAAAGTAATGTGTTTGGCCATCCCTGTAAGCTACTTCTAGATGTTTCAGTTATTATGAATTAGGAGCAAAGAATGCAATCCTGAACCTGCTGGCAGATTCCGCCCATTTAAGAGGGTTAATGGTGTCTTTTTAGAGGTAATTGGCATGACTTGATTTCTATTGCGTATGTGTTACTAGAAGATACAGACTATTCAAAATGCTTATTCAGGGATAAAACTTGCATTTAGATTGGCTCTTTTTTTCTTTTCTTTCTTTAATACAGTGTTTTACAATTACAATAAAGCATGTCAACTAACGCAGTATCTCTTCAATGGGGTTTTTTCATAGTCAGCTGGCATGACGACTTCTGTATAATACAGTCTTGTTAGAAGATATAGTCAAAAAATATATTGCTTCATACATTGCTGGACTTAACATTGCTTCATACTGAACTTGTAATTACTGATGGTGCAGCTCTTATGCTGTGCAGATGAACACTCAGTCAGTAATTATGCAAAGGCATATTCTCATTGTGCCCAGCACACCAAGTCTCTCTCTCTCTAGTTCTATTAACGAGGATAACTGCGAGGGGTTTTTGCGTACAGTACGTGCGCACTCCGAAAGACTAATGCAGCAGTAATCATCTTGGCCTTTTAGCACATCCTTACAAATGTCTCTTGGCTTTGCCACTGTGCTTTTTGGCTCTGCGTTTCTATGACTCCGTCCCCGCCACATCAAGGCTTCCTGTGCACCGCTTCGCCCCCACGTCTGCTGTCTGCTCTCAAATGAGTTTAATGGTGATCAGTCAAGCTGAAATGCTGAGCAGCTTGTCTTAACCCTGGACGCACAGAGCTGGGCCAGTGCCTGTCAGGGTGAGAGGAGAATGGTGTCAGGGTTGGATAAACTGAACAGGAGCGGAGGATTAAAAGAAGTCTTTTGAGGGCAAACAAGATCTAGCTGGGGCCAAATCAGCCCGTATACAGCCTGCGTGGTAACCCAGTGCTGAAAAGACTGGGGTCCGGGCTTTGGTCTTGTGACTTAGAGGGCTGTGAAACTGTGGAAGGGCTATTAGTGAGTGGGTTTACTGCTAATAAGCACCCCGTTTATTATAGACACACAGAGGAATGTGCAGCTTTATTGGGATTTTGTTCGTAGAGATGGCAGCCCTCATCGGAACTGTGTTGCAATCAAGCTCAATTTCAGGAGCTTTCCTAGACAAATGCTCTTTGTAAGGTTTCTCAAAGTTGTGTGGGTGTCTGAAAGACAGGACTAGCATTAGCCCACATCAAAATGCAGCATAATCACAGGTATGATCATCCAAAATGAGTGAGCATACACTGGGAAAAATGTGCAGCATTGTGTTTTTACTCTCATTTCTGCATGAATAAGCAGAGTTGGACAGAATACTTTGAAAAGGTAGTGAATGCTAAATACACCGTCCTAAAAAAACAAGCATCTCCAAAATGGTTACTTTAAAGGGGAAGGCAACAATTTTCTGTACGTCTAATGTAATTGTAATGTATATTTTTTAAATGTATAATTTTATGTATAATGTATCATTTTGGAGCATTTCTATTCCGTCCATTCATTATGAAATTTTGACACAGACTGCTGTTGTGTTCAAATGATGCAGAATTTTTTTTGACTGCAACAATATATTTAGTAACATATACTGCTGTGATACATTAAAAAGTAATGTGTTTATAATACATTTTAACATAGCACATGGAAAATTTTATTTCACACTGTTTCTCACTGTTGCTCATTGTTTTCTTTGTGTAATTCTACTCTTATGTCATGAAAAATGTTGCATCATTTGAATGAAGTTCTAAAATTCTCAACATTTGCTCTCGTTGCCTGCTTCAGTCCACTGCTGCTCCTACGATGCCCCCCTGAGCAGGACTGAGGCCTTGTGAACTCAAAAGAGCAGTTTCTCAGTAAAACCTCCAGAGGCCCTACAAGCTATATATTGATAACTTATGTGTTTTGTAAGATGTTACAAGTCTCCTAAATGTAAATGTGTTAAACAAATGTAACTAAAAAGTGAGTTGCTTTGATTTCCAGTTAATGTCATGTATGTGACATCATGCCACGAGCCCAGTATTACACCAATGCAAAACTCATCACTCTTAAACACATCCACTACCAGTAGACTGTTCAGTTCCATCATGTCTCAAAAGGGCTGAGGATGTAAGTGAATGATCTATTGTTATCATCATATCTTATGCAGTATAATGTTATTTTTTCCATTTGGGACCTAAACATTGAGCTGGATCTTCTATTTGAGCCTGTGTGTATGGTGTAAATCCCTTAAAATCCCAGGCTTATTACATACTAAGTCTTATTATACAGTAACTACAGGGACTTCAGTGCAAACTGGTTGGGCTATTCTTAGGTTATGGAAGTGTGTAATAAAACTTTGGGCCTGCCAGTGGGAGCTGGCCATTTAAGGGTTTAATATGTAAAGATGTATGACAAGGTCCAAAAAACTGCCACAAAATATGAAACGACACTACTGACTTTTAAACTATTATTTTAGTCTTTTCAGAGGGACTCACAGCAGCACACACACAAACACACACACACACACACACACCACAGTTTAGTGTGTTTTTTTCCCTGCCTTTTTTACTGCCCTTTTAAAACGAAATGGACCGAAATACAGATATTTCTGTATTCTGACTACGTATCATCGCTGTACAATGAAAAACAAGTATCTCCAAAATATTAACTTTACAGTTTAACTTTCAATGTAAGTCAATGTAAAGAGATTTTGTTCCAAATGATTTTAGAGCATTTCTATTGGTCCATTAATAATAATAATAATAATAATAATAATAATAATTGTGTGGAAAAAAGTAATATATTTTATTAAATGCTTTACTTTTTTCAGTGTAATAGGTGATCACCAATAATTCACTGCTTTCAGAAGAAAACCTCTTCAACATCTTGAAAAACATCATCATTTTTGTTGTTTTTCAATTTTTGACATAATTTGAAAATGCCTGTTGCCCTTTACATTGTGTTTAATTTTCATGATGAAAGGACCATAAGAGACTGCCCAGAATGACTTGGTTCCTTTGACTTACATTAAAAGTGAAGTCAATTTTTTCTCCTGTAAAGTTCTTCTGACAACAGAGAAATATTTTACTGTCTTAATGCACTGAACCACTGCAAATACAAATCATGGTGAGATGAGACAAATGCAGTGGAGTGCAGACATGTTTTATTGCAAAATGTAATGCCTTGTACATCCACCTTTAGCCTGAATAATACATTGTGATAACATAAAACTGGGATACTTAGAGACTTCTCCTTTATTAACCCCTTAAATTTCCTTGCATATTACATCCTCAGGCTTATTATTCAGTAATGACACAGTAAGCGGCTGAGTGCAATGCAGACTGGCTGAGTTATTTTTAAGTTATAGAAGTGAGGGGTGGGGTCTAGACCTGCCTGCGGCTTCCCTGCATTTAAGGGGTTAATGCAATGATGAGTATCTGAATTCACATTAAGACTTTTTGGCAGACCTTCTCTTTTCTATACTGCAGCACCATCCATTTCTCTGAGATGTTTTTGGAACCCAGCTGCAGTGGAATGGGCCACACTAACGTTTGTCCTAAATGGCACACTACAGTCATTCCTCTGTGAAAGTTCATTACCTCACAGTATTTTCCACCACCATAATATGGAATGCTCCCCAAGTAACCCAGCAGTCAGAGAAACTAATCTACATATTTTCTACAAAGTTCATTTTATCTGCAATTAGAAACAATGATGTTTGCTAAGCTTGAGTACATCGGAGATTATGGCACCCTGCCTCTTTTGTACAGCCTGTTTTTTTTTCACAATATAATTAAGCAATTAAGTTTACAAAAAAAAAAGAGATGAGACAATTAAATTCAATAGAGAGAGTGATTTTTAATTTTAAAAAAAAATTACATAAACATTTGGTGTTTCAAAATGTGCCATTTAATGTCCAGTCCATACAGTACTTATATAGAAACTAAGCTGCAAAAACAGCTTGTTTTGAATTTTGTGCTTCATGATGTTACAAAAACCAACACATTTACACATATCCACCTATTCTGCCTAAAGCCGCTTATCTCGGACCATTCACGCTGAAGTTATGACATTGACATACAGTAACGTGCAAAATTGTTGGCACCCCAAATGACGTTTTGTTGACGATTTTCTAAGTGAAAGTTAATACATCCTCTACAGAGAACATATTTTTTTTGCACAATTTAATGCACTTTTGCTGTTTGTTAGCTAAATTTAATATATATAGGGAAAAAAGTGGCCTACACAAAAGTTATGCCATTTTTTATATTTTATGATTTACTTTTGCCCAACATGTTAAAGGGCCCATGTCATGGAAAGTCAACTGTGCCCTGCTTTGTAGCAAATTTAGCCTACAGCAGTTTAGCTCCATCCATTCACACTGATGTTATAAGGAACATTTCAGTCCTGACTACTTTTTGAACAAAGCAGAATACAGGGCGGACAATCAGAACATAGCTCATTTACTTATATCAGTGTTAAAGGCGCAGTACCAAAAAGAGCCTGTTTCATTCTAAGGGATAAAGAGAGGTTGAAAAATGTAGTGTTATGATGAATTATGGCTATTTTACTACATAAAACCACATCAATTTATAAGTAACCATAAAGGAAATAAATAAAATACAAAAATGTAGAATATGGGTCCTTCAAGATGGAAACAAAGTCATTCAGAGGGGTTTGACACAAGTCAAAATTATTCACAGTGGTAGAGATAGGAACCAGACATCTGAAGGGTTTAATGCCATGGAACACTTTTACACGGCTTTTACATAGTCACAAATATGCAGCCTGATGCCCAAGACATTGTGTCAGTAGTGTAAATAAAGATTGAGTTACTGGAGAAATTGCTGCCAAATTACTGCCATTTTGCACTGAAACATTTTATAGTACACTTTTAAATAGTGTAACAAAATGCTAATAATAACTTTAGACTGTTAAGGGTTGACGCATATGTTGTGGTAATAAATGCACTCAAAAAGATATAAACAAAGCATGACAGCTCAAATGAGCCAAGACCTGCCGAGCCACCAGCAGGGGACGCTGTGTATGCTGTGTGGGGTCACTTACAGACTTACGGTGGTGTTTATGATGTCATGTGCCTGGTGTGTGTAACTCTCACTCATATCCAACAGCAGCACATACATCAGCCCCGCGCTGGACGACATCCTGCAGCAGAGTCTACAGAGAGGAGCAGAATTCCCCTCAAATCCTCCACATCCTGCCCCCCTTCCTCTACACTAGCACTAAATAACCCCCAACCCCCCACCACCTGACACACCCACACCCACACACACACACAGCTCCCTGCTGGGAATACACACTCATATATATACACACCCTGCTGTCCATAAACATAAATTACCCCGAGGATGACACGGAGGGGAGACTGCTGCTACTCCTCAGTGGTTCAGGCCAGAATCTTTATCTTCTCTGTCTGCTTATTTAATTATTTTGACCTTTAAATGCAAACCTCAGGTTGCTAGCAAATTATGACTTCATTTCTCCCTTATCTACCTCATCTACATTCATTTTTTCATTTGTTAGAGACAAACAAGATGCCAACATATAAGAAAATCCATTTTCTTTTTTTCTTTAACTGCTGTCACTAAGATGCTTTGACAGTTTGACACCATCATGGTAGCAGATACATTTCTAATATGGTCTGTTTGCTAAACCTTTGTGCACTTAAGGGTTAAACATTAGCAGTCACAGTTATCAGTGGTGACAAAAACCACTGATAACCATCGTAATTTTATTTTAATTATTTCTCACTCAGGTCATTGAAACAAGCAGAGAAGTTCTGCTGAAAAAAAAAATGCCAATTCTAAACTATCAGTCGACACTACGTGTGTTTGTAAGTAGAAGAGGAGATATTTTATTATGATTTGAGTTTGATGGAAAGACAAACTATCCTTTACATTGTTGCCACGTTTAAGTCATTTTCTGACATTGACTTAAACATGTTGATGCAAAGTATAAATAGAATTTAAATGTAATTCAGTGCATCACTGTGTGTTTCTGTAATTATGGGCACTTTTAAGTCTCAGATCTGGTTTTGTGGACATATCTTACATAGCACAAAAATTATTTAATCACTATTATAACTAATTTTCATGTACAAATTAGCACTCAATTCTGAACTGAATTAATGCAGCTTATGAAGTATTTTTAGGTCTAAATGGTAGTTTAGTTCATGTCCCATAATTGAGATTTACATAAAAAGCGATAATTGTTAAAAATACAAAACAAAACAAAACAAAATTAACTATTACAAAATTAAATTATAGCTATTGAAAGTGCATTGCAGTAATGTTAAATTAAAAAATAATAATCAATCCGTCATGTTTTTTTTTATATCTGTCCCACATTTATACGTCCAAACTACAACACTGAACACTTGATTTACAAAACATTTTTTCAAAGCCAGACAAAATGTATTCAACTTCTGTATGGCCTTACAGTAGCACTGATAAGTAATATGTTTAGAATTGAAGAGTTTCATTCTAAAACACTGTATATCCATTTGTAACAATTTTGGATATGAAGAGATTTAAAAAGAATAACAGCTGATGCATAATATGGAAAACATGTTTTATTTTTTCTAATAGAGGTCGTTTTAATCAGATATTTCTGATGTGTAAAGCCCTCTCCTAACAGCACATGTATATGATACGATGTATATCATAAAACAAGAAATTGTTGAAAGTGGTCTATAATGTGTTTTGAAACAAAACATTTCAATTTTACGTTTAAAAGAAATTGATATTAATGTTAAATTCACCCCACAACCCAGAAGGATAAGCGGTTTAGAAAATGTATGTGTGTGTGTATGTTAAATTCAAATACTTTAGAAGGTGTGTGCTAAAGCTAATGTAGCAGGCTGTGCTGGCCGCCATTTGCAATCACAAATGTCTTTATCACAATGTGTTGCAAAACAAGAACACATTTTTGTTAAGATCCATTTTCCGATTTCCAATTTTGACAAGCAAAAGTGCCTGTAGTTGCAGAAACATCCAGCTATGAGATTTATTTTCTAATAATACAATTAATTTTTTATACACAAATTTGTTTGTTTGTAATAGAAATTTCCTGTACAATAGTAACTATAGACGTCTAAGGGTTAAGATGTGTGCACATTAGGAAACTGAATGACATTGAAAAGTGATTTGCTGAGTCTTAATCATAGATATCTGTCAGCTCTCTGTCAGCCTATCAGTAGCTGACACCGCTGGCCTGTTTAACGTAAGCCATTACTGAGTTAGTATGAAGAGAATGTGTGCTGCTGCATGCAGGTGTTCTCAGTGTACACTCCTACTCGGCAACTGAGGGGCCTGGTGCAGGCTCACTGTTTACATTCCCTTTTTCTCAGGCACTAAAGTGCCTTTGCTTCAAGTATGTTAGCTTAGCTTATCTAAATTAGCTGCTCCCCTCAGTGAATGGCCATCTGTATTGCCCTGTCCAGCGAGAGGGGGCTATTGTTATCCATTTATAGGCCCTATTTGCAGATTTTCCCGTCTTTTGTCGCTGTAATTTACTCTGCAGTCATTCTTTGGCCCTTACTCGCATGCCGACACACATACCTTCAAATGCACACACACAAACACAAACACACACATTCTCACACAGAAAATACCTCTCTGGCTGCTCCTTGCTAAAGCAAGGCCCTCCTCAAAGCTTGAGCATATAATGAATTGTGTGAGCAGGAAGATAAACAGGTTTGGGGACCTGAGGTTGTGAAATGTGATCTCCAGGTCAGCGTGCATGATTTATGGGCCCCTATGATGAATTGTTTTTCAGAGAGGGTGTAATGATCAATTCGGCCTGACTGAAGGCATTGCGCTAATCTGTGGATTCAGCTGCGCCCCACATGCACCCTACACCTTGAGCCGTTGAGAGACTGAGGTGGGTTTGTTTAATCTGACCCTCACTCACCTTCTTTTTATCAGTCTGAACATCTACTCAGGCCAGACAGAACAGGGCAATAGGCCAGGCTAGTTGGGCCAAGTGGGCAGGAAAAGACTGATCAGGGATAATAACTCACTTACCTCTCCTCAGTGATAACTATACTTACATGAATATATCTGTTAGCAGATGCACAGATTAGGAATAAATGAATATTTGCTAATTATTTTTATAAAAATGTAGTTAAATATTCCTTAACTTAACAAAATGCCCAGTACTTGTGGACCACAGCAGTTGAGTGTCAACGTATTGCTTACTCTTAAGTAAAAAGAAAACAAATTACAGAACTTGCAACTTATATTTGCCTTCAACGTACCATGCCTCTTAATGTAATGTGAACCTTGAGAGCCTTGAGGCTCAAGTTTTAGCGAAGTTAGGTTAGTTAATTGTATTAGCCTTAACTGATAGTTGATAATGCTAACTTACAGCAACATTCTGCTAGCCCAACCAGTTTTGTTTGGAACTGTAAATTTGTTGTCAGTATCAGATAAAAGTCTTTAACAATCTTATAGCTTATACACATTAGCAATGTAAGTTCATAAAAATTCTATATTCCATGATTAAGTCTTAAAAAATGCAAATCTTTTTAATATGTTTATTTTAATATGTAACAAGAATTTGGTCACTTAAATTAGAAAATGCCACTAAAAATAAAATTAATTAAATCATATTCAGTCATCAATCATTATTTGTATCTTGTGTAAACAAAAACATAAAATTTGAGTCATTTAGGTAATTCAGCAGGACACACATGTATATATATACACACACACACACACATTTTCTAAACCACTTATCCTTCTGATTTACGGGGAGGGATGGGGGGGGGGTACTGGAGCCTATACCAGCAGTCATTTGGTGGAAGGCAGGATACACCCTGGACAGGTCACCAGTCTATCGCAGGGCAGACATACAGACATATACAATCACACACACAGTCACACCTGCATTGTAAAAAGTGGTTTGTCAGATCAACTTAAAAAATTACTTCATGTGGTAACAAGCAAATTAATTAGCTTTATATATATATATATATATATATATATATATACACATGGTCAGTGGGTAGCGCTACCTGGCAGGGTTTTCAGGGTCTTTTCTGTGTGGTGTTTGCATGTATATACATGCACAGTCATATGCTCACAGTCAAAGTACATTTTGTTTATCTACACTGTAAAAAATGTAGTAACAAGCAAGTGAACTATTCAAATCTAAAACTGATTGATCATTCATTCAAAGTATTTATTTAGGTTAAATAAAACTAGTTAATTTACTTTTTACCACATTTTTAGTGTAAGTGAAAATAACATCCTTGACAGAAAACAAACATAAAACATTTTTTTCCAAATATGTTTAAATATACACAATTAATAACAATATCTGTTCTTTATTAAAGGCCTTTTGCCCAGCAGGCACAGACGAGGTTTCTGAGCTCACTGCAAAAATATTATGGAGACCTACTGCTTTAATGGGTAATGATCTAACAGATCATTACTGCCATGAACAGGTTAACTAGCATCAGTCAGCGCCTGATGATGTAAGGACGTCACCATGCGGATCATCAGACCTTCATCATTGAATTACGGATCATGGGAATCTAATTGGCATGCTGTTTGTACAGTCTGAATGTTCCAGAAGCGTATGACAGCAGGGGAATAAGGCCAACAGACTCGGGCCTGTTCCTCCATTAGCTTCTCCAATAAGACACTGTGTTTATGTGTATTCAGATAGCCGCGTCTGTTTCCTGCAGGGATTCTGAAATAACTACCCAGCTCCAGCTCCTGCCGTCGCACACAGGACCTGATACTCGGGTCAAGCCTGAGTTAATACAATGTCTCAAACACACACATATACACACACTCACGCAGCCAGAGGTGCGTTCTGAATTTAACATGCTGGCCTCTGCTGATATGGCTGTGGCCTGAGGCACGGCAGACACACATATACAGTGACATTTTTTTCGTATTCCAGTCATGTTCCAGTTATTGGCAAGAAAAAAAAAGAAAAAAAGGAGCCAAATGACTATTGTGACTCTTGTACAGACTTTACTCTACTAACTTCTATTCTGCATCAGTGCGTCATCACTGATCTTAGGCATCTCTATGAAAATCAATAAGAAACAGCACATTCATTTGAGTAAACTGGAGTGCAGATCAGACAGAATGCTTAATTGCCTCGTGTTTGGAGCCGGCTGTAGGGGGCTATTGGGTGGCATGGTGATTAAAGCAGTGCTGGTAAATGAAGCATACCTGTGCCAGGCCGGTTCTGTTCAGTGCTGTAATTAATGGTGAGAGAAGGAGTGTGCTGGCACTTTGTTTTTGATCTCTGATTTATATCTATTCACATTCTGTTGAATAGTTTTTACTTCAGTGGCTTTCAGAGTAATCACTGCTTGAGCACACATTTATACACAAACACAGCATTAACTGGCCAATTTCTTAGAAACACCTACCTTGTAGTTCCGGCTTGCTGGTGTACAGTTCGAAATCTGTTGATGAACAATTTATGCTAACCATCATCATCAGTGGTCAGTTGCTGACCACTGCAGTGTTTTAGGCTGGAAATGTTTGCCTTATGGACCACTCTTAACAGTAAAGTTGAATCTCTACTATGCACAATTTCTATTCATTTTCTAACCTAATGCTGAGCAATATATCGGCTATACCAGTATACTGGTGTTACACGTGAACAACAATATTGATTGTCTAGATGGGGAAAATGTGCATTATATAGCCAAAAGTATGTGCACACCTGACCATTAAACCCTATATAAGCTTGTTGGGTGTCCCATTCCAAGACCCACCCACCCCCCTTTTGCAGCTATAACAGCCTTCACTCTTCTAGGTAGGCTTTTAGGAATTTGTGTCCATTCAGTCAAAAGAATATTTGTGAGGTCAAGCACATTGGACCAAAAGGCCTGGTTCACAATTAACATTCTAATTCATTCCAAAAGTGTTCAGTGGGGTTGAGGTCAGGGCTCTGTGCAGGCCACTGGAGTTCCTCCACACCAAACTCATCAAATCATGTCTTATTTGAACTTGCTTTGTGCACAGGGGCACAGTCATGCTGGAACAGGAAAGGGTCTTCCCCAAAGTGTTGTCACAAAGTTGGAGGCATATAATTGTCTAAAATGTCTGTGTATGCTGTAGCATTGACATTATCCCTTACCGGAACTAAGGGGCCAAACCCAAACCCTAAAAAACAGCCTCAGACCATTATCCCTTTTCCAACTTTACTGCCAGCACAATACATTCAGGTAGGTTGTGTTCTCCTGGCATCTTCCAAACCCAGATTTGTCCATCAGACTGCTAGTTAGTGAAGCTTTAGTCATCACTCCAGAAAACACATTTCCACTGCTCCAGAGTTAGAATGCAGTGATGTACATATGTATTTGGATAATATTGTGATATTGAATTTTACCAATAATGTCCAGCAGTGTTGGGGTAGTTGCTTAAAAAAGTAATCCATTACTGATTACTGATTACTTAACTAAAAATGTAATGGGATTACTTTACTCATTACTTTCTGGAAAATGTAATCTCAAACCTTATTACTTTTAAGTTACACTTTAAAACCCATACAAAACATACTGGAATCAAATCTACAAACATATCTGGAAAGTACAAAAATGACGAACAGTAGCTCTTTCTATAGTTTATTTAGGAACAAAATGTAGCAGTATTAGCAACATTAAACCTGTATAAAATAAATTTCACTATACTTGGTGTTATTTTTTTTTCTGAAAAAGTCCATATGTATTTAAACAAAAGAAAATTACAGTCTAATAAAAGTTTCTTCAGTGGTCCAACAAAACAAAACCTATTTTTCAAGCATGTGGACAGGCAAATATAAGAACTGAGTCAATCAAATAGCTTACAAAAGTTTTTCGTTGTGATGGTGGTACACTTATGTCTGTGACTGGTATCTTGTTCAGTATTTGTCTAAATGCTGGCGACCCTACAGTAGACAATGGTAGCATTTCCTCGACGGTGTATCTTGCTACAAGTCTCTTCATTTCTCCCTGAGTTACCTTCATTCCTGGTGCAGAATGAAAATCCAGTTTATCTTGTTTGGTTGTTGAGACACTCTCTCCTTTGGTACAGGGGTCTTTAGCCACGTGTTTTGTTTCAGCTTGCACTCTGATTAAGTGCTTCGACAAATTACTTGTTGAGTTTTCAGCAGTTCAAAGGTGCTTTTGGCTTGGACATAGCTTAAACGTCACAGTACTGTATTTGTCTTTGCGTGAAACAAAATCAAAATAATGAGAATATCTCCATTTGTGGACACATCCACTCCCATCCTCTGCCATTGTTGCCAAACAGCCAGTTTGTGCTGCGCTCCTCACATTTGCACATGACGAGCTGTGTGGTTAGCTGTGGCGTAGTGCATGCACAAATTAGCAGAAAACAGCTTGAGAAATGCTTTATTATTTGTGTATTAAAAATAATATTTTTATATTATTGAAAAACGTGAGTAATGCAAGTAACTTTTTTTTATTAAGTTAGTAACTGTAATGTGATTACAAAATTTGTAATGCATTTGCAAAACTGTAATGCGTTACCTTGTACAGAGTTACCCCCAAACACTGCTGTCCAGCATTTCATTAATGGTCAGTTTCTGACCACAGGGCCATTGTTGACCAGACATAATTTGTGTATAATGCCTGATGCACTCCAGTTGCTTTCTGTTTTAAGACGTTTTGTGACCACATGGTCTGGTGTACCATCTCTCATTTTGATGATCAAAAGGCTCTGTGCACACTGACTCAGTAGCAACTTCTTACTCAAAATTCCTTGAGATACAGTCAGATACCAGTCAGAGCGGGCAGTTGTTTGGACAGCTGTCCATCCCACAGTTCAAAGATGTGTTCATCATGTACTGACTAGCATTTTTGAGTTATGCTTAAAATTAGCTGAAATTGTCACTATAGAAACAGTCAGCGTTATTTTTGCTCACCATGTGGACATGAGGGACAGGGATGCAGTCTCACTTCCTTCTCTAAAATGCACAAGTGTGGCTAAAATAAGGCTCCACCTATGGACATGAATATGTAGGACAGCATTTTTTTAAATATTTTTTTTATTTCAACATTAAATTCATGATCAATCTAAATCTTTCAACTTCAATTTAAAAGAAATCAAAAAGATCTTTCTAGAGGCGGGCTGTATGATTCTGGAGAACGATTGCTGATATTTGAACTCAATAGCAAATCAAATATACACCCCTTCCTTCAGTACTCCTTCAGAAGCTCTGCCCCCCAAATTCGCACATTCGCACATGGATGCACATAGCCAAGGCAATAGTCACTGGGCCTGCAAACTTGTTTTTAAGGTCTTTGTGGCCATAAAACCCTTTGCAAATGTTGTATGGACAAATACCATGACAATGTTAGAATGAACAACCGCACATCAAGTAATATTGAGGGTTAGCAAACATTAGTGAATGGGAGAAAACAATACTGACCTAATGGTTCTGTGAAGCAGCAAAAAAAGTTAATGTTGCCCACCTGTCAAGCAGAAACAGCAACCTCCTTATCCCTTTTCAGGATGCCACTATATCTTAACATAGAAAATTGTTGTTTGTTGGTGTATTAATGTTTAAAATGTCATATGTAGAACCTACAATGTTGAAAAAAGCACACACACACTTTGTAAACCGCTTAACTATCTGTGTTGTGGTTTGAACAAAACAAAACAAAACGAATAAAAAATGTAAGCACTATTTTCACAAGGTGTGGGACATTCACTTCCCAATAGAAAGTACTCTATAAATCATGATTTTGTATATATTTAGCTTATTACTATCTCTATTAATACATTGGGTTTCATTACATCTTAACAATCATTGTAAATATCTTTTATTATATAAAAATAAAAGTCTGAATACTTAATTGTTTTTTTAAAAGGTCTTTTGTTTACTGTGGGGCTGCAGTTTGAGCTAACTCAGTAGATCCGTCCATATAGTGGACCTATAAAGCAGGTGGGAGGCCAACAAAGTGGACAGCAGGTGTATATGTCAACAAGCAACTGTTCACACACTCATTTGCAAAATGATATGGAATGTAGTTGAGCCTTTATTAACATTTCATTAAACAGATTGACATCTATGCCTTGCTCTTTTTCTTGCGCACACTCTGGCTGTTGATGTTTACAGAAAAGAGAGATGAGTAAAATATAATCATACACCTGTCAATCACAGCTCAAGTGTCACAGGACATCATTCTCCCTGATAAATATTTTAATCCAGTTCTGACAGGCTGTATTTGTTACTGCAGGTCAGAATAGTGGTGTCTTTTCTGTGAAAATGGGGAGAGCTGCTGTACGAGTTGTTAGAAAGTGATTTCTCTTTCTCTTAAATTGCCACTTTGAGGTTGAAGCATGAATTATTCCCACTGTCTCTCACCAGCCAGTCCATCATCGCACTCATCGCCTCTTAAGCTTTATAATGCCAGCGCTGTTTATTCACATTTTTCCATGAGGGAGAATTACTGAAATAGCTGAGCTCATGCAGTATGAGCAGGAAACAAGCAGTCACATGTGCCCACAGTGAATGCTGAATACCTGCAAATGGGAGAAATTTGTTCAAGCTCAGTCTGCAAAGCTACTTGAGGTAGCTGAGATCAATACATTTCATTTTTAACAGAGGGATGCCATCGATCGCGGAGAGTTTCTTGACACAAGGCCAATCTCATTGTTGCACGCTAAGGCGTGTATTATTTTAATCATCAAGATGTTTCATCTGCGAGTCCCTGGCCTCTCCGCACTGATGGCAGAAACACTTTTGAAATGCGGGACAAAGACAGCGCAGTCCAGACACTGCTCAAAGTGAAGCCGAACAAATTCTCTGGAACGAAAAAGCATTTTTCATGCAGTTTGGTGTTCCATTCTCTCCTTTTCTTCCTGCAAACCCCTCTGTCTTTTAGCTCTCTTGTCCCTTCTCTTTCATTCTTTCCATATTTCCCATTCACTCTTCTCCTCTGTCTCCCTCATTCACTTTTTCAGCCTCACTCTCACTTTCACTGGCTCAGCCAGTTACTGCACACAAGCACACAGGCATACGCACAGACAAAGGCATGCTATGGATTGTGACGAATGAGGCAGCCAAATCGCTCGATATGTGAATGAAATATTCATCCTGAAATCGTTTTCATCTGTAAAGCCTCATTAACCCAATTCACATCCATCAAGCGTCTCTTGTGGATGCTGAGGAAACTGTCCATCGCTCAAAGGCGAGACGGCGCAGAGAGATTTCCATCCTTACACGCCGAGCGCCATGCCAGCGACCCTGACAAATCACTGTCTCTCCTCATGAGAGAGGCCATGACATCACACGGCTCTGAAGCCACTCTCTTATCCTCCCCACCGTCCAATAAACAGCTTGCAGCCATTACAGCATCCCACTCCAGCCGGTAAATACCACAGTCATTAGAATGGACTAAATGGCAGGAGGTGCTCTCACTGGGATCGGGGTAAATGCCACAGGGGTCAGGAGTATAACAGCAGGGCAAATAGCACAGGGTCAGCTCCGGGATGAGCAGCCACACGTTAAAGGCCATGAGCCAGTACAGTTCTCTCTAAGATTGTATGGTTTCTTCCAGTGAAGCACCCGTCATAATGGACCAGAGAAATCAACAATGCTTACTGTCCGGCTAGTTGCCTGACCTGCCTAATTCATTTTAGTTTCATTGATAGCATTTATAGCACTTTTTACAATGGGCATTGTCACAAAGCAGCTTTGGAAATCTAGGTCCAAACCTCCAAGATATGGACAGTAATGGCAAGAAAAACACCATATGAGAATGAGGAGAAGAACTAAGACTCAGAATGAGAATCCGTCCTCCTCTGGGCCACACCAGATAAAAGCATCAAGGAAGTATTACTGTAAATCCAAAGGGCCTTTAAAAATTACAGGTTTCAAAGGGGTTTTCATCAGGCTGGGAGCCAGGTCCAGCACTCAGGATGCTACCTTTTTTCACTGTTATTCCCTGTTAGTCTACACTGTGCACCATCACAGGTTGATAACAAACAACCCCAATTCAGACTTTTCTGGAAAGGTTAGGAAAATTCAAATATTATGGCACTACAAAGGCATAAATAGTCATGATGCTTGAGATTTGGAACAACCCTGAAACAAAGTGTAAGGTGGGAAAATAAGATTTCAGGGGCTTACTGTGATTAATTTTCAAAACTCAAAAAGACAAAAACTTCACTGCCTGCTCAAAAAAAATTCATCCAATCTTCCTAAGTTTTTTCTTAAATGTGCTCTTGAGAAAGGTCCTGAGAAAAAGTCTACGTCAGATTCATGATGTGTTTTCAAACCACAGAATTGTTCACACCTTTGTGAACCTTTAGTGTGTATCGATTCTGTTCTTACCTGAAAACAAATCCCAAACAAGAGCACATTGGTGAATTCCATAATCCTCATGAAAACTGCAAAAGTGGGTTTTAAGAGGAAATGTCTTCTTAAAAATGGTTGGTGAATGAGGCACAATATTTATTAGCAATTAAATAACAAACACCATTTTTCCATTTGCATCTAGACAAATTCCCAAAGTATGGTGCCATACTTAACTCTCATGCTCTGTTTTTTTGGACTTCTGGTCTAATCCGAGTACCTTAAATGTGAGCATCAGACGATAACAATACAATTTGATATCTATATTTTTATAGATACTACAGTCCAGCTTGATTGACCTTCTTGATGATTTGGCTACAATGACATTCAGGGGTAAAATGTACATGTGGCAAAACAGCAGTTTTGAAACATTTTGTTTACTACCTGGGGTGATTTTTTGCAGCATGGCGCTGACTGCAGAATGATGACTCAACTTCATAGGTGTATTGTCTGTGTTTTTCTTTGTCTGTGTCTGTTTGTGGCCCTTCTTCAACAGCAGTAAAAATACACTGTAGCAAACAAAGGAGTGGAGGTGTATCAGGCTTATTTTAGCCAATAACTGATCCATTAAATATGTCTGAATCAGCCTCATTGGAGTCCTACTCATAGCCACATTATTTATATCATCGCTGTTGAAATAAATCCTTGTATCTCCATTTTTGTCCTTTTTTGACATTATTTGTGAATATCAACTAGCCTTTACATTGTGTTACAATCTCATCATGAATGGACCAGCAGAACTTCTCCAAAACTCCTTGGAAAACAGTTTCTTCCATTAGGTTCCCTCATATATTCAGGGGGTGTTTTCCTTCTCCTTCAAAGTTACCATTTTAAGGATAAAAAGTTTCTGACAGTGATGATATGTTAGTTTTATAGTACTATTAGTAGTTCTATCATATTAGTGGAATAATTAATCATAGTTACTGGATATAACCTCTTAAGGTTAGTGAATAATAGGCTTGGATTCAAAAGCTGAGATTAAACTTTCTAGGATTCTGGCTGATGTATTCTAGGATAGCGAAAGTTCAGCACATATTCAAAGACTGTCATCAGTCTTTGAGGCACACATGACTGTGTTTTCAGACTCTTTTGTTCAAAATTGCTGAATGGTGTATGCGTGGTGATACTCCTTTCTTTTAATATTTATTGTCTGCTGCTTTTGGACAATTTGCCAATAATGTTTTTTATCCAAATGAGAGCAAATGAGAGCCCTGATTACAGATTTTATACCTGACTCGAACTTAATGGGGCCTGACAAAAATATCAGGTTTGGGCCGTGTTTGGAACATTTTTTCCGTGCACAACATCAGGCTTGGGTCAGGCTCAGGTTTGCATTCTAATGAATAGTGTTTTTGTAGACTTAAGCACTTTGTAACAAAGCAAAGCACAGTAAAGCCACATCTGTGATAATCCATCTCGGTTAGCACATACAAGTGGGTTAAGGTTTCAAATTTAGCAATACCAGTCGGGCCGGGTTGGGTCAGGTCTCAAACTCTCAGGTATGGGTCGAGTTCCAGCTTCAATTTCACACCTGTGCAGATGTCTAGCCCTGATGCACAGGTCATTTAGATGTTGTGGAGAAGAGGGAGACACAAAACAGAAGTTACAACCATTTTGGATGTAATTGCTTAGTTAATATTTGTCAGCTCTGTTTGGGAGGGGGAAGATTGGAATCTTGTGAGCAGTTTATCATCCTGAGTGGTGAACCCAACACTCTTTCACCCAATGCACTGTAATTTTATTCATCGACCAAATTTGCAAATGAAAAGAATGGCGTATTCATAACGTGTAAATGGGCGCGGACAGAAAGCAATCACGAACAGTGTTGCTGCTTGCCCAGTGATTCATCAGCCAGGGCTGCCAGACGCTGCTGCATGGAGCTCCTTGTCCAAGGACAAACACACAGAGGCCACAGCATACAGCTTCAGCACAGAACTATCTCAGTTCAAGGCTATGATATGTTCTCTTGTGCACTAAATCGTTGCTTCTATGAAATGGAAAATTTACAGGAGCAGGATGAAATGTTAAGTAAATGTAATAGGATTTTGTTTTCAGTAACTTCGGATGTTTCTATTGGTCCATTTGTCATAAACTGTTCACACGTAAAGAGTCACTGACAATTTCAAAAGGTGTAAAAACAACATAAAATAACAAAGAAGGCAACAATATAGTCTATAACTATGTTTTACTTCAGCTCTTCTACATACTTTACTCATCGGGCTGGAATGTTTCAAAAGGTAAAATGACATTGGATTCGGTTTAAGCAATCTGTTTGATTTGATTAGATGTGATCCAATCTACCTCATTTTACTGTTTAATCCTTAAATTAGAGTCATACAGTGTGGACATGAGTCTCTGTGCATTCGCATAACTTCTGCCACAGTCCTGATCCTATCTGTTCCAGCCTTCAAGTCTTTCTTTCATCTCCCAATCCACTTCCATTTATCTGCGCTCTCTTTGAATTCCCGTTCCTCAGAAATGCTCCGGTCCCCTCAGTCATTTTGCATATGAGGTGATGCAAAATTCATACCCTTTCCCTCATAAGACGTTCAGGTGGTGGCTATAGTGAAATATGGAGGCACCTTTTCGTGTACTGTGATTGGATGTGTGGGAGATGGTGGCCCATGACCAGGCTGGTGGTGCATAGCATTGTAATGAGAAGCTCTCCCTCTCACATATCATTACAGCGAGAGCCCTGGAGACCATAAATCTCCACTCCACATCTCATCTCAGTGTCTGCTGCTATTTCTCACGTTAGCTAGTGCGGTTTTCACTGTGCTATGCTTCTGTACATTTTACCACTCTGCAAAAGTGGTTCCTTGGCAAGAGTAATCGTCTTAAATCTGGTCAGTTCAGTACTGTGCAAAAGTCTCAGACCATTCTTCATCTCGGCCCTTAAATACAAGTTATTCATTTTTCAGGAGATATTTCAGAGGAGATTAGATATAAGCTCACCCATTTGCATAAGGAAGAAAAAAATTAGGGGTTCAAAAGGGGGTTAAAAGATAAAAAGAATATTAGACTGAAGGTGTTTGGGATTATTTGAGTCATGAGATGTAGAAAATGCAACCAACTTCTAAGACTGAACTTTGGAGACATGGTTTCTGACTTTTGCACAGTACTGTATATCTCATATTTCTTGCTTTGAGATTGAAGTAATTTTATCCATTCTTTGATCTTATTCGTACAACAATCTCAATATTAGACATATAAGACATATTGGCTAAAAAAAGATAACTTCATGCCAAGATATAATTATTTTGTGTGTAAAGATATTAAAAGACCATTTAACATACTTCTCGACATTTTTACTTGTTTTAAGTATTTTTTTTTCATAACAATGTGTTGCATAATCATTTGGAGTTTCTAAATTTTGCAAAAAAAGTAAAAATAAAAAAAGACCAAAATAAACAAAAAAATAAATTAAAAAAAAAGTTTTGTGGCAATAGTGATGATGTTTAACCTGTTTCTAGACAATTTTTCATGTTTCAGGTATTTTTATCTAATAAAAATAGGTTGCATACTCATATTTTATTCTCATGATAAGAAATAGATGCACTGAGTACATTTTAGATGTTTTCTCTTGCCAAGACATTCTTTGCAGCGCAATCCATCTTTCCCACAAAGAATGAGTTGTGAGGTGAGCTGAGCCCTTGATCTGACCTTGTGTCGACCCGTGGCCTCATTAGAATGTCTCTCTAATCCCACCGAGCACATTTCTACAGTTACTGCGCTGAAGAAAAACACAGCGCTGAAAAACACACCTTCTCTTTAGCTTTATGGGGAGGTCTCATGGGAGCACAGCTGGGGAGTGATCACTTTACTACTGCTGTAGAACTGCAGCTACCCCACATGTGCTCATAAACATGCTTTTTCAGATATTTAAAGTGTAAAGGTATGTGCGTCAGTGTGTTTTTGTGCGTGGGTGTGTAAAAGAAGTGTTAGCGCCTGCTATTGTTTGTGCGTGTGATGCAGCAGAGCTAAGGAGTGGGAGTGTAGTGGGTGCACATGTGGCACGGTGGGCAGCCTGTGTTTGGGGTTAGCTGGATTAACGTGTCACATATAAAGCTCTGTACGATTGCTTTCCCTGCTGAGTAAAGTGTGCTTGATGCATTAAGGCCTGCGCTTACTTACTTCGTCTGTTCAGTGGTATTACTGCCTAAGAGAACCGCACTTTGTTTTCTTTTCCTGCTTTTGACTAATGGGCGAATTAAAAAAGTAACCTGCTCCATCCTGAAAGCCCGAGAGAAACAGTGCAAAGTGAGCCATGCACAGTGTGGTACAGCTGGGGCCTGACAATATCCAGGCTCCTCAGGGCCACTCTGAGCCAAGCGTCTGAGTTTTTTAATCCAGCCTTGCGTTTTTACCACTCTCTATCTGGGATTAGGAATACTGGGGACTAAATCAGGGGAAGAATAGTAGCCTAATAGTCAAGTAAAAATCTTGTTACTTTAGTGAAATAAGGCCTCAAGTACAATTAAAAGTACCTTTCCAAAAAGCAACTTGAGTTGAAATGCAAAAGTAGCAGGTTTATATTGAGTAACTTGTAAAACCTCTGTGGAACCTATTAGTACATTCAGCATGTAGGAAGCAGTTTTTTGCCATGCGCTCTTGGTCTAAACTACAATGAAAATCCTCAAAAGTGAAGAATGCTATCACAAAATGAAATGTAACAATCAAATTAAACAACAAAAAAATGAATTAGTCAATTAATATTAACAACTAAAATGAGCTTTACTGAGTAAAAAGTAGATTCATTTCCTCTCAGATATAATTGAGTAGAAGTAAAATGTCAGTTGAAAATACTTATGAATACTACAAATCCATAGTACATGTAACTGATTGAATGTATTTAGTTAATACTCAACTCTGCGTTAGAGTAGCCTAAACCTGCCTTCAAATGACAGTGATGATATGTTAGTTTTATAGTACTATTAGTAGTTCTATCATATTAGTGGAATAATTAATCATAGTTACTGGATATAACCTCTTAAAGTTAGTGAATAACAGGCTTGGATTCAAAAGCTGAGATTAAACTTTCTAGTTTTTGCAGTACACAATATTGTGTGCGTTATCATTTTACTTCAATAAAATGATAATGCACACAATATTGTATACTGCAAATATGTGCACCATTTCAACATGGATAAAATACATTACATCAATACAATTATCACAAAAAGCAAGTAAACATCAGGATAAATGTCCACATGGTGTGAAAATGGCGTACACATTGGAATCAAGTAAACTCAGTGCATCCCTTTATTAGTGTAGAATTAAAAATAAAGGTGCCTAATGGGTAAAAAGACTGCGAGGGGTATGCAAATCCATAGCAGAACCACTTTTGGTCCATAAGAAACTTTTCAACGAAAAGCTAGTCTTTGTAAATGAGATGTGAGAATGTGAAGAACCTCTTAACAGTTTCAAGATCCTCCACATCATGTAAAGGTTCTAGGAATAACCCTTAAATTGCTATAGAACCTTTTAAAAGCTCTATACGCTCACAAATCAAACATGACTCTTTAGGGGATTGAACGTGGTTCATCTGTGTCATCTCTCAGAGAACGCTTTGTGGCAATTTTTAAGAGTTTAATCTATCAATAACATCATAACAGGACTAAAACATAGAAGGTCAAAAAAATTCTCACTGAGTTCGCTATAGAACTTCAGTGTAACTTCTTAGCACACCCAGCATCGATCAGAAGAGGAGATGAAGTTTGTTAGGTGCTATTGTTCTTCTTGGTTTAAAATACAATGCTAAAACTTGCAAGTGATACGTATGAATAAAAACAAGACAACCTCAGTGTTGAACCAACATAGAAGCATAAAACTGAACCCAAAAAAGAACTGGAAAAGAAGTGGAAAAGAGTTACTTTCCTAATAATTTTATAATTATAATTATAATTATATATTTTTTTATTGTATATACAATATACAGTTCTGTGCAAAAGGCACAGAGGTAAGTTGTTTATTTGGGCAGTAAGTGTGTTTATGAAAGTAAAAACTAAACTATTTCATATTTCCAAAAAATATTTGATATCTTGTGAGCTATTTCAAAGAGCACAGGTTTGGTTCCAGACTTTACCTTGATCCCCTCAGTCATTGTGTAGATTTGTTAAATTCCATTAGCAGCAGATCTAAATTCAATTTAATGAATGATTTATTAACCAAAGCAGCTATTAGATGGCAACTACAGTCAATACAGGGCTTCCTCGAGGAGAGGTTTGGAAATGGTTTAATGGCTAACACACTGGCATACATGACATCGCTACATACTGTATTAATATTATTTGTATTTTTTCTACGTAAATAATCACATACTGTCAAATTAAAATGCTTTTTAAATATAATTTTCTCAATTCTTTCAGACTTTTGCATAGTACTGTATAAGTAAAAGTACTATAAAAAATCCTCAGGACAAATTCATCAAACATTTTACTACAGTACCCTCCTCTGGACTAGACCTAATTCACCATTTTAAAAGGCAATTAAACTTTGATGCACACTTAAACTAAAACAAGCTGATCAGTTGTCAGGGTTTGGGGCAGGTGGTGGAGTGAGAGCAGAGGTGCAAAGCATGAGAAGAAGCGTGTGGGTGTGAGCGCGTGTGAATGTGTGCGTCTGAGTGAGAAGGCGAGCTGTAAAGCGAGTGAGGCTCTCCGGCACTAATGCATCCTGACAGGGTGAGTGAAGAGGCAGCTCATTATTATGCCACGCATCAGGAGTGTGGCAGTGACCCCTGACACTCTCCAACCCGAGCCCAACACGAGCCCCTCACACACCGGCTCGCTGCTCCACAGCCTACAGCTGACAGACAGGCCCGTCTAGCCTTTAACAAGAGAAAAGCCCATTATTATTTAATACCAGAACGTGTAACAGATTTTTTAATACCTGTAGGCCTTCAAAAACCTGGGCCTAGTGGACACTCACCCTGCTTTGAACTCTGTAGCTAAAATGTTGTGCTTAGAAGAGACCGGAAAACTAATTAATCATAAGAGCGACAGATATCGTAAATCTTAATAAGGAAGCTATTAGGCACATCCAGAAACCAATAAATCAACTTTGCGTGTCAACGACATTTACTTCTTACATTTGTAATGAGGCCCGAGAATTCAGAGAAACGACAGCAGCTTTCGACAGTGGCTTTTGACAGCACCCAGGTTGATGCCACTGATCATTTGCCGTTCTGTCGTGTTCGGTGCTAGATGGCCGGGCCGTGGTCACCTTGTGCCACAGAATTCTGCGAAAGATGAAATGGCTTAGTCTCCATAATCACTCACCCGTGACATGGCTGCGATGAGAAAGCAGCTGCGCACTGCTCTATGTGGCATAATAACTTTATTGAATGGATCAAAGATGCTCTGTATGTTTCAGACTGGAAATGGGGAAAAGATAGGTCAGATCTAGTTAGCTGGTGGGGGGGTGGGATAACTGGTGAGCGCTTGTGACAATAGATGAGAATCTTTCTGCATAGCTAGTGATTGATATATTATCCTCTTCCAGGATCCATCTTAATTGACCCGCAATGAACCCAACAGATTTCCCAGCTACAGGATTGATGGCTAAGTAGCTACAACCACAAGAAAGAATCTTCAAACAATCTCTATGCTGTAATTACACTAGTGTCCTCTGTTCTTGAGGCCATACAGCCAGTATCCTGCTGATATTATCGCCACTTCAAAGCTCTTTTCCAAAGTGACTGTTTTCCCATCAGTCTGTCAATCACATGCTCCAGAACATGCCGGGAATGACTTGAGCAGACCGTGTCTTTTCAAGCAATGGAAAAGGCCACCTCTGGCCCTCCGACTTCATTGAAATGCGTCCGTCTGTTTCATTCATGTTCAGCGACTCCCGCAGGAGGGTCAGGTATCTCTCGGAAATGAAGCCAGACATTCCTTTTTCCCCAGTATATTCCCCCTTGTGCTGCCACAGACCTTGTCACGTCTAGATCTCTGCCTGTGCTGGGGAAATCCCGGCTGGTTTCGTTTGATGGGGGGGAGCGCGCTGTTGTCTCTCTCGCACATGAGTTCTTAGATCTGCTCTACATCTGCGAGAGCTTACACTCCTCCTTACATCAAACTGCCTGTTCCCCATAGGCCTGTCCTCAACAAGTGCCTTCTTTAACAGAAACACTTCCCATCAAAGACTTCTGAACACAAGCATTTACCGGGGTTACGTCGCCAGCTTATGTAGCCATGCAGAGAAAAATAGAAATAGCAGGCTTTTATAGCAGTGTTTCCCTGTCATGGTCCTGGATTACCCCTGTCCTACGTATGTTCTCTGCTCTACTGCACCTCAATAAAACACCACAAATGTGTTCTTTCATTCAAACTGATCTATCCACGCTCCGCCCGCTGTTGCTAGGCAGGATAAGCCTTGTAGAGCATTGGCAGAAATTTAAACCATGACTGTTAGAGCTATGCATCAATTTCAGGCCATAAACAAGCAACAAAAAAAAAACAATAATAATGCTAATTTCTGCTAGCACCCTCTTGGGATTTTAGTAGTATGTTAGCACTAAGCTAACTGTGATTCATTTTAATAATTTTTAGCTGTTCTAGATTAAACATGGGACATTTTAAGCTTGTGAAACACATTCAACATGTTTTATTCAAAGCACGTAACAGATCTATCAAAATATCTTGTAGTACTTTTACTATGTCTCTTTTAGTAGACAACCCTGGCATAGAGCTGCCTTTGTTTTCCATTTACTGAAATGCATTAGTTAGGCTACTACATGTATTTGTAGCCAGTGAGGTATCAGAAGGCCTAGAGTAATACTGTTTTCTCACAAAATTGGTCCTACCTTTTGGAAATCAGAACATGACTGGTTGATTTCAGGGTCAGTTCTTAATTATGTTAGTGGTTAATCTGACACATTAGGCCTTTAGTTCAGCTCCTGGAGTCCTACCCAGTGAAAGAGCCAGCCAAAATTAAACCAACCAACCAAAATTTAACAATGAAATAAGAGTATTACCACAATACTCGCAAAGCTTAAAAACAGCATTTATGATTCTTCTAACTAAAAATTACAGATGTATAGTTTTATTTTATTTTATTTCATAGAACTTATTAGGTCTTCTATGAAGGCCTATAAGGTCCTGAGTCTCCCTGCAGGGTGTAATCTAATCTATCTAGGTGCCCCTGCAAAACTTCAGGGTTGAACCTAATGAAAACCAAAAATTAGAGTCGCTACATATACATGATGGGGTTTTTTTTAGTTAAAATGCTACATTATTAAGATGAATTACACTGTAATAGTTATTCAACACTTTGCTGGTTGGAAATGTGAGCAACAAATTTGCCATGAAGCTAATGTTGGCTTGATTGCACAACAAAAAACTATACCTGATCTATCACTTCACCTTTCATATGCATACAAAATAAATACCATTTGAAATGAGTAATACACTATACATACATGCATTTCGGCAAAAAAACGAGTGATAATAAGAAACGACAATTTCTCATTCGGTTAAATGGGATTTTTGTGGGCAGTGCATGGATTTCAAAACACAAAAATGTGCAGGGCAAGTGGATTCCAAGCCCAGGATTCGAAATTGCTGCTTTAAAATCTCAGGGATACTTCAGGGAATCTAAGGCATTTTTAAGGATTTGGATGAAAGGTTTAGTTAGGCTCTTAACTATAATTGTTGCTGAATCTTAAATGCAAAGACCTACTGTATCTGCAATGTCATATTTTTACAGTTTTGGGCACAGGTGGATCTACTTGCTTTCACACACGTATTTCACTGGACTTTCGTTCACTGTCTCTACTTCTCATAAATTTTTTGCTAGTTAGCTTGAGTTTAAAGATCCCCATGGGTTTGATACAGTAGAAGCTGGAAGAAAGTCCTGTAAGACTTCCTGACTTGCACTTCTTTATCTGTGGGGCTGACATCTGAGAATGTGTTCAGGGACTGAGATTACCCAAATGAAGTCACTCGAAACTAATATATGAGCTGAGCCAAGCTGGCTGAATGAATCCAGGGCTTGTTTTCTGATCTGGCTCTATCAGCTGCTCGGTCCACAGCGGATCAGAGCGGCGCGGGCCATCTCCACGGTAACGCTAAACTACGGTGAGAACTTCCCGTTCTGAAATACCCGGCATTCCGATGTCAGCAGCGCTCACTTTCCATACAATGAGCCTAAACAGGGGAGGCTGTGTGGGTCATGGGCACTGCAGCAGAGAGGCTGGAAGCAGAAACATGCGGCCAGCGCACGCCTTGCTGTCTGTAAGAAGAAGATGCCTTATGTGTGTGAACCAGGGGTCACCTAAAGATAAGAGAGGTCAGCGGGGGGTGCCACACACACAGTCACCAAAAATAAATCAGATGTGTTTGTACAAGTCCAAGTGGTGTGAGTCAGACACTGGCTTAGTGCTACTCTGCAAGGCCCTCGGGCTCCGTCTCTGAGCAGACAGAGTAAAATTATCTCCAGCAGTCTGAAAATAACCTCTTGCATTATTAGTTATTAAAAGTCTTTATCACCTCATTATCCTGCATGAAATAAGATCTTTTCTTCGCATTCTAGAGGAGATGCACAATTCATTTTCCACTGCAGTTTAGGTGACTGTTTATTAAGGCACCCAGTTAGTGTTATATACCACTGCATTTGATAAGTCATCATGGTCTTTGATATCACATTCAGTGAGGTGACGCTGGTAATTGGCAGTGTATGGCGAGCAGTGTCTGCTGTGGTTTTGCCAACTGTATGGGCAGTACCATTTTTCATCACTCTAATAAAGTGGTCCAGTCTCATACTGGACTCGCCTTGCCCTATTCATACTGTTTCACTGATGCTAAGTTCCACTTTTCCACAGCAATCCTGCTGATTTTTGTCTGTGGTCATCCACAATCTAGCTGACGTAAGGAATGTTCCTCATATCATAACGTCAATTGCTTCCCGAACAATTATTTATGCAAGTTGTTCCTTTCTAATAATGTATACAAAAGCTATTTGAGCACTAATAGCTCTCCCTCATGGAGAACCTTCAGCCTACTAAACTTAACAAGCCAGGTCCATGAGATGCATACAACAAAAACACATGACAAAACAGCTGGGCAGAGCATATTATCAGCATCTAGCACATCAACCTAGAGATAAACTAAAAACGTAGATTAATAAAGAAATGCAATTGGGTACTGATTATAAATTAGATGACTGAAATGTTATGAGGAACATAATCTTTCAGATGAGTATGATCATCTTTAGGATTATTTTTGGATTTCTTATGATGGTTGAACTGGTTTATTTGGTTTCCTAATTGGTAAATTGGTTCTATAACGTTTGAAGCATCTGAAGATACCATCTTAATATCCTTTCCTTTCTTCTTTCTCCCTAAACCACATTTAATTATTGTTAATACTATAGTCATAATGACATATTTATTATTAGGGATGCAGCAATATGGGGATTGTGGCCAATGCTGAATCCAATAGATTTCGTGCACGTATCTACTGATGCTGATGTTGACACATGAATGTTTAGAAACTGTAGAAACTGGGAGTATGTCAACCTGGATTAGTATTATGGAGAAATGTAACATTTATTCCTAGAAGGTTATAAATGTAGTAAAATGACTAAAATGCCGATATTTTAGCATAGCAGTCCAGCATTACTTAAACATTCTGCTTTTCTGGAGTACAACAAATACATACATTAATGTTTTATATAAAATATCACTCAAATGTAAACATCTGCCCAATTCTGTCAATATTTTTTAAGCAGTTATCTGTCAATAGCTGTACGATTCTGATACAACTGTGCATGCCAAGTTATTATGCAAGTTTGGGCACTGTTAAGCAAATTAAAAATAAATGAAAAAGTTACTGAAATCTGATTACATCTCATTTCAAATAGATACTAAGGTACTAAAACATAAAGTACTTGATTTTTCTAATCAGATTATGTAACCCAGATTACATGCAGTGTTACTACCCAATAATCATGGCCACCACTGTTTTTTATGTGAATGCTATTATATTCAACTCCTTAAGCAACCAGGGGCCTCTGACAGATCCAGACTTCCATTCCTCACTTGTTTTGCTCTGTTTTCCCTGTAACTGCTAAATAATGCCTTAGGATGTAATAAATCTGAGAATTTAAGGATTTAACCAGATGTCTTTACAGGACTGTATTTTCTAGTTCACTTCAAAGTATCTTTATTGCTAAAGCTGTTTTTAATCCATTTTGTACTGATGCTTCTTGCATTCACAATTACAAAGACATGGTTGCGATCTTCCTGCGGAGACCTTATCACAGTCTGGATCAGCGATTATCAGTGATCACATGGAACATGTCTAACTAATCAATGATTAAACCGAGCCGAACTCCTCCACACTCTCATGCCTTCAGTGACCTAAGCAGAGCCTCCATCCATCACTTCCTGTCTCTTGCTCTCTCTGTCTCTCTCTCTCGCTCTCTAGTGACACTGCTGAACTCTGCTCTTTCGTCTCTGATGCCCTGCTGCCTCATGCACACGTTCCAGTTCCACATGAAAGCTCATGGATCCAGCTGGAGTCACTCACATTAGAGGTTCTGCTCGCTAAGATACAGACACATAAATGGTTTTGCCAGGCCAGAGATAAACATTTATTTTGCCAGAAGGGGCTTGTTCAGCAGGGAGCACTGTAAGCTGAACAGCGCAGGGACATTCAGCATGTGGAGCTGAAGAACTGGGAAGAGAGGAGAAAGCACTGAACATGGTTTCGTCTGGTTTTCAACTCTCCAAAACCAGAACTGCAATTTAGCAGCTTCACAAAACACACTTTTTTTGAAGTGGAAAAACTGGGGCATGCTTATTTTTCTTAAATTATTACAAATAATATCGGATTGAATTGGGTCTGCATGGATGTCTTGCTGGACTTTCCAGGCACACTTGAATATGTGTGTGAATTCTCTTATTAAGGGATAGATCTCATATGTAATTTTCGCCCCAGTGCAAGAATAATCAGAGAATTGCTTTAGAGAGCATATTTTCTCTCGAAGAAGCTTATCAGAGGGATGTGAAATGTATTCAAGGATTTTGGTGCTCAAATTGTGCAGTTATTATGTGATTACCCACAGCTTATCCCTCACTAATGGAATGAGGATCTGGAGGAAGGACGCCAACGTCCTTTACAGTACAAACGCACTGGGTGTCTGATGACAACTGCTTTTGTTGTACATCAATATTGCAGTAAACGCACGAACAGTTTTAATCTGCCCATAATCTCCTTTATTTCCCAAACCCAATCTCCACCTCCAGTCTCAGTCTGTGTGTGTGTGTGTGTGTGTGCATGTGTGATTACAAGTGTACATTAAGGCTCCTTTGTCTCTAATTTAAAAAAGACTCCGTTGTCTGGCGGACGATAGACAGTATCGGTTACGGATTAGTCTACTGGGGGTGCTGGTGGGACATATTATGCAGGATGTCCCATTTCCAGAGCAGCCAGTCCAAACAAACACAGTATGAGATCACTGACTTCTTTTTAATGTACATTAAGCAATAAGACACAGTAGACATGCTTATAACATGATATTACTATGCTCCTTATTCTGCAGAGTGTGTGTGTGTGTGTGTGTGTGTGTGTGTGTGTGTATGTGTGTGTGTGTGTGTGTGTGTGTTTGTGTGTGTGTGTGTGTGAGAGAGAGAGAGAGAGAGAGAGAGAGAGTAGCAGTTTGAAGTATTTTTCCCTCGTTCCACTGAGGGGCGTGTTGGGGCTTTACCACATGGCAAACACACTCGAGATGTCACTTCCAGTGGTCTTTAAAACTGTTAGGAGCCTCCAGCAAAATGACAGTGTTATGAGACTATCATTCTGTACTATTAGCGTTATTAATATGAGGGAATTCTGAACGTATTCTGCCATATTTCGCACGCAACGTCCGCAAATTAATTTACTAACAAATGTAGCCTATGAATATTTTATTGTTATTTGAGTAACTGAACGGTTTACTCACTTGATAGGATTTTAGCTGTGTACTGAATTGTGAGTAAGGTATAGGAGCCTCATTCTGGTTTTGTTTTGTTAACCATACGCCCCCCAAAGCCCCTTGACGGTGAATCTGCAAAGCATGAGTCTGGTCGTTTGATAAATAGAGAAAAATCAGTTTAGTTCAACCTCCGTCAGCACATCCATTTTACCCAATCGCGTGAAAGACCACGCCCCCTTAACAACAACTACGTGGCCACGCCCCTTGGAAAATGTTATTGTCAAATGTCTCTCTCTCTCTCTCTCTCTCTCTCTCTCTCCTTTTTGGCCAACCGTTATATTTTAACTTTTTGTTTAGCATTTAACACAATAATGCTGTTGTTATTTTGCAATTCCCATACATATTTTATGTGGGAGGACCCCAAGACTGCTCCCAGTTTTTCACTGAGTTTGGAAACTTCTTGTTTCCCAGCTCTGAAGGTACATGTGGATCCTTATCAACTCTTAAAAATCAAATATGCTAGTATGACTTGGGCACTCACTTTTAGTTATGGACACGGTGTCACCCTAGCAGTAGTCCTAGTGATTTATTTTAACTGAAGGTTAAAGGTTCTTGTGTTCAGTCAGAGAGAGAAGCATTAGCATTAGCATTAGCTAGCTAGGTTGCATCAGTTTAGTTTCCCTAAACTTTCTTCATTTATTTCCACAGAGAAAATATCTGACGATAGCTGGGAACTGTAGCACTGACTAGCACTGACTGACCAAAATCTATTGCAAAATTTTAGCACCTTTTATTCTCTGCACTTTCCTACTCAAATTCCTAAGAGTCATGTAAAAACACAGCGATTGTGATGCCTTGCAGGATTCACTACCACAGCAGTGACATAAACTTGTGTCTAGTGATCCAGCCTTTGAGGAAACGAAGGAAGAGGTGCCAAGCTAAACAATAAAAATGCTAAGTAACGAATTGTATAAGAAAAATAATATATAAAATAAACACTTTTCAAAAATGACCAGTTGCAACTTGGTCACATGATCATTTGAGGCAAGCCAACCTTTTATGCATATATATATATATATATATATATATATATATATATATATATATTTTATTTTATTTTTTTTATTTTTTTTAATATGTATTTTTTTTAAATAAACGATTTCAAAAATGCTCCAGTTGTCATGACTACACGAAAACATTTGATCACGTGCACATTTCGATCGCGCCTTCAGCGCGTGCGGGCTGTTCAGCCTCAGAGACTGGCTGGTTTCCTCCGGGGGGCGGAGCTGTGGAACCAGCCTGCGAGTCTGAGCAGCAGCGCTCACTCACTTCATGGCTGGAAAGTCAGTCGGCTTGTGCGGAGAAAGCGCGGCTTCACTCAGACCAACTCTACCGGCTAAACCGTCCAGGTTACAGCGCCTCGTTCAGGCACCGGCAGTTTAACCCGTTTAATTTCCACACATTAACTGGGGTCGGTGACTAACTGAAGGTACAGTTCGCCGTGAGTGGTGCGCGGTCACTTCTGTCCGTTTTCTCCAGCTCCGAGAGCGCTGACAGTTTGAAGACGGAGAGACGGAGCAGGTATTCAGCTTGGGACGGACAGAGCAAAACTAATTCAGCAACAACCTCTTCAGTTCCAGCATTTTATTCTCCTCAGACCAGTTTGGACAGGAGAGTGTTTAAATCCGCGAGAAAACTTTGCCGGTTGGCCTTCACGACGCTGGAACGCGGAAAAAAGAATAAAGCGACAGTTTTTGGTCTGGATAGTGAAATGTTCGTGTTTGTGCAGTGAGCTGCGCTGATCGAGGAGGGATGCGCCGCCACTCATACGGGACTATACAGTGAAAAAAGCAACACTAAATCATTTTAATCCAACATCTTCCTCATCCGTTCTCCATTCTGACTTAGCTGGTTGTGGCGCTACAGACGCTGCTGGAGGTTTTGTCATCTCTCACAGCGGGAGGGAGCGATTTTATGCGGCTGTTTAGTGATAGAAGCCGCTTCGCACGTGGAGGTACTGAATAAAAAGCCCGGGTTAAAAGGGCCACCGATGTGAGTTTGGCTTGGCGTTTGTTTTGCCTGCTCGAGCCTGAGGTCCAGCCGTAGCCTAAGCGCCGTAAGCGGGACTGAGAGTGAGACTTTGAGCGATGCCGCAGGTGGGAGTGCTGCTCTTTCTCGTCCTCCTCCTGTGGATGTGCGTGCTGGGTCAGGAGCCTGCCTCCAAGGTGGTGGCGGATCGCTATGCCGTCTACTGGAATCGCACAAATCCGAGGTGAGTGACCACAGGAGTGTCCATCAGCATGGCGCAAGCCCCCTATTCCGCCCAGTGTGTCATCTAAAACCACTTCTAGATTTACCCTGATACCTACGCTTATGGGCTCCTGTGATAGTTATCAGGAGAGGTTTGAAGGGACCCTCTGTGCTGTGCATTTATGCCTAAATGTGTGCATAGAGGCCATGACTTATTATTATTAGCACACTGACCCTAAGAAACATGTTTTACGGCACGGTTGAGGTGGAGAACTTACAGAGACTCCATCCAAGGTTAGACTAGTAGTCAAAGATTCTGAGCTGATTCTTTCAATGGACTTCTATGAATTAGCCAGTGTCCTGCTATCAGGTGTAGTCCGTGTACATTATTACCTTGGTAATATAACAAGGGCTTGAAACCAGAGGAGCATAAGTGATATTTATGGCAAAAATAGTTAAACATGTCAAATAAAAGTGCTTGATTAGATCTGTGTAATGCCAAAACATTGTTTCATTCAAATATAAGTGCCGTTTTAATGTTAAGGATGAATATTAATAAACACACCTGTCAGAGGTCTCTCTGGTCTCAAGCCCTTGTACTTTAAAACCGTGTTGTTTTATGGTTTTCTTTGAGAATCAGCTCACAGATTTTGTCAAGCTTATATAAGATCATATTTATGAAGCTAAATAAGTACTTGTCTCATTCATTTCTATTAATAACCTGTGGTAGACCTTGTCTGTTGGTGCTGTTTATTTGGCACTTGGTCAGGTTTTGTGTTCCTTGTGGCTTCGGGTGGGATTTTGTCGTACCCTTCTGAATTATAGAGTGGTTTATAGTGTGCATGTGTCTGTGGAACCTCAAAAGAAGCCTAAAAGTCTAAGAAAATCTCTCCAGCCATGCAGTCTTGATCAGATCAGAGCTGTGTGCTTTCATGATTTAGAATCCTCTGAAGTTACGTCAGGAAAAAAGAACATACTCAGTAGAGACTGAGCTTCTACTGTACTGAAAATTTCTTTTCTTATCGGCCTAATTTTCAGCTGAATGTGCTGTTCCTTGAATATACGCGTAGGTATACGAGTAGATTGTTAAACTCTTAGGCGTCTTGTCGTTTTACGATGACCCCCTACTACGGTGGATCTCCGGTACAACAGTTCGACCCTGAGAACATGTTTAAAATGGCAGGCGTAGTGTCCTGTGTTCTTTGGAGGGGACCATGGTTTGTCTCTGAAAATGAACTCTTCCCCATTCCCCGTTCTCCTTGCTCAGTTGCCATGGGGCTTTCTCTGTGCCCTGTGCCCCAGCCCCATGCAGAGCTAGCACAATGGCCGAGGCTCGGAGTGGCCTTCAGCAGGGCCTGCTGCCCAGCCGGGGGCATGCTCATGAGAGGGAAGCGCATGCCGAGCTCACACATTCACTGCTAACAGCGCTGGGCCCACGTTAACTATAAACGGGGCTGTGCTGGGCTCCGGTTAGGGTGCAGCCCCAGGGCGCGCACTGCCTGTGAGGCTGGGCTAGGCCTGTGTGGGGGTACTGTATGTGTCTGTGTCAGAGGCACCCTGCCTGGGTTTTGTCCAGGCAGAATGAGGCCCCTCTGGTAAATAAATGAGTTACTCTAAATGAGTGTCTCTCATTCGCATTCATGCACTCACTCAGTGGCCTAATCCAAATCTGGCCATGCTGTATAATGTAGCAGCACTGTCAGTCATGACCTTGAGGCCCCGATTGTGGTTATAATGTCCCTCAAAACAAGTCACTTTCTCTGCAGTTTTCATTACCAAAGAGATCGACTGTCTCTAATGCTGCTTCTACGCACCAGGCCTTTAAACTCATCTCAATAACGTTGACCTTACAGTTGAAGTAGTCTTGTTACAAAGATGATAGATGCATTTTGAGCATTCATTTCCTGAGCATATCAAAGAGTTGTGTTTTATTGGGTAGTTATTTAGCCTTTCAGATGAAAAGTCTTGGATCTCGTAGTCCTTTTGCTCTACAGCAGCTGCATCTCCTCCTTTGAATGTAGCTCATTAATGTGCAGAAATTGCAGGCTATAGAAAGAGTGTTAGAAACAGATCAAATCCAAGCTTTAGCCGGGCATGCTGTGAAATGCTAGTGCATCAGTTGGTGGCAGAATGTGATCGCATACATTGTAATGAATTTAATTGCAGTTTTAAATTGTGTAATTATACGTCAAGGACTAGTGCTTTTCTTTAATGATTAAAGGTATAATAACATTTCAATTAGGCCCTCAAAGACCACATTTCAAATGAAGTGTATGTTTGTGTTATCATTATTAATATGTGCACAAAACCCGAAGTGATAAAATATTTCCTCTATACTTAAGTCTAAACACATGGAATCTGGTCTCCTTCTGGTTTCTTTGCTTTTTAGAAAATGACCACAAGCTGGTAGCTTGTCTAAACACACAAATCCAACCCAAAAATAAATACAAAAGAGAAATCTTGGTCCTAATGTGCATTCCATAAACATGGGAGTCATGTGCTGTAGAAAAAAACAGCTTTGTGGTAACTGCCACTGTTTTCACTCTAGTCTAGTGTATAGAAATTCTTCAGGGGATTTAGAAACAAACTGCTCCTATAGTTTTAGAGTTTAGAAGCTCAGCCATTCACATGCAAGTTTTTACATTGGGTCTCTCAGGCTTCACTGGGTTTCAGCTTTTTGAAAATACAGCCAGGCCACTTGCAATAACAAAGCAGGTTAATTCGAGTTGGCACCTTTTTCTTAAATGTCTTCTAGTTCTTATTTAGATTAGCAACTTCTTAGGTTAAAATGTGTTCTCTCTGAGATATTGTGTTCAGAAATAGAGATTGCTATTCCTTCTTTTCTTTATTTACATTTTCCTTCACAGTTTGTGAAAGAAATAGTTTATGCTTGGATACCACCAGATGAAATAATGTATTGTTAGTGTATTTGTTAGTTGTTAGGCAATTAGGTGGAATGTTTTCTTAAGGAAATCGGCACACGTTGAAAATGAGAGCTGTTTATTTGTTGCTGATAGGATGGATCTGTTGAGAATCGGTATTGAATTCCACTCTTAATCTCCTGGCTGTTTGTGTATGTGGTGCCATGGAAGCTGATACCTCAACCCATCAAAGAGATCCATGGAATAGGTCTAAGTACTCAACAGCTGGGGAGAGGGATCTCTGGAGAGCAGAACCTTTTCCGTGGTGCTGTTTTAATCTCAGATAATGCCTTTCAAAGCTTTGCCTAACAGATGGGAAACACTTTTCCTTTCAAATTTTGCAAACTTGCTTAATTCTTGGTCTGCAAGAGTGCCACAGCTAGTTTGGAAACGCATGTGACGTACACTTTCTCTGAAGGGTCTAATTCAGCACTTTCCCTGTCTTTATCTGCCCTCTACAGAAATGTGAAATGTGATGGATTTCTTGAAAAGCCCCCTCTTTTCCACCTCATAACCCCCAGCTGATGCACATCCTTAGTTAAGCGCTATGCAAAATGACCTCAAATGTTTTCCTTTATGTACCGGCTCAGTCTTAATCTCCACTTAGAACACAAAGCCCCCTCTTTTCTTGCGGTTTGTGGCCAGTTGATGTTGTGATAGCTGCTTGGTGGTATTGTATGGCACTCGGTTAGCATTGTTCCCCCTGTTTATCCTGCTTTTCCCTCTTCAGTCGCTCCTGGCTCCCTGCTGCTTGGTTCCGCTTCGATTCTTCAATTAAAAAAAAAACAAAAAAACTTGCATACAAATATTGACCGGGTTTTAGGCCCTCGGTCCTCTCCCAGCCAGTACCCGACCTATGTGAAAGGGTGCCATTGTTCATGTCTTAGTGGATCTTTGCCAGGGTATAAAGTATGCAAGCTTGTACACACGGGAAGGGCATACCACAGGGCTTGTATGTAAGAATATGGAGGGCCATACAACAGGGGCAAGACACGGTCTGGAAGTGGCACAGCCCCCACAAACAAAAGGGAAGAGAAATTGGGGGGCCTTTAGGGGTCGAAGTCCACTGTCCCACAGCCTGTTCCTGAAAAAACCCTGAAGGGCTGGTCCAGCAGTGCTGGAACTGTCTCAAGAGACATGGGGTGTCAGAAGAATGATCTCTGCCAAGAGAAAGTCCTCCTGCGGGGTGACTAGCACATCCTGCTGTTTGGTGACCCCTTACATACTGAGAGGTGGCTGACCTCTTACTTCTGCTTTGTTTTTATAGTGCCATTACGCTAATAGGTGCATATATTTTCAGATATGATTTTCAGTTCTAAGGTCAAGATTCAGTTAGATGTTTTACAAATATTTTTTGTATTAAAAATGGCATGTCTTGAATCTACAGTGCTCTGATTATGTACTATGCAGTTTGCTTTTGTTCAGAAAAAATCCTCATTTTATTTCAGACCAAAAGGTTTCAAAGTAGCGTGTCCTTGTGCAAAGTAGCAATCTTATAAACAAGGCCAACTGAGCTATAAAAAGTACAAAATGGGCAAGTTCCTGGTTTTGATAATTCAGTGTTTTTCATGAAACACAGCAAATAGGAGACCCTCAAAAGAGACCAAGTGGCAAACATTAATTTCTTAGAATTTTTAGATATTATATTGAAATTTTTAAACCCTTCCTAAAAGGTATGTAGGTTTTCATTTGTCACATGGCCTCAGAAATATTTGTACATTTTCTTCAGCAGCTGCTGGTGTCTTCCCTAAATTAGCAGCCCCCTTTTGGTTATTTTGAATGAATATTGTTTGGGTTGCCTTAGTGATCCCTCATTCTCATGGGGCTCTTAGCTGGTGACAGATGCTTTTCATCCGTCCGTGTTTACTCCTGGTAAACTGCTCATACTTTTAAAATGCGAGTGTTGAAATGGCTTCTCTTGGGCCTTTGAAGGTCCGGGTGAAGGTATTAACAGAGAGACTCTAAAGGACTTAAGAGGTCATCGGCCCATTGTGTAGAGACACAAAACACTTCCTCTGAACCCCTTCACCCTTCTCTCTCTCCTCCAGTGAGCCACAACCTCACCGGCCATTCATATTCATCAGTCTCGGTCCCTAAAGACCCCGATAAAGTTCTTGAAAGGACCCTAAAGTTAGCTAAGCCCGCTTGATAAGCATTGGAGGAAAATGTTGCATGTGGTAACGACTGCTTTGCACATTGTATTACCACGGAAGCGCAGAGTGGCGCCCGAGCGAGAGCTTATTGTGCTCTTCATCACGGCACGTTTAATCGCAATGGGAAATAATGAAGGAAACGTTTGTCCAACAGACTAAGCTAATAAAAATGGACTGACTTCGAAAGAGTTAACGAGGAAAGGGGACAGGATGGGAGCAAGCGAGAAAAACACTGTCACTGCTTCTCTGAGTGAAATCTGAGTGATATAGGCATGTCTCAGTGATGTATTCTTGTCCATTTATTCTGAAGGCAACTGATATTGGAAATCCTGCATGAATACTGAAAATAGTGCTTTCATCCATTTTATTTGGGCAATAGATTGGGCGATTTTGAAGTGAGGTTTTCAAAGACGCCATACTATGATGATCGTAGATTGGCATGCAGGTAAATATTTGACTCAGTTTTTGAAAAACACCACAGGGTCCCTTACGAATGGGCCTTTTATATCCTTTGTGTTAGCACCGATCTGAATCTGTTCGTCAATCAGTACGCTGGCAGCCCTGTCTTGTCAGCATAATGACAGTGTATAGGGCTTCTACTGAGTCTGCGAAATACTGATTAGCAGAGAATTATGGTGACATCATGTTTTGAACTTTATTTTGGTAACTGAGACTTTTATTATAAACAGAATGCCTCCAAGGGAACTTTAGTGTAGTTTTATTGAGCAGTTAATTAAAACCTAATGAAAAACAGAGGCGCTTCACTTAATTGCTCTTCTATTTATGTCATGTTTTCTAACGATATGGCCAAGTGCTGCTTATGAGGTAGGGTTTCTTCAGGACTGCACAATGTTTTTTTTAACCCTGAATACCTCTGAACTTCAGCATTAATTAATCTCTTCATGCTGTAAGTTCATGTTGAACTTCAGTATATTTCACCTCTTCATGTTGTAGCTGTCATTGACTGGACAGTTATATTTTTCCCAGCTAAAAGGAGAATGAACTGAAGGTCACTTCTGTCTTGCAAACCTGTACATTAGTACATAAATATTCTTCTCATTGTCTTTGTCTGACTTTCAGGAACCTTTTATGTGACTTATTAGCCTAGTAGAGAAAGATCTAGAGCATTTTCTTGTATCGAACCTGAGTACTCTGAGAGCTTTGGGATCTATGAAATATTAAAAGCTGTTTGTGATCTCAAGTCTAGCCAACAAACCTTCACACGCGATGTGTGGAAAATGAGGTCAGGACGGCCATGATTGGAATGTTGAGGTCGACGGTTTGTCTTAGAGCTGTGTTTCATTTGGCTTGACTTACTTTTTTTCGCTTTTTGTCCGTTTGCGCTTTCCCTTTTCCTCAGTTGTTTTACGCTTTCAACGATTGTGTCTGACACACGCGAGTTTCAATATTTATCAAAATGGGATGAAATGAGAGTTGTATTGTATTTGTCATTCTCCAGGAGTGTCTCTTCTCTTGTTGAGACAGGGTGAGGAGACAGTGCAAGCCGCCATTTCCAAACTTGCCTCCATTTTGTTTCTCGAGCGGAACAGCTTCGGCAGATTTGGGATGGCTCCTCAGGCGTGTGCTTTTTTAGGCACATCAAGGAGCGGTATTTTTTCCCCTTTTTAATCTGTGCCGAATTTGATGCTGTGCTGTCAGCAAACACAAACTATCAGCCAAATATCAAATATTAAGTTTAATTATCACTGTGTGAAAGCGAGTGCGTTGATCTGTGAAAGTTTGGCTTTGATTTACTCCAAAACCAATTAGACTGAAATAATAACTAATTAAGGGCCTAAAAAATTAAGTGACCTGCATAGCTTTAAAGACTACATAAAACCACTAGCATTGTTACTGGGTGTTGGCAGGCAGCGCCGCTATAATGCTAGAGTGGCCGTGTGGATGGCGCGCTTACGAGTGTCTCATGGCAGTGCCAGTATGCTGCTCGGTGTCCTGGCACTCGTATCACTGGTAGAGGGGAGACGCAGGCGTGCGCTGGAATCATGGAGGCTTGTACGGCTCCTTTATGCCTGCGCTGTGGCCAGGCCTCAGTTATTCTTGTGCATAATTGATGGAAAAGTTAGAATAGCAGAAGTAATGCGATGAGAGGGTGCAGTGAAGCGGCAAGGCGGACAAGCGCAGTGCTGGCAGCCAAGAGAGGGATCGCGTGCGTGGGACAGAAAACATTGGTGGGGAGGAGAGGGCATCTGGAGTAACAGGTCCTGACACAGAGATGGGACAAAGTGTCAGCGTCCAGTCAATCAAAGCTCTCCGTCTTCATAGACTGACCTTACGGTCAGCATTCTAGCAATACAGTAAGTCATGCTGTTTAGAGCAAAGACCATTTACTCAAGACTAGCTATAGAGCTATATATATACTTTCGTAAGAGACAAACAACACAACACCTTAAACTCTAGACTTATTACTCTGTTATTAATCTTACAGAGGGATTCTTTCCAGATGTAAACAAAATCATTCAGAGTGGGTTGATGTAAAAGGCTCCACTCTAGAGTAGCTTACCAAGTACCAGGTGTTCACAGTGGTGGTGATAGGAACCAGACATCTGAAGTGTTTAATGCCTCTCAATGCTACCTCACAGAAAACTGTAGCTTAATATTCCTTTTAACATTGTTTTACAATATTTTTAGCATAAGTTTTAGTCCTAAAACATATTTTTTCAAATGCATTCATGGTTTAGAGGTACATGCAGGGTGTGATAAGTACAGAGACTTTTCTGGATTTATTATTATATATAAAAACTCAGAAGACACATGTAGGTTCACTGTTCATTTTGGATTGTAAATAAAATGATAATATATTATTGTATAAATATGGGGTTAATGACAATTAAAAACATTGACCCTTGGTTCCTGTCACTACCATTGTCGAGAAATCGGACTAGGTAACTTTCTCTACAATGAACTGGTTCACATCAAACCACTTGAATTACTTTGTTTAGGCCTTAACGATTTAACATTTTGAAAAATTGTTGGAATTCCCCTCTAATACTAGTAGGCTGTAGACTTATTTTTCAGTTAATTTACCTTAATAAGTTTTAACTTATTTCAGTTATTTAGGATTATTCAGAAACTACTACGAATTATTTGGTAACTACTATAAAATGAATATGTAAGTTAGCAGTATAAGTAACTGTATAGCTATGGGGTTAATGACAATTAAAAAAAAAGTTTTGCAGTTTCTTTTATGTGGAGTGTTTTGTTACTTTTTTCATTCCTGATGTGGTACTGATAAAGGAATGTGTATAGGTTTGATTCACAGATGTATATCACACCTTGGTGCAGCCTTTACAAAGAGATGCTAATAGCCGAACAACTCGGCTTTGTCTCACAAACAATGAGCCATGACAGCCGCTAACCTGGATCATCCTGTTTCAAAGCAGCCTGACACAACTCTGGTTGTACTGAATATTTCAGGGATATCTCATGGATACTGTTTTGATCTGCCCAGAAACTGAAACTGAATCCTCCCTCATGATGACAAAGTATGAGTGGAATTAGACTGTCCTGTCCAGTCTTTTCTGTGAGACAGAATATATTATTAAGGTATAATTTTATTATTATACTATTTTAGAAAGGTATATTAGAAAATAAACACACATAACATGATACATAGCATTTTACAATTCTTTGGCAGATGCGAAATTGCTGGATATCTTTTTTAGATGAAATTGATGATTATAGTGTCTACATAAGTACCTAGTTGTTATTAACTAGGTTACTTACTTCACACCGATTTTTAGAGCCTTCAGTGTGGTCGTACTAAAAATATAGTTTCACCAATAGTAATTCAATAACATCATGTTCAGTTTACATTACAGTTTTCTACAGGCTAAGCCAGAAAGTAGCAGTCAGAAAAAGTGGCTCTGTAATGTAAAGGAAACCATCTGTCCTTGGCATAAATATTGCAGAGAACCTATAAAGACTTCCGATGGAAACATAAGCACCAAATGTGCTCAGGAAACAAATAAAGCAACTTTATGATTGCACCTAAAGCCCACTGGCCTTTTCCGCTCTGCTGAGTAGACCCAACTCCAGCCTTCCAAATCACCAGCCCTCAGTGTCCTCATGTACACAGCATACTTCTTCACAGTAATTTACTATTTGAATTATTATCCTTGTTATTCCCTGGAGTTGAGCAGAACCATTTTATAACATTAAAAGTCAATTTTGTGGTTGTGTATAGCTCCACTAGAAGGGTTCAATATGTGGACAGTGTAGAAATGGTTTACTGGAGTTAGTGAAATATTCTGTGTATGTTTTTAAAGTAATGTTGAATATGTGTTTGTAGTTTGATTAAGAAAAAAAAGAAGCAGAACAAGTAAATTTAGTCATGCCGCGATGTTTTTTAATCATTTAAACGTGGAGTTTCTTACATAAGCAATATACAAGAACAATGTGAAAAAGTGTAAAAAATGTCATATCAAAGAGATGTAAAATAGTTTACAGTAAATTCTAATTTTAATTATGGCAAGATTGAAAAAATGATTTAGATAAAATCCCCACCCCTGCAAAAATGATACAGAAAATAAAATATTTTTATTTTTCATTTTTTATATTATTCCTGTTGTATTATATATTTTATTTTTTGCATACAAATATGAAAATAGTGAAATTTCATTTTTTTTTATATCACTGGTGTTTAAAATTACATTTATTTTTCAGTTACATTGATATTTAGTTAGATCAGTGCATTTTCTTATTGTTAAGGTAAAATTATAAAATTAATTTTGGGGGGAAATTAAATTAAACCCTTTCATTTTTAGGTTTTTTCATGTTTTTGTGTATAAAAATGTCTGTTGCTGAATTTATAGCACTAATTTATTTATTTTCCTTTACCTACATTTAAACAAAATATGTTTACGTTCTAAAAATTATTAATGAATTTTTAAGCCAGCAAAGTGATTTTGAGGTGATTTCACTTTTAATACTTTAGTAAGTTCTATTTTGCTGTTTCTTTTTCTCTTCATTTTATTTATTAGTGAAGTATTGGACAGTCACAGATAGTGAAGGGTTAAACGCAACCCTTTCGTGACTGCCTCTCACTCACTCACTTGTCCTTTCTTATGCTCCTTTGAGCATCAGAAATGATTTGAGGCTAAAAGAGAACCTGCTGTAAGAGGAAAAAGTGGTCTTAGTATGCGTGACCATGGCTTTAGTCACATGGAAGTGAGAGCTGACTTGGTGAGGTGCAGACACGCAATGCACATGGGATGTTTAAATGGCTTAGCCAACACTGCTCACATGTCTACTGTAGGTTTTTACTGCATTGTCTGCAGAAACTGAATAGACTACTTAAATTCTTTATTGTGTTACTTGTAATTTTTCTACTCTATTAAATTAATTGAAAGATAATTCAAATGGAGATTTACTGTTTATTTTCAGCAGCCCATTATTGTGTTTGGCTTGATAGAAAAATTGCTTCGTTGGTGTTGGGATGTCACTTACCTTGGGTTGTGTGTGTTATTCAATATACATCACCCTTTCATTCTTTAGTGAATAGGGTCTAGAATATGACAGCTTTGTTACTATGTTATAATGACTGTAGACTTCGTTAAACTAGGTCACGAAATGGGGAAATCGGTGGGAGTGGTCAAAAGGGCCTACCAATAGAACCGCTGATCCACACTCTGCAGATGTAGGGTAACCAATAAGATTTTGAGGGGCTGAATATTTTCAGGCAGATGAGGGTGGCATGCTGTAGTAACCTAAAATGGGTCTGGATGCAATGCATCTTAATCTTTATCACTGTCAGCATTTGCAGATTCACAATGGCTTTGCTGAGTGATTAACATTAAGTTCATATAAAGATAGCAGGTAAATCATGAACTACAGCTGGATACGTTGTGTTCTTAGAACTCATAGATCTCAAGGACACATACACATGAGTTTGTTGATATATAGTGCCTGGACAAGGACTCATATTTATGTCCTGAATGTATTATATATTGTTGCTGTCATATAAAAAACTCGTAACCCCATTTTTTACGATTAAAATTTTTTGTGTTGTTCAAAAATGACAGTAGTACTTACAATTGTGTGAGAATTTTGTGACGAATGGACGAACAGAAATGGTCTCAACTCTTATTACACAACAACGCACATTACATTTAAAAACGATTTTCCTTTCTCGTGTAAAGTTTCCGTTTCGGAGAGAACGTTTTATTATGGTAGTGATAAGCGAAAAGAATTTATTTTGCTATTTCAGTTTTAAAAAAGGAAGTTTTGGCTTTTGTAAAAAGCCCTTTATTTGGTCCTCACATTGTATTTCAGCCCTGCTTCTCATTTGATTTTCCTTCTAAATGTCCTGCAAATGTAAGAAAACAAACGCACACACACCTTCCTGAAGTCTTCTCGCTCTCTCTGAGAGATCTAGTGTGAATGTGAGAACGTTACAGGAGGCGGGGGCCTCCCTCAGATTCATGGCCCTCCCCCAGCTCTCTCTCTCTCTGTGTCTCTCTCTCTTTCCTGTCGCCAGTCGTCTACCGTGGCCGCTGACTGCGTCTTAAGGGCTGATATCAGATATATGAGGGATGAAATGGCTTAGACTGGGCCGCAGCCCCGGCTCAGCTGAGCTCTACCCCCTTTTCATTGTCTGCCGTTTCTCTGATGTCTTTTCCCTCACCTCTGGCGACCCCACTGAACTGATAATAATCTTTCGTCGATGACTCTCTTGTCCCAGTAATCCCGGCATGCATACCACGCTTGCTGTTTCTCCGAGAGCTGGGGTACATGTCTTATATTGGTGTTGTATTATATCAGCCTCCCACAGTTTTGGTTTCCCAATGGGGTTTCAAATCACTTCCTTCCCATGTCGCACCTTATCTTACATCTCATTACGATGTGTTTTCTCCAACTCATTTTGTTTGTCGCGTATGACGTTGCTACCTGTCTGAGAGTGATATTGCCATTCTGTTGCCACGTAGAGCACGTGCTGAGAGCCTTCAGTGGGTCCAGATGCTCTTCAGATGATTGGAAGGCATTGCGTGATTTTAATTTGAGTCTCCACTCTCGCACACGGACCCACTAATTTCATTTGCTGTAGAAATGTGTGAGCAGACGGGGTGGAGACGCTACCAAAGTGAGCCCGTGTTCACCGGTGCCTCTTGCCACCATTGTTACACTTATCAGGGCTGGCATGTCCTGCTTTGTTTGTAGCCATTTAACCCTTAGAAGTCAAGAGGTATTACTGTTGTTTTGCTATACTATTCAAATCTAAGTACATAATTATGTATCTTATTAGATAGTAAGAAGCTATGGATTATGTTTATATTTGATTTGCATTACATTTACTTTGCACTTTTGGCTTATTTTTTATTTGGCAAAAGACGGTTCTGTAAAATAAGACTACACACAATTATTTTTTGTTAAATTCAGATCTTAATAATCTCAATCAATAAAATATCACAAATGTGGTTTTGTGCACTTTTGATGTAGAAGTCCATGCAAAAATTTGAAAAGCCCCAGTCAAATTCTTGATTTTGTGAAAAAAGTGAAAATAAATGAACACATCCTCCGTAGAGAACACACTTAAATGTGCTTTTAGTGCATAATTTCTGTTTATTTTCTGAGTTTAACATATTGGAACTATAAAATGTGCCATAATTTTAGCGCAGATCACATTTTATGTTTTTTTTTTTCCCAAAATGCTAAATTCAACAAACAGTGATTGTGCATTAAAATGTTAAGAAGTGTGTTCTCTGTAGAGGCTGTGTTAACCTGTTTTCACATGTCATTTGATCAGGGTGCTCATACTTTTGCATATGACTGCATAATGGTTTCAGCGAGTTACGAGTGAGGAATAATTCATATTGAATTGCATCATACTTTTGTTATTGCCAGCAATACACTCACTGAAGATGTTCTTTCAAGTGTTGCTGTAGATAAATCACTTTTAGTTCCAGTTTCAGTGCATAATTCTTTACAAAACTTACAAAAACATGTTTGTATATGAGATGTGTGAGTGTGAATAACCTTTTTAAAGTTTACACATCCCCCATATAATGTAAATATATCATTATATTTCAATATACAATTCAATGTTCTTCCTAGAATCCTACATCCAAGCCAAGAACATTTCTGAACTTTTTCATATGAACTTTTTAAAAATTTTTCAGTGTATCTGATTTCTCAGAGTTAATCAGCCCTCAGATTTTATTTTACATGACGCCTTTCTCCTGAATGCAAGCGTCTCCTCATACTAAGCCTTATTTGGCTGAGACTGAAATGAAATACTTTCAACAAACATACAAGGCCTAATCTGATCACGCAGTATTGAAAGGAAAAACTGAATATTTACTTTGGTGCCTTCGCACTCAAGAGTGTGTTTTTCACAGTCTTTCGTTACACTGCAGAATGGAAATGACGCGTGTGGAACCTGATGTGCAATCTGGAGTCCAATGGTTCATTATTTCTGGCTTTTCTCACCCTGAGACCAGAGGAAAAAAATGGGTCCCGTCTTTGTAAGGCGGAGGAAGGAGTTGGAAGCTGACCTCATGGCAGCGGAGTGATGTTAGATCCAGAAGTTTATGGGCTTGGGTCAGACTTACATGACTATGAGTTGCGGTCCCATACTGAGGAACACTGCTTTCAACCCTGTGGGAGGTGTGGTTCTGTCACAGGCTAATCACTGCTTCACTCTCTGAGATGTTTATGATGCATTTAGAATGTTTTATGTCTCTTGGTTGGCGTGTGTGAAGAATCAAGCTCTTTGCTCAGTAGTAATAATTCAGGCTGATTCGTGGAGCTTTGTGTTCAGATTCAGATTTGCTGTAAAGATCAAGGTCACCTTGAACTTGCGAAATGTATCTTTTTTTATATCTTTAGAAGTTACAGCTATCACTGAAAATAACAAAAGACAAGGCAGTATGATATTAATCATTTCTTTTTAAAAGCTTGTTAAACAAGCAGAGACGTTCTGTCAAAAGTATGGGTTCTAAATAGGGGTGGGCAATATGACTATATTTTTGTGGTATTGACATAAATTACGTTATAATATGCCACAATATGCTTTTCTGAGGATATTTTAGATGTCCTCAGAAATATATATCATGGTCTGCACTTAAAGAACACTGACCAAGTGTATGTTTCATTTAGGGCTGGCAAACTATTAAAACACTTGTGTTTATTTGCATTAGTTTGTGTAGCTTATCGCAATTCATTGATATTGCCGGCATTCAGTCCTCCAGTGATAAAAAGAATTCATGGACTGCAGTAGTTGCCATTAACTTCTGTCAATGGAGCGATCAATGGAACATCTTACTATTTTAAAGATTGCAATTTAAAAGATGGTTTGAAGGGTCACACCAAGAAAATTCATCAACAGCAATGAAATAAATTAGTGATGTTAATAATCCACCATATTAATGTGTTATTAATGTGTTAACTTCAACTCTGCTAGTTTCAATACAAAGAGAGCATAATTAGTTCTGTTTATATTAAAATGCAGTGCAGTATTTTAAATGTTGAATAAAAATAATTGTATTCAGTTTTTGATTTTTAAATGTGACACTACTGCTCCCTTTTTGTCTGTTCCAACTTATCAAACCTCAGAAAAATTAAATATTATGATGCATATCATGTATTTTGAAGATACCTTAAAGTATTGTGATATCTTTTGCCATATCACCCACCCCTGATTACAAACTTTCAATATATAACAAATTTGTTTTTGTAAGTAGAAACGTAGATAACTTATTATGAGCTGAATTTGACAAAAAGTTATCGTTCTGCGTACAATCTTGATTTATGGAGAGAGGAAAACAATTCAATTTGCCATAGCTCAGAACAAATGGAAATGCAGGCTTCAGCATGCATAGTGAATGTATATTTAATTAATTGCATAACTTAAAAACTTACAAGTTAATTAAAATTATATATATATATATATATATATATATATATATATATATATATATATATATATATATATATATAGGCACAGTGACCAAAACAGCCTGTTTAATTCTAAGGGATAAAGAGAGGTTGGAAAATGGCCAAGTAAAAAAGAAATATGACAATGTTTATTGTACATAAAACCACACAAATGTTATAAGTGGACCTTGGCGAAAGAAATAAAATACCATAAAAATGTAGGATATGGGCACTTTAAGAAAAGCATTTTTACCTGAAAGTGTTAATATACATGAGAAACCGGTTTTCTGGAAGTTTTTTTTTTGTGTGTGTGTGTGTGTAAACACTGCTGTAAGTGGACTGGACAAAGAACAACTTATTCACTGTTCAGTGGTGGCTTTTAGTATGAGGTCAAGTTGGGTGTATTTTTAGAGACTAAATAAGTTTGTTTGTGTGTGTGTGTGTGTTTGTGTGGTGGGCCATTATTCAGCTGTTCGCTGTTGGCTCTACTTGACTAACCCTGCACGGCAGAGAGATTTGCAGTGTCAGGGAGAAGTCAGTTCAGTCTTTAGCAGTCAGTGAGCTCTGCTCTTGTTGCCAATTGACTCCCTCAACAACTCTCCCTCTCTGGCCTGCAGGCTCTGGAGAACTTTACAGATAGAAAACAAAGGCAAAGCCGTTGTGCATGCCTTTGATATCATTTCTACAACTTAAAAATGGTTTGTATGAGGTTATTGATCCACTGTCTTTACTCTGATCCTTCATCTTCTCACAGTTTAAGCTGACACCTTGCAGTTCATTGATGAAAGCATGGCTGGCTGATGGGAGCAACCTAAGCAGTGTTTGCTAATGCTCTGTGCACAATGATTAATGGGGAGCCAGACGCATCCAGTTAGTCGAACGCAGCACCTCGCAGGCATCCTCAATTCCAAACCTGCCGCATGCAATCACAGCAAAGAACGGCTGGAAACAAACAAGTGAAAATAGAATATTGGACAGAGCTCAGGCAGGTGCTGATGAAGGCCACGCTCAACAAACGGCCTCGCAGAATCCTCCAATTAGACAGTGCAAAAACAGATGACATAATTACCCTGAGGAGCCCACTGTCTTTCAGGTGCTAATTGAATCAGCGTGTTTGCCAAAAAGCTTGCCCAGCTAGGCGAAAGAGATGCAGAGGGAAAGAGAGAGAGAATAGTCTTCTCAGACCCATGTCTGCGCTAAACCCACAGGCATTTTTACAGGGCATGCTGATGGTGTTTTGAGAGAAAATATGCTAACCGTGTGATATGTGATATATCTGATAGTGAATCATGTGTCATACTCCCCCGAGGCTCATCAAATCAGCAAGCTCTGTGTGCCCCTGTTAAAGGGCTTGTGTGGAAACAGCACTTAGCCAAATGAGCCTTGATGAAAGAGTGCACGGCTCTTTCTTAGAGCGATTACCCCTGCTAACTATTGAGAGTGCACTGAAATTACTGTTTAGGTACTTCTAGCTAAGTTCTGCCTTTGTTTTGCTTCATAGGCAAAGGTAAAAATATCTCTGTTCTATTTGGGGGCCTTTTCTGATTGGAGTGGATAGCCTGTGCAAGCAGATGAGGGAAAGCCTTGAACAAAATCATTGCAAATGAGGGGAGACAAGAAGCACTTTTGTCCGCACAGTCCGGAGCACAAGCATCTAATAGTGTGTGACACCTCGCTGTGGCCCAGGGAGGAGCTTTCAGCTTCGCGGGAATGGAAAAGCTCTGCTCAGTCTCATAAAGCTGTTCTTCATCTCTCTGTTTACGTGGGAAGATTCTATACATCAATAACCAAAAACTCCATTTGAGTTAGGGAGTTAATGGCAGTGCGTGAGTGACTGGGGTTTCCAGTGCTTTTGGTCCATTAGCTGCATAAATAAACGTCACGGCGAGGCGTTTGTATTGTGTGAGCGAACAAATAAACACAAACTCTGGGAGTGATTGGAATCAAGGGAGTAGCAGCTCCACCCTCTGTGTGTGTGTTTCCCCCCTCAGTCAGCAACATAAGCTGTTTCACACAGATGGAGGAAACTACACACCAAGAGTGTGACAATCAGCACCATCGCAGGGATTTTCTTCTCTCCCCTCCGCCTTCGCATGCTTTTTCTCACCCCACATAGCAAGGAGGTTGCTGTAAAGCCCACTTCCAGCTTGTCCGGCAGTCTAAACAACACAAAGGCCCGATCAGTGTATTAGTAAACACAAACAGGCCTGGTGCTGGACCGAAAATAAATAAATGAAAGAAAGGCTTGTTTAAATCTGGAATTACACAGTGCACACGTGTCCTACAGCAACAGTAAAATTCATTTCATCAGTTCCACCGTGTAGACCCAGAGCCTTCTCTGGGCTATCTTGTTTTCTATCACTATATAAAATATGCACAACGTGTCCTTTCTTGTTGGATGCACCGTGTTTTTTCTGAGTGAGTGCGCAAGCTCCTTCAGAACAAAATTTGTAGAAGTAATCATTTATTATTGATTTATTTAACCAGAGTATCAATAAAGCATGACTGATGTGTGACTTATATTCTCATTCCTGTGTTGTCATGTTATAAAGGTACAGTCATATGCAAAAGTTTGGGTGTCCCTAGTCAAATTATATGTTTTGTTGACTTTCTAGGTAAAAATAAATAAACAAACAAATTCTACAGTGAACACACTTCTGCACAATTACTAATGAAACACAATAAAATAATACAATATATAATATAGACTGTGCAAAATTTATGATACAATTTATATATTATGTTTTGTTTTCTTTCTGTTAAATTCAGTAAATAAATAGAAAGAGTGCACTAGAATTAGCATATTATAGTTAGTATAATGATATTATTAAAATGTATAAGTTTGTTCCCTGTAGAAGATGTATTTTCACTTAGAAAATCAAGAAAACATGTTATTTGACTGGGGCTATACTTTTGCGTAAAACTGGAGTTTGTGACACAAACTGAATCACAACCTCTGAATTTTTGGCTTTGTTAGATTAGATTCTTTACACATCAAATAAATGCAGCTGCAGCATTTAGAAATGAATGTCTTGATATCAGAAATTCTGGTAGAAGATCTAATACGTTCTTGCCAGTTTTTATGAAAGACTGCTTTATCTTTATCTTTATTTACATGTCTTCCATGGGAATACAGGTTGAACTCATACGTTTGAACTGGAAATACCATCATGGTTAAAATAACAAAAACACAAACTGCAAACCTAGGCTTCAGGACAATATGTTACAACACACACAAAAAAATGAAATGAAAACTGATGAAAAACAAGAAAATAAGGGTTATTAAGAAACACTGAAATTGCAACAAATTTTAAGAAGCTCCACCATTCGTGTTTATATTATTTAAAATTTGTGAGTTGGAATTTTTAGCTCCTTAAAATTGGTAATGGTAATGATTCATATCGATTGCGTATCCCTACTGAATACATCGTGGTTATGGCAGCCGCCTCTTCCAGCAGCCGTCTCTCATATCTGCCTTCAATTCGCTGAGTTCCATCCTCATATGTTCTGCTAGCTAGATTACCTGCTAATCCCATTTTGCTCTGACTCACAAAGCGTGGATTTTTCACTTGAACACCTTGAGAAGTTATTAAGCGTGCATCGGTGCATGAGTGTCTGAGCGTGTGAGCGCTCACGCATGCCCCTTGAGTGCCCGGCTAATTGTGTGTGTCTAAAAAGGCCTTTGTTGCAGTTTCCTGTACAGAAAAATCAGTGGGCAGGGTCAGGCGGCCCGAGCTCACCCTGCATGCCCAGGACAAGCGGTGCTTTTGTTGCTCCTCATGGCCCCATTCAGCCCTCCTTCACCGTAACAAAGTGGCCCCCACTGACCCCAGCACAGAGCCTGAGAATCGCAGAGTTAGCCCTGCATAAGGCCCAGCATTAGCAGACTCATCTCAGATCAGTTCCAGACTTGACCACTTTGGCAATACATTAACCCGTAGAGTTAAAGAGCTATTACTATTCTTTTGCAATGCTATTGAATTTTAAGTGCATAATTACCAGGCAGTTATATAGTGAGTTTTGTTTTGATAGTTTCAAATGTGCAACTTTTTTTATTTTCAAGAAATAACAAAACACAAGGTTAAAAAGTGTTAAGGATGGTTCTTCAGTCCTCAAAACAAGACAATATGCACAACATCTCTTCATCTGCCTGGTATTGACTGAAAGTTTAGAATCTGCATTTCTGACAGAATTTCTCGGTTTTTGCAGTGAACTACAAATGAGAATTAACACAAATGTACACTATTCTTTTGTTCTTGCTGATGATAACTGTAGCTTCTAAGAATAAAATATTTTTTTCCCATGGCATGCTCTGGCCATGACAGTGGTTTTCAGACGTCTGGGTACAGGCAGATGAAAATATGCCGCCGGTATGCCATTTCGGGCGCTTAGATGCTTTCACTTGTGGCTGCAGAAATGTCTGCTGGATGTGCAAATAATCCTGGTGATTAACTCGGCCTGTTGTGGTACCGTGATGTGGCGAGGCCTGAAAGCTGCTTTTATGAGCCTGTATATTGCTGAGTGAATCAGGCTGTAAAGCTGTCTCGACATAAAGTGCACAGCCCTGTGTGCTGTCTGCCTTTCATATGCATGGACCTGCTCATGTCCGCCACAGTCATTACTCCAGTACAGCTGTATATTAGGTAAAATGAATAAACACAGGAATTTGTGCTGTTGGTCAACATCTGGCTTGTTTTAGCCGTATCATGCTGCTTGTTTCAGACAGCTTGGGAATATTCTGAGGTGCATGATAAATATGATTGCACTGGAAGCGAACAAATCGGTATTTAGCATGATCGGCGTGCACATGGCTATTCATGGAACAGTTGTCATGGCACCAGTAAACACAGTTACTTATTTGTTGAGCTGCGGCTAGGCGGTGTTTGGACACACTCGTTTTCTTAATACGGTTGCTGTCAGTGCGCTGATGGCTGCTGCTGACTTTAGACTTCAAACGTCCTCTCAAACATAACTCACCCGAATAAGCTTGACCACAAGCTGAGCGGCGCACTAAATGGCCGTCCCTGTGTTCACTGCAAGACAAAAAAGAAGCATTCGATCCCTGTGGGATTTCCTGTGGGAATTACAAATACACCAAAGTACAATAAAAGGAGAAAATTCCTCCCGTGCTAAAAAGGGGATGGTGTATATAGAATTATGGTTTGAATGAATGAGCATTGTGAAGTGACCGGTTCACCCCATTTACATTCGCGCTGAATACGCCGAAGCGCCTATTAAACCTTGAGGTGCCCAGAACATAAAAGGCATCATTGTGACACCAAAGAAATTCTAGTGACACCTAATCACAAAATAAAAGGCCTGAAAATCCCAGGATCTCACAGCAATCTCTCTGGGTTATCTTGAGGCAGCGTGACCTTTGTGACATTGATAGGATTTTACACACACAAAAGTGCCTAAGCAGACACATAGACACACACCAACACAAACAAGAGTGGGAATCTCTAGGCACCTCACCATGTGATTTGATTTCAGTTCAGGGTGCCAAGATGTGATTATAAAACAATTCTCGATGCATCTACCATTTTTTAATTTTTGTAACCTTGTACTTGCTTAACTATTCAAAATCACTCAGTTTTAGGTATTTGTTATGTTCCATCACGAAAACACAGAGAACCCTACAAACTAACAGTTCAGTTAAACGACAGTTTTATGTTTTAACAGTACAGTAAAATGCCAAGTTTGCTTCTGTTTGGAAGTAAGTAAGTGTATTATATTACACTTTGTTAAAATGAAACATGGCTGTCTTAATATGAGTGAGTTGCCCAGGTGTGAAGGCAGGAACAACTTGACCTGACGCAGCCTTAGCATTTAGTTTCCATGACAAACTAACATGTCCACCTCATCGGTAACTAATGTTGTACTTGTTAGCTGCAGTTTTACTCAACAACTCCGCTGAGGAAGAAACCTCTGTTACCAATAAAACACAAAAACCTACTGATTTTCCTTGGCCATTTTGTGCAACACCAGTGCTGTCACCTAAAAAGCTCAGCCTATAGCCCTACATTCATTTCAGCCAAAGTCCATTTGTTCAAACTTAGTCAGAACGCCCCAGTACATTATGATTTTCTCTTGTAGTGAGGTTTCTCAGCAGCATAGATCTACTTTCTATTCTATTTTTAGCTTATGCGCTTTTTTAATATTATCTAATTTAATGAAATTTGTCCTTTAAAACTACATATTAAGTACTTTAATAGCTAAACATTTTTGAACACTATTTCTCCCCTTTTTTTTTAAATGACGCTCACAAAAACAAATTTGCATGCTAATAGCATCTTGCTGGAGAAACTTCAGGCTGCTACATGGGCTCTGCTCGAGTAAATGAGTAAAAAGTTCTAAAGTCATGTTCATATTCCAAAAAAAGGAGTTTTCCTTCATTATGTTGAGGTTGCACTGGGATGTAGCTATAGATGCCTGTGGGAAGAGATAAACTAATATACTGTCATAATTTTACAAAGCGACTTAAGCTTTATGTAAAGTGCAAAGTGCAGAGGATTAAATACAGTGAACATTGTTTTGTGAATCAATTCAGAATCTTTCAAGAGAGAATCACGATACATTAAAGAATCAATTATTTTTCCCACCTCTACACACAAACACACAGGAGCGGACGTTCATGTGAACGATCCTAAGCACACACACCCAGGCCGTCTTTCCTGTGTGTGTCTGTAGCTGCGTGGGGTGTTTTTCTCTTTGAAGCAGTGGGGATCTTTGGGCAGACAGCTTCATGGTGTTGCTTTCTGCTGCTTGTTTCTGGAAGCAGCACAGAACTGGCCTTGAAGCCACAGTTGCTTGTACCAGAGAAAATAGACCTGAAACATATTATATGTTTTCATAACATTTTATACAAGTCGAAACTAGCAATGACATCTCTTTTTTCGCAGTTGATGGCCAGTGGCCACTTCATAAAAATTTGATGGTGCATTGAAAGCATTGCCTGCACGTTGTTAATGTCTCTTTACTGTGGCATTGGCTGGACAGTTGTGGAGTCAGCCCAAAACCGTCCAGACTTCTCCCAGCCTCTCAATTTCACTGACATTTGCCTCTCATGTGAGGCCAAACATGTGCTTTCTTTTAATATCGGTCCTGCGATAACCTACAGCTTCTTCTTCTCCGACGCCTTCATTTTTCCACGAGCTGTAAATAAAATAAACTCTCTTTCTTTATTTTTGGCATGAGTAGCCAGACAGATGAGTTGTTCCCATCTCCTGCTTTAAATCATGTACGAGGGCAGGAAGGTCTGCGCGGGGGGTCCACGTGGGCCGTTTAGAGTAAAACGGATCAGTGACAGTGGACTCCAGTGAACTTCATCTTCTCAATGCCTCAAAGGCCTACTGTCCTTTCGAGGAGATGCTGGGATTTTTCTGCCTCATAGTGATGCTCCCTGGCCTGTGTCTAGCTGGAGCTAATCTTACAGTGAAATGTTTTACTAATAAATCCTTTTTAGTTGTTTTGCACTCTTTCATATGTGTGCACACTACAATTTTAGCCTTAATTTCCTTATCTTAGATCACTTCCACGAACAGCTAGTAAGAACTGCAGTGAGCACAGCTAATGAGGGGGAAACTCTTGGAGTATTAAAGCAGCTGCAGCAACAATCATGCATGCAGGTTGCATCCTATTTTTCGTGGACCCAGGAAATGGATGAACGGCTAGTAAAGCTCTGGGAAGAGGAAGAGTACTAGTTTCCAAAAATGGTCACAAGCTGGTCAGGAGACAGCAGAGGTGGAGAGACATTGACAAAAGCAAGTAGCTCAGGCTCCATTTTGGTAAAATTGCAGACACTTCTCACATCTATTTTTGTGGGACATTTGTAAGCTTTGTCTGTGCAGTATGCTCACAGCTACTTTGACAAGACATCAAATCGCAAGCACTGAGTCTTGTGTGAGCACTACAGCAATACTGGGATGTTGCAAGTCATGTAGTATCCGCTTGGCCTTAAGTTGACCTGCTGCTTTCCTCCCTGAATGCCAGCAGATTGTAGAGTAGATGCCACTGATACTCCAAAATAATCCAGAACACCTGCCTGGGTTTCTGGAGAAATAGAGCATGATCTGCTTACTATCAGAGTCATCTGCTGTAGTCACTAAACCATTGCTGCGTGCAGGAGGCTGTGACCCTCTGTATGCTCTAGAGTTTGAGAGGCTGATGCAATTCTCACTCTCAGCATCATGTGTAAATGAATGGCTTTGTAGGGATTTGTGATTTGGGATTTGTAGGTTTATAGTGATGTCCTGAGAGACTGCTGTCTGACACGCTGACCTTTCCTGTGCTGAAATCCGCCAGGTCTCAAATGCCACTCATCTCAACATGACAACCGTGAGTGCCATCCCGCACCACATAGTGTGAATGTCAACCACCTACCCACATACAAAAGCACTTAGACTTGTTCTTCCTGCTTGTGTTTCCCCCATCCTAGCAGGGAGCCTACGCTGGTGGATGAAAGAGAATACCAGGTACATGGCAGTGGCCCTAACCACTCGTTCTCCCCCAGATCCGCTATGAAAAGGTGGATTGTTCTCCTGCCAACCTCTGACTGAGATAATTACTGTGTACAACACAATGTCGATCTCTGTACGAGCAGCCTGGGATTTTTTGTTGTTTTATATGCGATTGTTCGCCCGCTCTTTTGTTAACAGTGTGAGAACTTGAGCCGTATGGTGCTATCAGACGCATTATCAGCATTCCTGTCTGTTTGTGCGTCCCTTGATCTCATTTACGCGCTGTATTGGCTCTGGAAAGCCCGCAGAGCTTTCGTCTGCAGCCTGATGGCACCAGTATCAGATGGCTCAAGCCTGTGCCAGTGCAGTCTTAGGTGTGGGCTGAGGAAGTGGAGCTGCACACAAGCCCTCCCTCCCCTGGCCTACGGGAACTCAGAAACAGGACTAACCGGGATGCTCTGAGTCATATGGTGTCATTTAAGTTTCAGTGAAGGCCCTCAGGGAAGCAATCCATAATTCTTGCATGTGCGCGTTAGCATGCGCAGTATTTGCGTGGAAGCACGTGTGTTCACACAAACACATACATGCAGCTGAAACCACATTTTGTGTAAAATGCATTGCCTAACAGATGATAAAAGATGAAAAGAGTTAAGACAAACACACTGTGCAGGCCAAGATAAATCCCATAAAGGCTCTTTCCCATACGCTCCATTCATTATTGTCTCGGGGCAGGAAAAGGCAGGCACAGAGAAAGAAGAAATTCCTTATCTATCTATAACGCATCATATGCTTTTGATGAAAGCAGCATGTGTATTGTTATCTATACATTAAGGAGAGGGGGATATGACCTCATCAGGGCATGACTTTACCCCTCCAGTGTTCTCCAGCCGGCCCGCCAGAGCCAGAGAGCGGCTCAAATGACACTTCGTTATCCTAGATCTGTGAAACGCTTGCAAAAAGATCGATATTTCATAGGGATATGCTTTTAATCTTGATCACCCGGCAGCATATTGGTGAGGGACCAGCACATCCAGCTCATCTTTTTCAGGAGATCCATGTGTCCATTTGTATGACCTGTCTTGCACAGTGACACACAGTGACTCAGTAATAAGGTTGGACCATGGGAACGCCGCAGGAATGAATTAAGCTTTAAACAGAAAGCTGTTAGCGCTCTTCTATAAGAGAGCTGGACTCTTCTGGTTAGATTTACATCCCCTGCTTTAGTGCTCTCTACGTTAGTGAAGTCAAAGCCTGAAGGGTCTGCTTTAGCACAAGTGATTGAATGAAATGATGAACTGAAGGTGAGCCCAATTCCTAGCCTACACTTTTAAAAATTAAGGTGGCAGAAAGGTTTTTTGGAGCGGTGCACTAGAAGAATAATTATGGGTTTTCCTAAAGAATCTTTCAGTGGATGCTTAAAGAATAATTTTTGTGATGTACAATGTCCACATAATGTAAACGTCCTACTGAAGTTAAAGATTTTTCCTAGAACTTTCAAGCCAAGAAGTTGTAGAGAAAGTTGTAGAGCCTTATTTTGGCACTATAAAGAACCTTTTTGCTATGTATGACAGAGGTTGTAACTGTTAAAAAAGGCCATCTAACTCAAACCGTGCAAAACTATAGACCATGCCTACTTTCAATAGCACTTGCAGCTTTGCCGTCCTGAGTCACCCCTGTCCGTCTCCCTCCATGATGCCTCCTCAGTCTGTGTGTAAAGCGCTTGCCATGCAGTATGGAAACTCTGCTCGGTGGGACGTATGAATCACTGACCACTCTGAAGCTGCACATTTGGTCACCAGAAGGTTGTGGCAGTGTTTGGTGGCGACATCAAAGCTGCCCAGCACACATTAATCCCTGACTGGGAGAGGAGATTGCAAAAGAGGAACCCAATGTCCGTCACTCGTCATTAAAGACACTGCTGCTGCATGTCATCTCTGCCTTCCATGAAGCATTTATGGGCCAGATTTATTAGCCTTTGACCTGCTAGGTTAGCATGGAGTGCTGCAGAATGGCAGGACACAAAGCCAAGCGAAGAGAGGTCCTGATCAATAATACTGAAGTGCACTCCATTCAGCTAATGGACATGGTGTCATAACTGTTCTTCCTGAGTGAAGTGTCATGAGGTTATATGCAATCTGTCAGGATACAGGGTTTTATGTTGAGTCGCGAGGGACACCTCAGAGCCGTCTTTCCACACCAGATGCTAATAGATACCTATGACCCAATGTTGTACCTAGTGATGCTCATCGAGAGACAGAGATGGGAGTCTAATGGCATTACACTTTAACTGACCGTCTAATTAATGAGTGCATGGATGGTAATGTCTTTCGTTTACCAGTCAATTAATCAGTTTTTCAGTGTTATTTAATACTGAGCGTTTAAGGCGAATAGCTCATATGCGGACACCCACACTTTTACAGAGGGAAAATCCTGAAATGGCTGCATGCTTATTGTGCTACTTCAGTGAAATAACAGCCAATTAGGTGCTAGGCCACCCAGACAGCTGCATTTCAGCAGGCCAAGTAATGTGATGGAAATGCAATGGAAAACAATACCATATAAACTGAACTCTCTTTCCCTCTCTCTCGCTATCCTTTAGTGCCGTGTGACATCTGAATGCCACCGGCTCAGGTATGAGATTGAGATTCGGCTGATGTCCTCTGTTTGTATAATTGCTCAGGAATATTATGAGCCCATAATAGACCATCACTGGCAGCCCAGGGATATGTGTGCACCCCAAGTTTTGTCTGTTGTCTCAGCTATCAAGCTCTGAGATGCATTATGTGTCAGCACGTCGAGTCCTTGCACATCGCAGGTCACAGTCTGGCTTCACCCAACTTCGCACGCTCCTAGCAGACATCTGCGCCGTGTTAGCGCTGTTCAGTAGAAACATGTGCGAGCGCTGTAATAAATAAGCGGCCCATTGCCGCACGCTAACAAGCCGGAGCCCGGCTCCGTGCATTAGTAATGCAACCTTCACTCTGCAAGAAGGGGACTAGCAGCAGAGCATGGATGCTTAAGCAGATGCGTGCCTGCCGGAGGCTCATCCGCTCCCTTCCTCTGGATCTGCCAGATGGGGGTTATTGATGGCCAGCCACCGTGCACCGGCAAGCGGCGCAGTCATTAGCAGAGCACTGGAGAGAGAGAGAGAGAAAGACAGAGAGAGAGAGAGAGACAGCGAGAGAGAGAAATAGAAAGGGAGACAAAAACAAATCTCTCAGGGCTCATTCATCAAACAGGTCCATTGCATGCCTCCCCTGGACTGGGTTTGAGAACGAGGAAGAAAGAGGGTAAGAAAAGAGTGAGAATGAACAGAAGTTGAGAGTAAGTTGGGCTATCAGCCCTCCTTTCTCACCTCTTGATATTTATTTAGGAGATAACTTCGCCCCAGACAGTACGGAGACAGAGTGTGCGGCCTGTGTCAATAGTTTCTGATGTGTTTTGTTAGCGGATTATGGCGGTTTGCTAGACTGAGAGTAAGCCCTGCATGCCAAGACTGTCTCTGTCCCTCTAGACAACTTTGCGACTGCATCACAGAGACTCATCTTGAGTTCTTTTGAAAAGCATTCCTTTTAATATCCCTCTGAAGCTGTTTGTGGTTGTAATTCCTTTGTTCTTTGTGTATGGAACTTATCTATTTCAGATATTCCTCATGAAGATTCGACGCATGCTCTTTGATGTAGAACTCAAGTGTGTGCTGTCATTTCATTGGAATGTCTTTAAGGAAAACAGGCATTACTTGAAATGGAATTGAAGTTAATGGCAGGCTTACCGCTATTATAAAGCTTTCTTTCTCTACCAAATGCACACGACCTACCTGTAAAATTCTTTTCATGTTATTTAGTGTAGGTTTTGTCTTCACTCTTTTATTCATGCATGCCTGTTGGCTATGGGGCAAGGTGTGGCTTGATCTGATTGGAGGGCAGGGTTACAGCAGCTTTCCTGAAGGGTTACATTGGCGTTTTGGCAACTGTTGGGTCAGCTGGCATTCCCAGGGCCCGGTCAGGGGACAAGGACTGAGGCCAGTGCTCTGGGTGGGGGGCCGGGGTAGGGCTGCACAATATATTGGCTGTTAATCGTTGTCACAATATTGGCCTTTGTGACATAGATATCGCTGAAACCCTCAATATGCAAATTAGCCAGATTTTTTTGCTGTGGGTTGCACTCACATGTTTCAACAAATTAAATAATTTCAGGCCAATGTTTAATCATGTTACATTAAGGACTGTCCAGCGTATTTTTGAGGCATTTAGTGATCCTAATATGAAGCAAGTATTCTGATCATGCGGCTCTAGTGGGGGTTGGGAGGTGTGGAGAGACGAGGCTTTGAGCCTGGTTCCTAATCAGGGTTTACTGCAGCCCCTTGGCATTCCCCACCAGCCCAAGGTGTCCGTCTGAAGAGACAGTCTGTCAACGCGGAGGGTCTTCTCTCAAGCTGGAGTGTTTCGCAGATTAGATTCCCACATTCCAAAGATAGAGCTGGAGACTCTCCTCTTTGGTGCTACAGTAGCATAGAGCTAGCTCGAAGAGTAATGCTCCCTGAGACCTAGTAGAGAGCAGATAAGGGTGTCTCTCCCTCATGTGCTACAGACAGTATCCATTCATGTATCATCTGAAGTTGGACAACTTGATGGCGTCTTCAAGAGGAGTAGGTGTCTGGTTCCAGCTCACAGGAGAAGAGAGGAGTGAGGCCTTGCTGGCTCCTAAGGGTGGAGGAGGTGAAACTGCCTATGTGTGATTCATGCCGAGAATGAATGCCATTCTGTTTATTCATTCTTTCACTTAGCATTTTTGTTGACAATGCTAGCATCTATGCTAATACACTCAATTATGGGGAATTCCTAGCTGGCATTTCAAATGTGTATTCAGAAACCTAACCCAGGATCAGATTCTAAACTTTCAACGTCAGCCTCTCACCACACAACCTCTGCGCTGTGTTATTTGGCCTGCAGCGAAGCGCACTAAGGCCAGAGCAAGTTTAAAAAATATTCACACCTGGATCAGTTACAGCGTGGCATTGTTCAACCCCCTCAACAAAACAGAGGTTTCCTCTTCACTCTTTCTTTCTTTTATCCCACGAGGCAGCAGCCAAGGCCACTGATAAAACAACATGCTTCGTCTCTTTCCTGTTAACTATTTCCATATCCTCTTAGCTCTCCCTGCATGAGCTCATCCCTCAGGGCTGATTTAGCGTTTTTGAGCATGAGCTTCTTGCTAAGCCAGGTTTAGGCCCTCGGATGGCAGCACTGGAGAGTTTTCCCGATTGAGTGTGTGTCGAAGGGCGAGCTTAAGTCTCATTAGATTTGAATGGAGTCCGGGCCAGAGAATGTGTTTGTGTTTGGAAGCATGCCTAACACTCACCCATGTGTAAGAGAGAAAGCTCCGAGCCCAGCACCGCATCTCACATTTCAAATCCTCTTAGATGAAGAAGATGATAGTGCTGTGAAATGGAGATGATCATGTTTGCTCCAAACAACGGCACAACAGCCTCATGAGGTAGGGAATTCCTCTGATAAAGAAGAGTAGATGTGAAGCCATGATGAAAGACAAGTCCGAAATGGCTTAAGGCAAGAAGCTGTGTCTGTTACGGTACCTTCTATACCTAGAACATTTTCTGACATAATGTAGAACATGGTATCTTGTAATGTCTCTCCAGCCTTTTTTTGATGGCGAATGGACTGAACATTCCTCAGCTGTACACACTGCTCACACTGAGTCACAGATGTAGTCCTAGTAAACAGGAATGGTGGGTACTACATTTTTATGGAAGGGGAAAAGTGCTTTGTCTTCTATGCTGCCATCCTCCTCCCATACTTCAGTATATGCATGCAGCTGGTTTCGGCTCCGTCATAAGGGATTCTGTGCTCCTGGAATCTACTTAGCCCGTCTCCCTTCCTGGCCTATTTGCACTTGGATTTGTAGAGAAAATAACCAAATCTTCAGGGTGCTTTGTGTTGCGTTTGTGTTCAGTGTGGCGCATCTGTCTCCCAGCTGAAGAGCTCTGTCTAAACTGTGTTAAATACCTCAGCATGAGCTGCTGACAGAAGAAAGACCTGGCAGCCCTTGTGGCTTCCACTACGGCAGTGTGAAAGACCTGGCAACCCTCGCTACTAACACCACAGCACTGTGAAAGGCTCATTAGAGACTACTGTTCGCCTCCACTGAGACAACAGCTTTTCCGGCAGTGAGATACAAAGGAAACAAAGGAGAGACTGAAGACAACGGTATGTTCGTCTGATAGCGGTACTGACATCGTAATGAAATGTAGACATGCAAGCTGCAGACTCTAGTCTATGCACCAGATCTTCGGAAGGGAACTTACTGTACTGTGGAAAAAAAATAACCCTTCTTTTGGGGTCTTAATAGAAACCTGCCACACATCTGTTCAGTGTTTAAAAGGCACTATTATTCTTCCCTTACTATGCGTTGAAAACAAAATAAAACTTCCACGTTTTACAGCATGCACTCGTCTCCTTCTTGTTGTCTGTCTCCATTTTGAAGCAGGGTTTGCCAATCCCTGGCCTTTAGCAGGAAGTCTTGAATAAAGAGAAGCAGGAGGAGGTTGGGAGCCTCCAGCCCAGATGGTGCTAAATACTGATTAAACCTTGGATCTTTGAACCCCATAGATCTTTCCAATTAGCCATTGTGTGGACAACAGGCTGAAGTGGCGGGGGATTGGGAGGCCCCCCAGTGAGGCTTCAGGCCCGGCTTTGTCACCTGACACTTCCCCCGTACTAACAGGCCCGTAAGAGACTCTTCAGATGACTCGAAAACATTCGAGTGGCTGAATTTCAGTATGACAAGTGTGAAGGGACAAGAGCCAGCAGGCACATAGGAATGCTATGTATGGGGGCACTGAATGTGGGCCTAGCCTTTTTGAGTGTGTGGGTATATATGTGTGTGTGTGTGTGTGTGCGCCTATGTGATGTGTCTGTGTTTCTCTGTGCATTTTGTGTTCTACGCTTTTATGCGGAAGCAGATACTGCACAGTTCTTCAGATCTCTTTTTAACCCCTAATTGCTTGCTACATTGTACTGAAGTTTATTTTACTGTGGTTATGACCCCCACTCACCCATACACAAACGCCCAGTTTGATTTTAAGTCTTGCCTAAGGTGTGTGTTTGTGTGTGTGTGAGCTCTGTCAGCTGTATCAGTGCTCACCTGCTTTTCATTAGCAGCAGAAGAGGATTAGCACTAGTGTGGCTGTGCCTGCCGTGAGAAAGAGCAACATCATCAGTCTGCCTCTGACAGCATTGCTTAAGTCCGTCAGCAGCTCGCGAGGCGGCGCGCCTCAACCTGTTCCTCAAATAAGCCCTCCTGCATACCCCCCCGCCTCGTCTCAGAATGCAACCTGAACCTGCCTTTAGCCTGCTTCCTCCCAACAAACAAGCACAGCTCACAGGTAATCACCCAGGATCCCCTCTGTAAACTACCCCTCCTTGCTCCAGGGCTGAATGATCACCTCTGTGGGCCTGAAAGCCTCTCTCCTCGGGGATGAGTAAGCAGGGAGAGTCTTTGTGTTGTTAGCTCAAGGTTTTTTCAGCTAGAGATAGGCTGGGATGTCTACATGTGCGTTAAGTGGAAAGCTCTTGACTTGCAGAAAGCATGCTGGATGGATGGTTTCCATAAAGGCAGTTTGTCATTTGAATTATCTGGTTATAGATTCTCTTGAAACCCTGTTGAGCTGATCAAGAAAGAGTTTAGTAAAATACGATGCTTATTTTCTAAAAGCCCTTGGGTGAGCAGTTGTTTGTAAGAGGCAGGTACACTGTCAACATCTCTGCTGCAAAATCACATAATCAAAGTCACATAATGCAGGCTGCTGTGCTCTTGGAGTCACCAGTTAGGTCATGACAGTTCAGTATTAAAGAAGTGTTGTGTAGATATGTTTTGAGCATCATGATGTGTTGAAGGAGAGTTTTACAATTTTTCCACCAAATTCCACCAACTTTTAGCATAATTCACTAAATGAGGTTTGTTGTGAAATTATGCATTGTAGAGAAACTCTACAATCTTTACAATCTTTACAGTCTTTACAATACTGGTGATGAGCACAACACCGTTATTCAAAATGATTAGTGAACCTTCTTGTGTCTTCTAAACTTTTATATGTATTGGTCATAATACATTTTCTTTGGGGATTAGTGTGCCTTACAACTTGCGTGTACCTCTCTGCCATGAATGGCTTAAAAACACATTTTAGGCCAAAATCTTATCTCAAAACTATCATAAAAAAATATATCTGACATCATGCGTCATATTCATAACCCTTGTATGTAAGTTTGTATGTGAGGTAGGTTTTAGAGACACTTCAGACATCTAGGTTCTGTCACCACCACTGTGAATAATTCTGACTTAGTCAGTTTCTCTGGAATGGAGCATTTCACACCAAACCTCTTTGTTTACATCTTAATTGTTTAATTATGCAGAAATTTGGAAAAACTATGGAATTCCCCTGTAAGTATCAGCGCTGTGTTGATATATGAAGTGTGTTTTGCCCAGTGTTTCTGTTTTGATTGGTGGTTGTTCACAGCATTTGCATTTTGTCAATGGAGTTTTATCTTCTAGAGGTCCTTTGAGGATGAGGCCCCTGTGGCACCCAGGACCTGAACAACTTTGTTTTATTTCCTTTTATTACCACATAGATATGTTGGATTTGCAAGCGTTGATTCCTCCTAGACCGAACAAACAAAACATACAACCAAACAAAACATACAACCAAACAAGTAAATAAATAAATAAATGGTGACCTTATGCTGACTCTGTTATGATTACAGTTCTTTAAGGAACAGTTTATTGCATCATGGAATCTTACATTTCACCACAATTTGATTAGATTAATTTATTTTGGTATGCGCCAGAGTTGTTTTGTTTAAAAATACACTTATTTTCAAAAATTCAATTCACAGATTTGATTAAATTAACTGTTTACAGAGCAGTGGAATATAGATATTACAAATAATGCACCATTTTTTTAGTATTATTATTTTTACGTTTTTCTTATAGCTATTTTATTTGGGCCAATAACAAGGTTAATCAAAAATCAATGCACTTAAGTGCCACAATGCATCAATGGATATTTTATTTTATTTGTGGCCAAACAGGTCCCTGTTTCTGATTAGATGTGGAGTCCACAGTGAAAAGACTTACAAATGCACTGAAATGCTGTAATAAGTGAAAAAGAAGGATGACAGTTGAAGCATGTACCGCAACTGTCATCTTCCCATGTCTTGCTCTCTGTAGGGCAGGTGAGGCCCAGGCATGCTTGTCATTCAGATGGGTCGTGTATTAATACACAGCATTGTGTGCATGTCAGCCTTGCCACCTCACCATTCTGCTCTGTCAGTGTCCCTCCTCTGCTGCCTCTGGGGCAAGGCCGCTCAATAAGTCTGTTAAGGTGAGAACAGCCGAGGCATTCGTGCACTAACAATAGACCCCTAACTACCACATAGCAATAACACTTCCATGAGGCAGTAGGTTAAATCTGGTGGAGTGTGCTTCACTGGGTAATGCTAATCGCTTTGCATGTCCAGTCTGCACGCTAAATAAATAACTATATATATCTGATGGATTACAGCTCTATATTAGCATGCGGTTGACCTCAAATTAATGTCTAGCAAGCTAATCAGGCTTGCTAGATAAACACCCCGATAGGATGATAATACACTTGCCAAATGTCATTTGTCCTCCAATATTCCAGGCGTAGATTCATTACATTTGTGTTGCAGGCTGTAATTCATAACTTCAGAGAATACCACAGCAATTATAGTATTTTAAAAACCAGGATATTATCTTATGATGTCAATCATGCAACCACAACCCATAAAGAACGTTTTCTCAGAACAGAAAATGTTGAACTTGGAGTCCTCAGTTCAGGATGTAGATATGAAAGAAAGGTTTGTGGGATCATGGGAGGAGTGTTCCCCTCCCAGAGAGAAACACAGTGTGTCCGGACATGGAATGCCCTGACACACACACGCACACACACATGCATTCCTCATGTCCACCTTCCTGCCTGATCGGAGGGAGATAAAAAACATCTGTCCCTTGCGCTCCTATTCTCAGGCATCTTCATCCATTAGGCAGCGCACTGTTTGGTTTGGGCTGTAATAAGGATGTGGGACAGAGGCAGGGCTGAGCTGATTTATGGAAAGGTGCTTTTTCCTGCTTTATCACCTATCATCAGATGGAGATGGTAAATCCTGGTGTTTATGAGAGGCCTGCAATGGCCCTGGCCAGGGTGGGGGAAGGAGGAGCGGACTTGGCTCTGGTCTGGAGCGCTGGCTCTCACTCAAACTGCAATTTGGTCATGCCGTCCATCCAGCACAATATGCGCCGCATCACCGAGCTGATCCCTCCAAGCGGAGGATGAGGGAAATTTAAATGAAGCCTGCAGGTGTTGCTCCTCAAGAAATTGCTAGACTTATTCACCTCAGGCAATGTCTGGCCAAATTTACATGAAATGTTGAAGATGTTGCAGTAAGTTAGTCTGCAAAGACTGTAAAGAGTTGCTTGTTTTGTAAGACAGTTGGTGAAGGTCTTGAAGTATGTGTACTGTTCATTAGCAACCATTTGTCTGTTCAAGATTTCAAATGTAAGGTTTTTCCCAAAATGTGAGTTGAAATCATTTGTGCTCTGCTTAACATAACTAAATATATCCAATCATTACTGACATAACAAAACCTCATTTCTCAGCAGTGCTAACTTTGTAGAAGCAGAAAAATGTTTGTAACTTTAATGTATGTTAATACATAATCTTGGATCATTATAACTGATTCCAGTTTGTTTATAGTCAGATTAGCTGATTTTTCAGGGACATTTTTATTAGCCTGAATACCCAAAGCTCACACTGTGTGGGATAAATGAACACGTGAGATACATTAGTACTAATACTTTTTATTAGCCTAAGTTGCAATATAAATGACTTTATTTGCTCCTTAACAAGCTATTTAACACAGTGAGTCATGCATAATTATGCTACAGCATTTTGGTGTAAGTGTAGCAGAAGCAGCTTATAGTTGTGGTATAGTTGTATTGATATGACAGTTGCAAAATTTTATTTTTAGCGTTGATGAATGTTAAAATAAGTTTATTTGAATGTAAAGTAATTATGTAATGCTAAAATATAAAAACATGACATTTCAAAACATTCACACGGTGCACTGTATTCAGTTCTTCTGAGATTAGATAAGTTAGAACAGACGAAAGTGCCCCAGTAGTGCCATTTAAAGTGCTTTTATAAACTATACAATGATTTAAATTTGATGTTATATATACTGCACTGCACTAAACATAATTAAACAGGACTATGATGTCCACAATAAGCCCAGAAAAGCATCTTGTGATGTAATTTATCATGATAATGATAAATATTGTGGTATTGCCCAGCCCTAATATGAAGATAAATGAACATGAACCTTTTAGAACTTGTCCCATCAAAGCCTGTAAAGCATGTGTACGCGTCTGTGGTTGTGTGTATGTTCTGGCTGTGGGCCCTGCGGGCCGCCTGGCTGATGGAGGAGGCTCTGACAGGCTCTGAGGGACTCAGGCTGGGCAGGCAGGGGGAGATTGAGGGTGCCAGGTGTTTGGGGCCTGAGCATGCTCGGCACTCTGAGGGCACTCTATGTTTAGATGTTTCATGACGTTACATGTGCTGTTTTTTCTGTAGCTGCTGCGTTTGTTGAAGATAAAAACAGTCAGCCTGCCAGTGCACGGACCACCCTCTCGCTCTTGCCCTGCGCTCACTTCAGACGGCAACCCTATCACTCTTCCACCTCCGCCCTCTCTGTGGATCGATCGAGTCTTAGCTTTAACACCCCAGCGATATTCCCACACAGTGGTTTTAATGCATGCTGCACTGTTGACTGTATTTCAAATAGACCGTAAATGAGTGAGTGAACACTGTGGACAGTTAGCATGGCTTGTTGATTTGCAGCCAGGATTTGTGGTTTGCTAACTGCTTCCTTTATTTTAATTGATTCAGCATTGACTTGATTGGGTGCAGAGCAGCTTTGCCTAAGGCTTAGGAAAGTGTTCTGGGGTGGGCTACAGACTGGTTCCTGCGGGAGAGCTGCCGTGGGAGACAAGTCTTTGTTAGCGTAGAACATTGGTCTACATGTATGTGCATAAGGCCCTTTTTTGTTGCCTGTGACATATGCTCCTCATGCCCTCCGATTCTGTCAAAAAATGGTAAAGATTCAGAATAGGGGGACATTATTATGCCATTGTAGTGTGCTTATTAGTTGGTAATGAACTGAGTGCTTATTACTGCATTATTATGCGGTAACTAGGGTGAATTAAACATTCTCCAGTGCAATTTTATTTGAATAATATACATCATAATCTTTTGCACCACATTTTAGGTGTCCATTATTATGCCCTTATTAAACCTATCAAGTGAATGGCTGGTAAATAACTTGTTAAGCCAATTACTACCATTTAACTGGCTGCCCATTACTACATTATTAATCAGTAACTGGGATGAATTAAGTAGTTTCCTGAGTGCTTATAATGCTCTTATTAAACTTTATTGAGACCAAGTCAAGACCACGACCAAGGGTGGTTCACTGTAGCTACTGCTTAATAATGTAGTAATAATTAGCCAGTTAATTACCAACTACTGGTTTGTTAAGGCTTAATAAGTGCATTATAAGAGCATTATAATGCACCCCCATACTGAAGTCTTGCCAAAAATAAGTAAATCGATTTAATTCATAGTAAATTACTGTATTATCAAAATGAACCAATATTAATTTACATTTAAAATAAATACAAATTATGGAACCCAGAACTTTGTCTTAGCAATGTAATGTGTCCTTTTACTTACCGTGTCCTTGAAAGTTGCTAAGTTAACCTTGTTAATTATAGTTGCTAAGTTAGATCAGTAAGTTATATTAGCCTTAACTGAGTTAATAGTGCTAACTAGAAGTAACATGCCATTAGACCAGCCACAGTGGTGAGGCTTTATTTTGAAATTTTTTCTCTGTCAGATAACACCTAATGATAGCCATAATAGAACACTTCAAACATTCAAAATGCAATGTTAGATACTAATTGACTGTTGGCTATAGAAGAAAATATCAGGTAATTATAAAAGCCATTTGTCCACCAGGCAAGACAAGGTTGAGGTTGTGCCTCTGGTAAAATATCATGCTTTGGCATTCTCTGACTTGGACTCATACTCTGCTCCTGTTGCTTGTTGTTGTGGTTCGACTCCTTGTTTGTTTTGTTGAAAAGGTAATTTGTTCTTGTTTGGCAGGGCAGGAGATTTTAGCTATTCACCATGTTCAAGCACACTTCCCACTCCTTCGCAGATGCCCCCAAGATGGATGACCTAAGGGTCAGTGCCATCACCCTTTTTGGCCTCTCCTGAATAATGGGGCCTTCATTAATAATAAGCAATCCATGGCCTCCGACCTAAGGTTCTGACCTCACAGGGGTCTCAGTGTGACAGGCACTCGTTCTCGTCAGTCTAGTCCATGCTCCTTGCTCAAAGGGGTCCACTCTATTTGATGAGGTTTTTTATTTTAGAGCAGTGCATTAGTTTAACAGTGCACAGGGCCATGCACAGCTGAAGGTATGTGGAGTGTGAAAGCACTTTTGCGTGTGTTAAAAGAACACAAGCACAACGTTACGCTGCATGGAAACATGCGTGAAACAGCGTTGTGTGTATGTGCTATTAGCTGAAAGCCCCTTGGGTTAACCACAGTGGGAGTGCTGTAACCCTGGTTGGGGGTGGGGGGTGATGAGTGACACTCACCATGTTGCAGCACACACTCAGCGCTAATCACAGTGACAAGAGACCGGCCAGATTAACCTGCAGCACTGTGAATATCTTCCACATATTGTACATGTAAAGCATACGCCAGTCTCACCCAGACTGATATAGCTATTTTCACTCACTCACTCTCTCCCTGTCCATCCTTCTTACAGATCTCCTTCATACCAATGTCTTCTTTCTCACTTTGTCGTTCAGCCACAAATCTATCCACATTGCTGTTTTTCTATTATCCTAATGAGAAATGCATGATATGGACAAAATGCTGTATTGTAATTATATTGCTTTGTTTTAAGGCACTGGTGAACCCAGCATTTGTATTTTACCAAAGGTATTTAGATTTGATGGATCATGTGTGTCCAGTGATTAATTCCAAGCACCGAAAGGGCATCTGTGATTGGTTAGGATGGTCACAACACATGGTGAAATATTCAGGGCTCTATGTGCTACGACTTTTTGCGCATTCAGGGTTTAAGTATTTGGGGGAAAATATAATTGTAATTTTTCTGACAAATATTGCAACCTTGATTTAAACTGTGATTATTTTCAATAAATAAATGTGTAAGCCTTTTTTGTCCAAGAACACTCATAATTCTTTTTGGGCTTGAGGCTTGAATACCAAACAAAATGTGCCAGACTGACTTTTAGTTGTGGTTAGTTTAAGTTGCTTCATCTACAGACAGATCACGAGCTGGTTATGTAGATTGTGTTTCCCCACTTGTAAATTGTTAAGAGAGTGTTGTTTAGAATATAGGCTATAATTAAAATCAAATCTTGTAATCTGAAAATTACATGCTTTCAGACTGTGATTTTGATATATAAAAACAATTCATCTTTCAGCTCTAGTTTAAGGAGCAAATCGGATGCATTATGCATGCATGTTATGTGTGGAACTGGCGCACAAGCATAACATGCGTGGTTGTTTCAAACCTGTAGATTGTTAGAGTGAAAAACTTTCATTAACACTGCCTCACAAGTACTCAGTGAACAGGGATATGGGCAGTTTATGCAATCTCAGGAAATTAAATATTAAATTCAGGCACATTGTGGCACAATGCAGTCGCATTAAGGCACATTTATGTTGTGCCTAGGCTTGGTTATACATCTGGCCCTCTGTGATTAGTTAGATACTCATTTTCATTTTGCCAACTTTTGTGATATCAGTATTGCAAAGGCTGATACCACAGTAACAGTTATCACATGATATATTGTCCAGACCTAATCCAAATATAGAGACATTTCCCACCAACATCAATGCATTTTCTGTGTAAAGAGCAATCTTTCTTATCTCTATGCGTAGAATTCCTAGAATGAGCATTTGTTCCCTGTGAAATAGAGAGCTGCTTCTTATTTATTCGTTTTTTTCCTACCTTCATCTGTCTTTTGAGGCTTTTGCCAGGCCAACTCAGCATGGAGTCCTGGCAGTCTATTGTGTGTGTGTAACGTTAATGCTTCTGGACAGACATTCGTTTGGAAGGAGAGAATGAGTGATATGCGAAGCACTAGAAGATGTGCCACTGCCTCCACTGAGTGAATGATAGACCAACTGTGCGTGAGTGCTCCAGCAGCGCTCAGGGAGCTGTAATACGAGGAGGAGGCCGTCCATCTGTGGCTCTGAAAGGGCCACAGGGCCACAGGCTTAGCTGACCTGTGCCCGAGGGAGACATGGCAGTAATTATCTAAAGAGCTCCCTCTAGAGGCTTGGGAGATTAAGCACTGGTTGAGTGAGGACAGGTGGGCCGAAGGCCTTAACACTGTGCCTCAGTGCAGCTGTATCGTGCCGGCTGAGTGATGACTGGCTACTCTTTTCTACCACAGTCTGTTGCCTTATTATATTACCTGCTCTTGATGTGTTTATTTGATAGTCTAATATTATTTAACTTTTTAAACCCTAAAGGCTAATATGTGGTTACTACTAATATGTGGACCTCTCTCTATACAACTATATAACATGCATATGAAACTGAATGATTTATAGTAATTTTTTAGGGGTAACAATAAAATGTAATAATTTTTTAACCACACTATATTGTGGTTAAAAATAAGGGGTGATATCAGCTGCATTCTATAGATTATCTATCCAATACATGAAAGGTTGCGGTCAACTTCCAGATCAAGTCTCGTAATTGGGTTCTGCAGCAACATGTATTGTGAGCACAGTATGGTGAATCTGATCAGATTGTGAGCTGAGTGTATCATTATACCTCTAGTAGTACAATAATTCTTGCTCCAAAGGTTGCTCCAAATAATTTGAATACTCAATATTCATGCATTACGTTGGTATTCAGTTCTCTATGCAGCATTCAGAAGCTTTTTTGAGCCACAAAATTTTGTAGCATGAAATAAATTTCAGCAAAAGCCTTTAGACGGAGCAGTCATTATTAAAATAGGACAAATGATGAAGTAAATATATTGTAGCTGGTTTAGTTTAAAGCATAATAAATCCTTACAGGTATCAACTCACCTCAGAGTGCAAAAAAAAATACAATTCAGAAGATAAGAAAAATGCTCACTGCAAATGTGTGATAAGAGGCTTATCCATGGATGCACCACAAGTTAGATGGATTATCTCAAATATGTCAATTTAGTGCCAGTACATAACTGCTTCAGGTGGTAATATTTGCATTTTTTCTGTAGTTCTTTTTGAATTAAACAGTTTTGCAGCAGGTTTAAAATACTAGCACAAGCAACAGCTTATTATTTTGACAAAACTACAATCACAATCAATTTTTTTACTGCTGATGTATATAGAAGAGTTAGTACAGCACAGGAGCTGCTCTGCAACTACCACACCAGCAAGATCTTCTTTTTAGTAAATTACTATTATAAATATAGTTTAGGACGCTATAGAAAGTGAAAGTGTGTTTAAAAAAATTTTCACTTGGGTGGCAACAGAAAGTCTTACGTCTTGTATCTGCATTTTGACAAATGTAAGACTGACACACTAATTAAAAAGAAAACATAGCTTTTCTGTCAGCTGCCCTAAAGAAGATTTTGAAAAAGTATTTGAGTACTCAAAGCAACAAGTATTCAAAGCCTATAAAATGCTATTACTGCCTCTTCAATTTAATCATTAAATAATAAGTCTAGGTGTCAAGGGCCCCATTAGTTGCCTTTGATGTAGATATAAATGACAGTGTGGTAGTTTTGTCGTTTGTTCTCTGAAACATTCTTGAGTCGGGCAGCTCCTTCATTCTTCACTCTATTGTTGTAACTCAGGAATCTGACCTTGTTTTGACCTAGTTTCACTCCCGGTAATCTACAAACACCAGGAGAGCTTTCATGCCCAGTCCCAGGCCTTTTCTCAGACAGTAGCCTGCCCTGGTCATCACCTATCCAACCCTGTTGTGAGCCAGGTCAGAGGGAGAGAAAGAGTGAGAGGCAGCGTGTGTCTGAATAGGAGGATTACCGTTAACGTGAGTGCTTTGTTGCAGACCTTGCTATGGGGTTGACCATGTTCTGTGTGTTTGCGTAAGAAGCTGTGATAGATGTAGCTAATGAACTCCTTTTTTAATCTTAATGATGAATTGCGATTGCATTGTGTGGCTTATTGAGCAGCCGGGCCATCGCTCCTCACCGAATGAATGAAGAAATGAATGAGTGTCATGTTGATGAGTTGTTTGTTTTGTTCCTGTAGTCTAATGGGGTCAGCTCTCTTTATGAATCACTAGAGCAGACCTTATAGTCACTAAAACATACGAATGAGGTGGCATTTGCTTTATTATCATGCAATGCAATGTTGTTAATTGTTATTCACTGATTTTTCTGGCCTCTTTGCCTGGTCCAAAGAGGAAAGTGAACTTTTTTTTTAATATTTGACATAAATCCTTGATCTGAGAAAGATGACCACTCAGTGTCCTTCAGCAAAAAACCTGTTATTGGTATTTTCGGCAAAGCAAGTGAATGTTTCAGGTAGGAGCTGGTTGATAAGTGAATGGTGCAGTGCTTTGACTCAGGTCATTTGCAGCTAATTTGAAGGCCAGATTGGGGTATTGAAGGATATCCATAGAGTTTCCCTGCGTGATAATAGCTGCGTAGGTGTAACTTACACCACTTCAGTCAGCATAGCTGTCTCGGGGCTTGGAGACAGATGTTGACGCCGTGTCTTCAGCGGCCGCCCCGAGCAGAATCATCCTTTCTGGAATTACAGGAAATGTTAGACGCTAATAATGTGGCTGAGGAAATAGCTGAGTTTTCGCTGCTGATGACCCATGACGGATGGAATGAGGCAGAAGAAACAGCAGTTTAAACATACCTGCTGGCATGTCAGATGGAGAACTTCCAAATATTGGGATGTTTTGTGAAGTGATCGTACAAGATAGCAAAATCAAGATATGCATTACTTTAATGAAATGAGGATTGAAGTACAAGGCAATATTTTCTCGAAGCTTATTTTGTTCTCAGTTAGGTTAAAGTACCTCTCTAGTGAAGCACTAGTTCTTGAAAATAACTTTTGTGCATAAGCAGTTTGAGTTGCACAGATTCATACACACACTCCAATGCCGGGCTTCCAAACCAACACAGACGCACTCCGTATTCCAGCGGTGCATGTGAAATCCACATAATGATAATCTGATAGCTCTTGAGCTCCATCTGTGCTCAATAGTCTTTTATTGTCCTTAATGAGTGGAAATCTTTGTGTCAGCGCACCCAGCTGTGCTGCTGTCCACAGCAGGATCTCAGCACTAACCTCACATTAGCTCAGGAGCTCGTCTGGCTCTCTCCAGGGTGGCTGTTGAGCATCCACTGGTTTGGGCTTAGTGACTTCTGGGTTTAGTGAGTCACCCGACACTCTGAAGTCTCCCTCCCGAGCCACAAACATCATCACATCATTCTGTCATGCATGCCCAAGTAATAGCACATGACTCTGTGTTACATTAAACCACAGAAACTAAGAGTTATCACTTTTGTTTGGCTGTACTATTACATATGTAATTAACATTAACATTCTGTATTTACAGCTTTGAATCTGCATTTCTGACTTTGTTCTCTTTGATTTGATGTCAGAAAAAGACAAAAACCTATTAAAATGTAAAGTGTTTTATTACCACAAACAGGACACAACAACTTTTTAACAAATGCCAATCTTAATAGATATAATAATATTAACGAAATGGTTTGCCAGATTTTTGGCCAAAATAAAATTCCTGGGCTTTTTCCAGAAGTAACCTCCCTTCCCATCCACTCCCATTTCAAATCACAATACAATATCTCCTCTTGTACACTCTTAGAAATGATGGTTCTTCAAGGGTTCTTTAATAAAGGCAGTGGTTCCATTTAGAACCAGGATTACTATACAGACCACATCATGTTTAAATGGTTCTTTTCATGGTGAAATGGTTCTTCAGATTGATGGAGAATGTGTTGTGTATGTAGAATATACATTCCTGGGCAAAAAAATGGGCCAAGCCTAAAATTCAAAAGAGTAAGCTTTTAACGGTCTTTCAAATTATTAAATAAATAGAAAGACTATTTGAAATTTTAGCTTTTCCCTTTGATTTCTTTAAATGTTGACGTTTTGTGTGTAACCCAAAAAAAGAGTCAGTATTGTTTCACTCCTAAGGTGAAATTTTCTATAGGGTGTTAATCAAGACCAAAACCATCAGTAAAAACCATTATATTTTGGGGTTGGCCCTTTTTTTATATTGCACCAAAAAAAAAGCGTTTTTGTATTGTTACAAACATTGTAACAATAGAAGAACCCTTTTTGTTGCTGTACAGAACCATTTTCAAAAAGGTTCAATATAGAACCTTATATAACACATTCTTCTTCAATCTGAAGAACTAAAGAACCCTTGAAGAACCATCTTTTTTAAGAGTGTACTTGTGTGGATTGAAAGTTTTGAATTCACACTTTTGACAGAATTTCTATGACGGAAGATAATTAAAATCGAACAACACAATATTTTATCACCAGTGATAACTCTGACTTCAAGGTGTTACAACAGAGTCTGTAAGCAAGCAGAACTTGTGAACACGTCAGACACGAGGCTCCATTGCTAAGCCGACCCAGTTCATCTCTGCTAAAGCTGTGCAAATGCAGCCTTATATGGTGCCTTGGGGAGTATATGTTTTTCAATTGCTTCCTCGTTCAGGAACGAATACCTTGCATATCCCACTGATGCTCATGCTTGGTTAGATCCTCCCGAGGTCTTCACATTTCACAATAAACAAGATGTAAATCTAAAATAACGGGCCAGAGATGCACATTTTTCCCCCGCTCTGAAATTCCTCTGAGTGCAATCATTCAAAATGTCAGGTTTCATCCATAAAAGCCTCATAATTTTAAGAGTGTTTAAAGCACTGATGTCAAAGATAGGATTATTAATTTCTCCTCTGATACTCAGCAGTGATAGATGATTTAGGTTTCTTCACTTTTATGATAATTACCCTTAACTAAGAGTCTTCCTCTGGAAGCTGCCTTGTTGCAGAGCAGCGTGTGAGCATGACTCGTAAAAAAAGGACTAAATGAGGACAAGCACAGGAGGAATATTATATGTCTGCATCTGTTCTAGCGGAGGGTTGTAAATTTGTATCCCTTTTTTCTTTTTTTCACAGATTCTACAGAGGAGACTATCACATTGACGTGTGTATAAATGATTACCTGGATGTCTACTGTCCTCACTATATGGACTCCGTGCCAGAGGAGAGGACCGAGCGCTACATGCTCTATATGGTCAACTACGATGGCTACAGCTCCTGTGACCACACGGCCACAGGCTTCAAGCGCTGGGAGTGTAACCGGCCACACTCACCCAACGGGCCTCTAAAGTTCTCCGAAAAGTTCCAGCTCTTCACGCCGTTCTCTTTGGGCTTTGAATTCCGACCAGGCAGAGAATACTACTATATATGTGAGTTTGAAAGGAAAAAAGCAAAATAAGCACTACCGCTGTGTTCAGTTCTGCTGTTGTGCCCTGTTTACATTCATCCAAACTTAATAAGCCGGACTTTTGCAATTTATGCACTGTTGTTTAAAAGTTTGGAATTACTTTCCATATTAATAATATTTTTTATTATTTTATACAATAACTTATAACTTATACAAAAAATTTTATAGTTAAATAATATAAACTAGACACCTAGAGGTATTTTTGGGCGTTTTTTTAATTATTTCAATGTATCAGGTAATTTGAGAACAACTAGCTAAATAAATGAGAGCAAATGAGAACAAATAGCTATAAAGTAGTATAAATAATATACAGTAATTATGCAATAGCTATACAGCAACTAGGTAGTTCTAAGGGAACACCAATGATAATTTTATTATGGCCAGTTTCAAGTTTTTTTAAACCAAACTGCCCGATGGCCAATATTTTTGGTCAATGAACATATGAACCATACTAGGTCATTTCCAATATTTTCCATTAGTCCTAATGTAAATAACATTGTTTGCTATTTAATCTGCATTTTAAATTCCTAAATGAAAAATCAGTTGCGTATTAAAATAAAATAAAACAAATAAAGTTATAAACTGAAAGCAAGAGGCATCTGGGTATTTGGCACTATGCATAATTATTTGGCCACTTGGCAGTCATGAAAAATTGTGCTGTGACATTTTGGTATAGGTGTAGCAGCATCTACAGCATTTTACGGCAAATACTCAGTTATTCTGATCGCATATTTGGAGCAAAAATCTGCCGATGCCAATCTTGGCAGATTCTGATTTTGGCAGACTCTGATCGTGCATACCTAGTAATTTATCAGTTTATGGGCCTTTAGATTTTATCACCATACAAGACCCCTTGGATGTTAAAATTTTATTGTGATTTACTGGATATTAATAGTAATTCATTCTTAGTCGTTTTATATATCTAGATATTGTATATCTACGGCTGAGTGATGAATCTGTATTCATCATTTTTTATTTTTTTATTTTTTTTGCTTTTATAGATTCCTCCTAATTATTTAAGACCTGTGAAGTTGCACAGGACAAATTAGACTCATTCTATACATTTATCTGCAACCTAAATGGTTTTATATTACTGAAAACACTGATTCCAAACTTTTGAACCATAATGTAGTAATGCAGTCATAGCATCTTAAACAGATGTTGTGCTAGTGTCCTTCTGGAGCATTGGTAGAATGTGAGCATAAGCATTTGATGCCAAGCAAGGAAGAGAAAAGCCATGGCCAAAGCCAAGTATGAGTTTGTCTTTCAGGAGTTCTGGCAAAATAGACTAAAACAAAAATACGAACCTTCATGGAAAACCGTCCTGATTCTCGTGGTCTTCCTGTAAGGCGTCTTTGTTACAAACTCCCAGTCTCAGCTTTCGCTTGCTCGTGAGAGGGCTCTTTAAAACAAGCATCTAAAGCCATGTTTTTACAACTGGAGTCAGATCCCTGTAGAGTGGGAGCAGGGAAGACAAAATAAGGCACAGGAGTGGTCCGACTGCTTGGACAGCTCGGGTCTGAGATAGCTCCATTTATGCAGGCGCAGGCAGGAGAGTCTGATTTAGTAGCCTTTAACATGATGAACTGACAGAACGTACAGGAACATCAAAACAATGTGCCTGTTTATGTGGGATATGAAAGAGCAATAGGAGAGAAATGGAGAAAACAAGATGGTTAAAAGCATGAGAGCAGAGAGTGAGAGAGAGAAAGAGAGAGACTGAGACAAAGAGAGAGAGTGAGGAATGTACAGTAAACAATGATTAGAGGTAAGATCCTAGCAGGAGATTAGAATGTGGTTTTTTACATGGGTGTGCATGAAAGGCATTGCCACACTGTAAAGCGCAGTTCATTTCCCCGGAGCTTTGAGTCAGGACAGTAGGATGTGAAACATTTTAGATGAAATAGAGGAGCTGTCAACTAATCTGAAGGTTTTACAGGAAGAGTGAGTGAGAGAAAATGAAGCGATGCTGCTCACAGCTCTTTCCTGTGTGACTCAGTTTTATGACTCAACAGTTGCGGATTCACTTAAACAAAGAGCCGGTTTCTGTCCAACCTACCGATGCAACTAAAGGGAGAACGAAATAACAAACAATCTGTCAGCAATCAGGCGTTTTGGCTCCAATCATGATGTAGAGTGTTAAAGTAATCATACACCCACAGTGTGGGGAATTTAATCTCAAGAAGAAAGCAGCTGCATAGCTGTCAGTAAACTAGATCATATCAGCAACAACCACTTCAAAACTGTTTGGATAGCCATAAGTATGGATGTTAAATGAGACTGGCAAAGAGGAAATTTATGATAACAGTTTGTTGTACAGTGACTTTATTGAATTTAGGAGTGTAAATGCGCTGTGATTTCAGAAGGTTAGAATCGATCATAATTGATTATAATAATGCTCAACAAAATATGTGCTCATTTTTAAATAAGCACATAAAGTTCTTGGGCTGTTTTCAAACGCAAAAAAAGCTTGGTTTATTTTTTTATTTTCTATATTCGACCAATTCTCTCAACACATTTGAAATATTAATGTATTTTTATAATACATTATACATATGAATTAAGGGTGATCAAAATGGCCAAAATATAGCATCACAGTACGTTTTGTGATGAGACTTCATTGTGTATTAAGATATTTAGTTTTTCTGATGTATGTTGTAATGGACAAAATGCCCTAAGCAAAACAGCAATGCACCTTAAAATTGATGTACTTATATGCAAAATTTTGAACACCCCTGGTCAAATGACATTTTATTGATTTTCTAAGCGAAAATATCTTAACACAATTTTACAGGGAACTAATATGTGGCATTTTTGCAAATTGTAGTTTAGCATGTTGGAAAAAATAAACATAAAATATATAATGTACTATAATTTTTGCACAGTTCACATTTTATATTTGTGTTTATTTTATTATTTTTTACCACTATGTTAAATTCAGCAAATGAACAGTAATTATGCTTCAAATTGTGCAGACGTGTCATCTCTGTAGGTGTGAACGTATTTTCACTTACAAAATCAACAAAACATGTAATTTGACCAGGGACGCCTGAACTTTTACAAGGATTTTTAATTCAGTGTTTGCCAGAATAAACCATTTACAAAAGAACAGACAATTGGTAAAATTAAATGAATAAAACAAGATATGGCATAATGGCATAATAGGCTGACACCTAACCACCTACATGCTGCTATAAAGTTTATACAGTTACAAATAGACTGGTTGTTGCTGTTGTTTACAGACTCTCTTTAATTAGTCTACATGTGGCTTTTTTTATACATGCAGCTGCTCAGTGTCCTAGAAGCACTAACCTATATGTACTCAGAAAAGCATGTCGATATGTAATTTAAATGATCTTATTTCCCAACTGTACTATGAATCGAGTTGTGAGGTCAAGGCCCCTAATTTTATTTATTTCTTTTTTAAGCTAAAAAGCCTCGGCCAGTCTTTACTTGTAGCTGTGAATTATTGCTCTTGTTGGGTGGATAGCTATATGTCTGTGTTAGGTAGACAGAGTGCCTTTGTTAGAGGCTGCGATGGTTAATCAGTGTGAGTGAGAGGTCGCTCTGGGAGAGCCTGAGGGTGACACACGCGGCCTCTGGGCTGTCAGTCAGCGGGCCTGTCCTGCTCAGGAAGCGATCAGAGGGGATCAGAGGGCCGGCCCTGCGGGGTCAAATGTGAACATGCTCTGATGACTGCAGTTGAACTTTGAATCCTGAATGGCTTAAGGCAGCATGTTTTTCCAATATGGCCTTGGTGGAAGTCTGATCTTAATCTCCGAGGATAGAAATCCAATTTCAAGGGAGGTTTTTAGTCCATCTCCCCACCCCCCTGTGTGAGAGGGGCTGACGGCGGCGCGCCCCGTCTGATATGAGCTTGCTTCGAAAGTGCACGACTGGCATTTGCTGGCTGCTCTCTCCGTCTCGATAATACGATAGACCACGAGTGTTTCCACTGTACGTTTAGATCAGATTTAACCCTTCGATAAGCACTGTTCTTCGCAGAATGCGGGTCTTTTGCATTTGGCTTGAAAGAAGTCTTTTAATGAGCGACTTGACCTCATTTTCCTTTATGTTGCTAAGTGCTCTCAGACTCTTAAGAACGTGGCAGAACAGATCAGAAGCCAGCAGGGTGCCTTATCTCTCAGACAGGGCATCAATCCATCTTCCTCCTGTTTATCAGACTTCTCAGTTTCATCACATCTGATCTCTCCACCCATAGCTGGGATAGTGGTGTCTGGGAGGTTTTACTAACCCCGGTCGTCTGCAGTGTGGATCTAATGTCTGCCATGTGAAGCTGCAGACATGGAGAAGCTGTTCAGGTTGTTGGCAGTGCAGGGTGCAGAGTGGCCTTGAATAGTCTAAGCTGGTGTTTTCTAGTCTCAACCCTTTAATCGCAAGCCAAAAAAGCATCTGTTTCTGCCTTTTAATCTACTCTTCTCCTTGAATAACTTGGTTTCTCAATGATGGTGTTATATTTACCTTGATATGTAAAGAACGTGATGTAACAGAGACAGAAATTTGTAGTTTTATTTTTGTTTGTGTCACAAACTACCATTTAGAACTGGCACACACATGAATAGGAATGTACTTTACCTTGAGTTGCCTTCTATTGTTCCGCAGATGAATAATAATAATAATCATCAATAATAATAATAATAATAATAATAATAAGCCATTTGTGCTCTGACTTCCATTTTGAATGTGTGTGCACTCTTGCTAAGAAAAAAAAATTGCAGTGCATTCAACAATAAAAGCAGTATTGTGCTTCTTTTATATAGATAGATAGACTCAGAGGGAAATTACAGGGGTAGAGCTGCAGCAAAAGGGACTGTGCGCATACATAGTTTAGAAAAAGAAAACTATAAAAATGTCCAAGACCTAAACTTAAAGCTCAAATGCAAGCAAATATTTGTATATAACTGGAAGCAGTCCTTAGTAAGATTTGAACATGTTTAACATGTACTGCGCAAAAGACAACAGCCATTTTGTACAACTTATTCATTTTCAGAAGATATTTCTGAGGAGTTAAATAAAAGATAGTCCAATTGTGCAAGGAAGGTGAACATGAGACAGGAAAGAAGCAGAAAATGCACCCAACTTCAAAGACTGAACTTTGGATTCGTGGAAAACTAAAAGCAAATCTCCCAATAAGAATGAAAGAATGGGGAAAGAAGTTTGTCTGTTTAATTTTCTGTTTCTGCCTGTTTAATTTTCTATATTTGTTTTCTGCTTTTTCCTAAAACCACAAAGTGACTAATTTATGCTTTTGAGTGGAAATGAATTAAATCAAGGATGATCTCTGACTTTTGCATAGTGCGCTTTATACACATGTGCATGTGAATATTTACTTAGAGATAGAAAACACAGTAGCACACATGCTGGTACGTTTTACTATGCCCATGCTCAGATATGCTTAGTTTTAGTGAGAGGACTTAGTTAAAGGTATAGATGCAATGATGTGGGAGTTGTGGGCCAATACCAGTATTCATTATTTTTCATGTATATATCTGCAATGCTAATGCCGATATATGAACATTTAAGTTTCTACAAAATAGAAATTAGGACTATATGTACTTGAATTAGCATTTCAAATAAGTATTACATCAGTTTCTATGGGTTCACAAAGGCAACGAAATGAATAACACATATTTTAGAACAGTATCGTTCGGCATCACCTAAACGTTCTGCTCCTCTGCAGTACAATAAAAACTGCATCACATGTTGGTTTAACGTACTGGTCGAACCTAAACATCTGTCTGATGCTGATTTTTTTTTTTGAGCAAATATCTGCCCGTACTGATAAGATTCTGATATCATCATGCATCCATAAGTTAAAGGGAACAAAGCCATAGTCTCTGACTGTATCGCTGCCAAGACATTAGATAAGACAGAGTTAATGTCTGCTGCTGCAGCAGGCTGGGGTAAGTTATGTGATACAGTACAGGCTGACAAAGGCACAATGTCTGTGATTGACAGGTTGGAGTTTTTATGGGCCACCAGTGTAATTATCTTAATGCAGTGTGCAGTGTTTGTAGCTATTTTTTTTCACTATTGTAAATTCTATTGTAAAAGAGTAACTCAGAGGTATCAAACGTATTTCTGCTATAATAAAAAAAGGGGAATAAAAAAAGGAACTAAATCGGGATAAATACCCACACTGCAGTGTGAACATGAAGATGCACACAAAATGCACGTCCTACTGTAAGACAGCAAAACTTGCTGGACCAAACACCCCCCACCCTCTCAGCCACACTGCAGCTTTCTCAAGTGATGTTTCCAATCAGTGCTAGGCTTCTTGTCCAAACTGGGCCAGACTCAAGAAATGAGACAAAAGCAATTTCACTCAAATCAAAGTAAATATGCTTGTGGGGACATGATTAAGGGTTCAGAAACCCCCAGTGTGTCACTGTAGACAGCGTATAAGCACTTTGATTTAACCCATCCTTTTCCCGCAGTTGAGGGTGGGGGGATGAAAGGGGAGAGAGCGGGCAGATTAAGAGCAGCTGGAGACCCCACGCATCAGGGAAGCATGAGGGTCAGGGCTAACGGCAGTGCATTCTGGGAATATACACAGACACTTTTAGATGCATTTATCCCTCAAAACTCCCAGTACAATTCTTCTGTCTTAATGATTCGTCAAACTCTAAATGCAGTAGTTTAACATAAAATTCCCTGACCCCAAATGAAGTGAGATGTGTTTAGGTGTCCAAAGTTTGCTTCTTTAGTTTTGCACTGAATCTAAGAGGCTAATGTAGCTAAGAAGTAATGGAAGTTTATACCAAACAAATTAGCATGGTACAAACTTCATGCCTAGCAAATTTCAGTCTGTGTTGATTTAAGTGATCTCAAACTTGCTCATGTGGTTTCTGACACTGTATGCTGTACTGTTGTCTATAAAAATGGACGAAAGTACTGACAAAGCTCAGGTTTAGCTGCTACTGCTGCTAGTTTTTAGCTATGCATCCGAATCCACATAAACATATCAATTTGAGATTACAACTCAGCGTAGTTTGAGGGAGGTGTGTTATTATGGCAGGCAGTTTGCATGATGCTAAACATTGGCTATAAACTTCCATTACTTGTTAGCTTCATTAGCCTTGTAGCTTTAGCCATGCTGCTCGCCTTCATACATGTTTTGGATGATCGCCTATATTTGTGGTGAGGAGTGCACTGTGGAAGTTTGACTCTTTAACTCTTGAGGGTTAGTAATAAAAGAAACTTTTTACTCCAATGACTGGATACAGTCCATAAAAAACAGTGTCAGAGCTGTTTGAACAGAGGTCATTTGTACCATCAGCAAAGGTCTTTTGGCAACAGGTGTGGCTTTCATCGTCTGTCATTTGCAGCTGTTGATGTTTTTTAGCAGCCAATAAGACTTTAAGTAGCAGGTGTTGATGTACGTAGTGGCTAGTCAAGCTTTAGAGGCAGGTGGAACGATTATGTTCAGCCAAAAGACGTCAAAATGTCAAAGCTGGTCTGCATTTTCCATACTTAGATATTTGAAAGCGCCTTGCTTTGGTTAATCATTACCAAGACTAGATATATGACCCGATACTTTTCTACCGATTGTAAACATTTATCATATATAATAAAAGTAGCCCTGATTATCGAGAAAATTTATTTTTAGCAATCAACAACATTGTATTGCATGAATTAGCAGCTCTGTGGTGTGGCTTTGAATGGAGGGCTTTATTTGAAGCATTTTCCACTGCTCATTACTTAGTCACCTTTACTTCTCGAGTGATCTGTGAGAGAAATACCAAAGCTCTCCTCCCCCTCGCTCCTCGACCCTCATTTGCATTGGCTCCTGACAGCAGGAGATTGCATTACCTACTGCACAAAGAGAGGGCGGCCGCGAGAGGAGCCTGTCTCCCTGTTCCTCTTTAAGCGCTAATAGGCTTTCCTTTATGGAGAGGACAAATTGAGAAACATGGCCCATGGCTAAGATGACAGGGGAAACAGCATATCCAATGTAGCGCTGCCCGCATATATCTGTAGGAAATGAAATGAATGCTGATTGTGTTTCCCTCCGAGGCTGCTGTGCTTGTGCAGGCATTTATATGAGGCACGGAACATGTAGAGAGCACCTAGACTTCAGTGGCTCTGCTGGGACAGGTAATGGCTGCGGAGATGTTAAATGCTCAGGTATCAAACTGCATTTTCCCACTCCAAATGGTTTGTTTTCTATCAGGCTTTTTGTTTCCGCCACTATTTTTCCTCCCCATTTGCTACACTTCACAGCAGATTACCATTTCCCACACTAGAAAACAACCATACTTTTACCGGCATAGAGTTTAATCTGCAAAAGGCAGATTGCATTGTCCTCCTGCCATTGGATTTTCGTGGGAGAAACTTTTTGCAGTCCCTTTACAGGCTTTTTTACTAGAAAACAAGTATGCTTGATGTCTTTGGGTACATGTGGCATGGATTTATTGGGTGTGGTACTAAACAGTCTTAATTGTTTTTACAGCCTCTACAGTCGGTGAAAACGGGAGAAGGACCTGCTTAAGGCTGAAAGTTTTTGTCAGACCAGCAAGTAAGTTTTGTGAGACCTTATGTGAATTGTTTTGGCATTGCTTTGTCTATGTGCTGTATTTACATAGTTTAACAAGGTTTGAAATTGGCAGTAAGATCCAGATATAGAGATGAGATCATGATGCCTGTCCTGACAGCACCCTGCTTTATGTTCTCTTTACAGACAACTGCGTGAAGACCGTCAGCGTTCATGACCGAGTATTCGATGTCAATGACAGAGTGGATAACTCGATAGAGCCAAGAGGTTTGTATGTTCCAGGGAGTTTCCATATTCAGTCTACACTTTTAAAAAATAGAGGTGCAAAAAGAGGTCTTTGGAGTGATGCCATATGAGAACCACTTTTGGTTTCCCAAGGAACCTTTCAATGGGTGACATATGCAAATGTGAAGAATCGTTCTATAGCTCTGAGATCTTCCATATAATATAAATGTTCTATACCAAGAAAAGTTTTTTCATAGAACATTTACAGTACTGAGCAAAAGTCATCAACACTCTTGTTTATTTGATACGCATTTAAAATGACGCATTTAGATCTTTCTGCTTAGATTTGTGCTAAGATAATCTACTTTCACTAGGAGGAGAAAGTCAAAAGAAAGTTCACAGTTTCCAAAAAAAAATTCAAAAAGTATCAAAATATGTTTATGTTTCTGTCCCTCCTTCTGCTGTGAGAAGACAGTGCTGAAAGGATGTATAGCTGCCAGGAAGCCATTACTGAGAAAAAGAAATGGACAAAAAAAATAGAAAATTTGTACTAAAAAAGTTCATATGTTGAGTAAGGTTTTATGGTTTGATGAGTCTAAATTTATAATTGGGATCACTTGGACTGCGAGAAGCAGAAAATACAGCTAATTTCTAAGACTAAGACTAAGACGTGTTGAAAAAGATCCTTGCAGATTCTTTGAAAAACTAAAAGCAAATATCCCAAAAAAAGAATAAAAGCTGTAATGAAGGCAAAGCGTGGACACACTAAATCCTGACAGATTTGATAATGTACTTAGTGTTGGAAATTGTCATGTGTTTTTTTTAATGTAATGTTCCTGCTTTTTACATAGAAATTAAATAAAGGAAAGGATGGTCTCTGACTTTTGCACAGTACTGTACATTGTGTGGAGTAAACTCATCCTTTCATTTACAAAATTGGTTCTTTAAAGAACCATCCATGTAAAAATATGAATCGCACCAAAGAGCCCTTTGGAATCTTTATTTTTTACGAGTGTAAGTAGCTGCTAACTAGTTGTTTTATTACATTTTCTTTTGCATATTCCCAATTCCTCACAAAAGCATTTCCTCCCGTCTTTCAGATGACACGAGCCATGAATCGGCCGAGCCGTCCCGAGGTGATGTCAGCTCTGCTGGGCGTGTACGCGTGGTTGGCGCTCTGCTAGCCTCAGCCCTGCTCCTCTTGGTGTCTCTCTTATCATTATAGCGGCCCATGTGGGTGCAGTAATATGTCCCAATCTTAACACGCTGGAGGACTCGCAAAAGAGCACTTTTAAGTAGACATCGGAGGTCCTCATTATCTTGGTGGAGATTCAGAACATGTTCCTCTAACAAGAAGATGCCAAAAGTGTTCTGACTCAGTCGGTGAGAGGGAGATTTTCTCATTGCCCAGTGGCATTACTGGGTGGATCTTGGTGGATTTCAATTAATATGTCCTCGTCCCTCTACCAGCCTTCTAATTGACACAAAAGAACCAGGCACACACCCTCGTATACATACACACACATCTTTTCTCCCTCGTGGCCCTACACTTCACCCGTCCAAGGGCTTATCTTGAGGAAGAGGGTTGAAAAGGGAAAAAGGAAATGACTTTTTGCAGAGACTGATTTCTATGGCACCAACTGACTATGTTTGACAATGTGAAACAGTTTTAGACAGAGCGATGGAGGACTCCTGCCAACTAGTGTGAGACCATTGTGTCAAAGAGATCTAGGCACTGGAAATGTATGCAACTTTGAGGACTGCAGACTCAGTTGTTTACAGGATCGAATGGGAGCCGGTGGTTCGAGAGCAAATCTTCTATAAAAAAAAAAAAATAAAAAAAAACCAGAATGGATTATTTTTGATGGGACAAGTCACTGAGGACACTTTCTCAGAGGAATGGTAGCTTTGCAAGAGTTTTCTTAGATAAAGAAATAAGCACTCATTTTGTACATTGTGTACAGTTATGGGAATAAGAAGTGGACGCTGTATTCTTGAAGTGAATTGCTCAACTCAAGTGTAGTAGCTATATTGGTATTTTTATTATAGAGTTTGGAGCCTCACTGATCAATTGTTTAAGTGAATATACTAATTTGTTTGGCAAAGCATTTTTTTCCCTCCCTATTTATTGCTCAGTCCTTGTGCTCCTCACACTGCCTCACACTTTAGCCAATAGCCAGGATTCAGGAGGAGGTGAACAAGAATGCCTAGCCTCAGCACTAATTCAGCATAATCATAATCCATGCATTTAATCTGGGATAGATTAAGACATCTCTACAGATTGACGTCTCATTGTGGGTTACTATTTTATTCGATTTTTAACCTGATATCAGGGAAAGAGCAAACAGTGAATGTTGCCATGCCATATTGTCTGTCTGTGGTCATTTCAAAACAAAGTAAATGAATCTGTCTGATTGTTTAAATGGGGTTGATGCTTAGGCAAGCAACACATTTATTGGTTTATTGAAATTCTGTTCTCTCATCCAAGAATATCATTTTAATTTGTGCTAATGAAATCACACATATTGCCAATTGAACAATAAATTTTAAAATGCAGTGCATATCGAAAGTTTTCAGGGAAATTTTTAATGCAGAGTGAACATGTAAATGATCTCATTCAGGTTTTGTTCTAGAAGTTCTCCCATTTCTGCGATTTCATTGGCTTTTTGAAAGCTGGTGCTGAGCAGGCCAAACATCGTCTGATCGTTGCTCAAACAGTGGCGGAACGCTGACAGAGAGTTGCACCCATCCGTGGTGGCAGCTGACGCCCTAACGTGATTTAATAGGCTCTTTGATGTTGTCCAGAGTGTCAGGCATGCGGGCCACATACTGCGGCCTCATGTGGGTCATTTCTGGAATTAAAAATCGACTGGCGCGTGAGAGTGGCTCGGTGTCCGGTTCAGCTGCAGGCTAGCGTTACTCTCATGAACTTGGGCGAGAGGAGGGGAAAGACGAGAGCTCCTGCTACGATCAATAGTAATGGGCTTCACACGTGGAAAAAAAACAGGATAAATATTTGCCTCAGCTGCTGGTACAGATTTCCTGCACTGGCACTGTTTACGATAGACTAGACATAACAGGTCTCTTGCAGATCTCTGTCTTTCCTCTGGAGTAGATTGGGCTACACTGTAGATTGAGATTGATTGGTTCGGGATTAATGCGGCGTGCTGCTATAGCGTAAAACTACTACCATTACTTTTCAAAAAGTTAACACAGGAGCATATGGATCCTAATTTTATGGATACTGTGTATCCGTAGGTTGTCTATGTGATATTCAGTGTTAGAGCAGTTACATTTTGTACCTATGCTTCGGGAAAAAAGACAAAAAAAGTAAGACGCTTAACAAGAAAGATGTTTAATATCAATGTTCATTGTCCATTTCTTTTGTACTTGACACTAATATCCCTGTTATTATGCTAATTTCACTTGTGCATGGTCCATTCATTCTAAATAGTTTGTTCTGACATTTAACCATCTGCCTTATCTAGCACAGGCACCCAAACTAGGAGCTGCTATTGTTTGTGGAAGGTGTGTACCTATACCAGAGTCACTTCTCTGCAAAAATAGCCAAGCTAAGGGTCTGGAAGAAGCATTCCAGCCCTAGATGAGAAGAATTTCCACCTATTATGTTTGGGAAAACATCTGAAATGACCTTGCATCCAGAGACAAACCCTGGTGCTCATTTATAATAGGAACCTTTCTTGTAATATGGCCTGATTCAGGAAACACTGTTTGTGTAAACCATTTTTTTTCAGTGTTGACTGTGCCTCGAAGCATTGTCATTTCATTTCTGTATGCTGTGTTGCAAGGTGGCACCTGAAATCTCTTCTGTCATATGCCACTGGAAATGCTTGTTGAGGAAAGGAATGACCGTGATGTGCTATGCTTGTCTTTTTCTTGAGTCTAGCATGATTCATTGTGCCTCTGTATTTTTTCAAGATCATTTTTCTCTCTCCTGGACCATTTCTCCTCTGCACCGTGTCATTACATTATCTAGTTCTTCAAGCAACTGTTTTAGTCACTAGACATGGACCATCATTCGCCTCTGCAGTTAAACTTTGCTTGGCCATGGGCTCCTGTGTTGGTCACTTTCTTTTGAGTGGTGCTCCAGCCTCCCTGATGGTGCCGCATTATGTTAGACACACATTTTATATCTTCAAATGCCATTGTTTGTAAATACACCTGTCAGAGCAGCTACAACTAATTACAAGAAAAAAAGGTGAAATAAATCTTTGTCATTGTTGTAAGCGCTGTCTCTGTTGGATTCTTTTCCTTGTTTAAGCCACACGTTCTCACAAGTGTCAGTGCCAAAGTAAGTTGGGACAAAAAACTTTCTGGCTGCAGTCTTTTCCAAGGTCACTAGAACACTTGAGAAGAAAGCACATGAAGGAAAGCACTGTGAGTGGACACGGGGCGTTAATCCCTAGCGCATAAAACAGCGCTATAGTGTGAACAGTTTGATGATGGCTCAGGTCACAGATATTTCAAATTCAAATTCAGAACAGATGCCATTCCTCATATCCAGATTATACTCACTGAAGTGCTTTAGTCCAGAGTTTTGCCTCTATAGCCTTAACGGCTAACGATATCCTTCACAGGTCAGCAACTGTCTGAAATCTATGGAAACCCATTTCCACCAGGCAGAGGAGGTAAAAAAAAAATGTGTCTATGTCTTTTTTTCTCTCTCCCTCTCTCTGTTTCTGGCAGCAGTATGTCAAAAGTGTCAAAATAATTATTTTCTTGTAATAATGGGTTGTTTTCTTAAAATTTTGGCTTATTATGTTGAAATAATGACTGATTTTCTTCAAAATAATCATTTATCTTCTCAAAATACTGACTTAGTATCTTTAAATATAAGCTTATAACAAATTACACTGTTTGAAATTTAATAACTCATAATTTCAACATGTCAAAAATATTTCATTATTTTGACATAGTATGTCATTTTTGAAAAAATAAGTATTTGGACAAAATGCAACATTTTTGATAAAATAAGTCTTTACTTTGAGAAATGAACTTAACATTTTAAGAAATAACTCATTATGTCAACATAGTAAGTCAAAATTTTAAGCATTTTGAGATACTAAGTCAAAATTTTGACATACTGCCAGCAGAAACACAGAGAAAAAAACTTTCAATGAAGAGGCTCCCACAAAAGCTTTAGTGCTACCAATATTGGGTGAATTACACTATTCAAAATAAATAGGCCAGGAGAGTTTTTTGATATAGAATAACCACTTTTGGTTGCTTCAAGAAATTTCATGATTCTGCCACGGTTCTGTAAAGGAATACTTAATTGTTTTTTAACCTAAATTTGATGATCAATCAAATGATCATTTACCTTAGACAAGAATTTACACACTTTTCCTCATACTTAGTAACAGAACAGAACATCCAAAGAGTCACTCTGCCCACTGTCTTCTATCACGTTTTTTTCTGTTTTAAGTAAATGGGTGTTCTGTTCTTCAAAAGTGATTCTTCTATGTCATTGCTCCAAAGATTTTATGTTCAAAAACTTATGCTGTCAAAATCCTTGTATTGTTTATAACCCCGTTGTGAAATTCACTTCCAGCATCTAGAGCAGGCAGAGTGAGCTGTGTTTCGGTGCCATTACTGCAGTGTTATGATGAAAGGTGTTGTGAGTGAAGACTTACACACATTTGAGTAGCATCAGTTGCCTTGGGAACGGTCTGCTCTGTGACAGGTCTGACTGATGTAGGCTCGCAGTTTTCCCTAGATCAGTCCGAAAGGTTATTAATCAGGCTATTATGTCATAACGTGTGCTCAAATTCATATCCGAAGATTAATGGATTAAGTGAGCAAGACAGGAAGCACTGGCACATCACTGCATTATTTCAATGCTGTATGCTATACTCAGTGGTCAAGGATAATGTCAGTGAAAAACAAAGAGTTGAAGAGCTTAGACTCAGGCCTGTATTCATGGAGAATCTTAAGATCTGAGAATTGATAAGACCACAACCTTATCTCAGAGCTGTCATAAAACATTTCAGGCATCAGGCAACATATTCATAACTGTTTTGTGTAATGACTGTCTGTGAGGAAGCTTATGAGCCATTAAACTCTTCAGACGTCAGATGCTGTGAACAATTATGACTTTTTAAATTTCTCAACAACAGAGCATTTCATATCAAAGTTCTCTGAATGACTGTTTACATCTTAATTATTTAATTATATAGAAATGGTGAAAAATAGAATTTGGAATATTATGTAAGTTGTAATGTTGAATGGAGCAGAGAAGCATCCATAATTACACAGCTAGTGGAGGCAATTTGGTTTTAATTGTATATACTTAAGCAATAAGCCATTGAAGACCATGTATTACTGTGATTTTATTACGGGAAAGCGTGTTCTTAGGTACAACACTAAGCGGAGTCCCGACAACCCCTTTCCCTGTGATAAAATCACTGTAATGCACTCCCTTATGTGGCTTATTGCCTATAAAATGACAGACAACATAAAACATGATAAAATACACAATGTACAGTAAATAATGTAGCATTAACAAAAATCAACATAAAGTATTCTGCCAAGAAATATAGTTTCTTTAGGGTATGGTACTGTTGCCAAGCAACCATGGACTGCTGAATGAGAAGAATACTTGGTTACTCATAGATTGAGACTTGTAGATTGCGGTCATTTCATGATCTTTTTACCCATTTGTCATATAATAATGAACATATAACACAGCACTATTAATGCAAAAAAACTTCACTTCAGAAGTACTTTTTGGTCACTTCCAGTCATACTTAGCACCTAGCTAACGGTGCCCCTCTTCCCACGCTGGGACTGGATCTCAGATGGCTCCCTGCGCCCTACATAGTGCACTATGTGGGAATTTAAATACTGTCTTCCCAACAGTGCAGAATACAGCAGGGGGAGTATGGAGCTGAAACATGGACGGACATATAAATGACATTTGTTAGTGTTTTATATTACCGTTTTATAGTGAATCATACTGTAAGTACTTTCATTCAAGCCCATGATATTAATGATGTAGCAGTTTGGCATGTTTGCTATCTTTCGCTGACCAGCCTGGTTCTGGTTAAGAAAACAAGTTGTCAACCCCTCAGTTTAAACAGAAACAGGTTCTTACTTCATCAGTACACTCAGTGCTCCACACAAGCAGATTTAGAGTTAACGATTAATTAATTAGCAGCATTAGGATTTTCGTGATGTGGAGCAGTAACACAGAGTTCAGTTGTTGTGAAGTTTGAACTTCATACCCAGCTATGCCTTTGAAGTATTTTACAATGGCTTTGCACGCGGCTCTGATTTTAGGCCTGGAACTATCCGTTTTATAAAATATATATTTTTGACATACAAATTGGTCACAGTTCATTGTTGTCCTCTGAACATAGGTGTTAAATTACATGAGGTAACTTTGCTTGAGAAAGATGATCAGTCAAACTAAGTAAACATATGCGGTAGAACACAATCCCCTCTAGCAGGTTTTCTTGTTTACTTCATTATGCCATCTGAGCACATTTTATCCAATTTTTGCGCTGGAATAAGGGCTGTGGCACTAAGCGTCTTATACATCAAACAGATGCTTGTGAAATTAACTGACTACTTTTTAATTAGTGAATATATAATTAACTAGCAAACATAATTAACCATTTGTCAAATTTACAGTCCTGAAAAAGAGCTATTAAGTACTGTAAAAGCATCCATGTATTCATGCCCACCTGCAACCAAACTTAATATAGTAAATGAACAGTGGTTTTCATGTATGAGATCAGCATGGCCTAACTCAGTGGTCACTAACTGTCCTCCTAGTGATCTACTTTCCTACAGAGTTCAGTTCTAACATTCATCTAACATGCTCACCTTTCTTAATTAACACTAACACATCTGATCCAGCCAACCAGGTGTGGCAGATTGTGGTTAGAACTAGACTCTGCAGGAAGGTGGATGTCCAGGGCCAGAGTTGGTCAGGTTCAGTTCACACTGAATTTCACTATATTAATAGATTTTTTTAAGGCGAGTCACTGTAGGCGCAAATGACAGGGCTGTCAATAATTTTTCAAATTTCAGAAAAATTGCATCTACACATGCCTCCTCTTAAACTGTAATTATATAAGTATTTTTCTCAAGGCAGTTTTTCTCATCATTCAGAGCCAAAAATCCCAGCTTCTACAATACCTGCATTCATGAAATGTTACATGTTTATTCCTAACCCTATTCTGAAGATATTCCAGAAGTAGTTTCTCATTATTTTACTCAGAGATATATTTATGCTAAATTTTGTACTATAAAATCACATTATATAATCACAGTGCATATAGTTTTTTTGATTGAATCAATAAAACAGTGAGATTTCAACAGTCTGTTCTGTAAAATCCTTTCTCTGGAGCATGTCTTCATAATTAATGTTTTAATTCTAAGATCATCCAAAGTTAGATTCTTTTTTGACAGGCAAATATATGCATGTTTTAGTAGATAATGTATCATTTGCATAGCTAAGTATATTTTTTGCCAAACATCTAAAAAACATTGTAAGAACATCAATAATTAACTGGGAAAGATTCATTGTGATTCCTATTGTTTATTAAGAAAAAATCCTTATTCACCTAAAGTGACTTGCTTCAACTTCAGAAGGAGTACATTTCTTAATTTCTTCTCAAATGTTTGATGTATATCAGTAATTATCTCAATGTATTTGCTATAAAAAAATATATATATATATGCGTTTGGTGAGACATAATTATGGATAGATAAAGCCACATTTTTTGTTCTTGAAACTTTTTTGTTTGTGTTGACAGGCTTAATCCTCACTGCCTTTATAGAATTTGCACTAAAAAACTATAAAAACTTCTCAAACTTATTGGTGCTCATATCCTTAGTTTTTGCCACATTTTTATAGCCTAATTATTATGAAGAAACACATTTGATCACTAAAAATTCCCTGAAATTAATGAAGGAAGAAATTAGTAGCAGTCTATATAAGTGATAGTGTCTTTTGAATGACTTAACCTCTGGTCCTTTTATCTGGCAAAGTTTAAGCATTGAAAAATGATTATATCACACATTTATTGCTAAAAGCCAGCAAAATGCCTCAAAAGGCCAACGTCAGACCTTGTTTCAGAAATGGAATACTATTCAGCTTTATACAGCCCATCTGCAACTCTATTCAGTGTTCTAAAAATACTTCGGCACTACAGCAGAGAGTATTCATTTCTCCTTTCATACAGGGAAAGCCTGAGGCTGGGTGATATTTCTAGGGCCAGAGAGCAAGCTGTGTATAAGGCCCCATGGCTGTAGTGCTCTTAAATGGGCAAACGCTCAAATCTGGCTTTGACCCACCTACACACACAAAACGAGTGGAAGAAGACAATTCTACAACAGAAAAAACACAGTTTCCAAAATAACTGTTTTGCATGTTACTTGTAGTAACCATACAGTCTTATGCAAAAGTTTGAAGTGGTCAAATTACATGTTTTGATCATTTTCAAAGTGAAAAGTTAACATATCCTCTACAGAGAACACACTCCTACACATTTTAATGCATGATTACTGTTTATTTGCTGAATGTGACATATTTATTAAAGAAATTAAACATAAAATTGGCCTGTGCAAAAGTTATGGCACATTTTTATACTTCATATATTTTTCCAATATGTTGTGCACTAAAATAAGCAGAAAAATGCTACATATACTGTAAGTTTGTTTCCTGTAGATGATTTTTGCTTAATTTTAACTTAGAAAATCAACAAAATATGTAATTTGACTAGGATATTCGAACTGAGTTCTAAAGTTTGAGGCTCGATCTTTGCTTAATGTCAGCTTTTAATATTCCTTCATTGGGTGATGCCATCGTTATTATCTATGAAAACATAAACAGTGCATTAACTGTAAAAACATGAATGCCTCGGATCTGGGACAGGAGAAGTGGCAGGGTTTGTGGGAGAGAGCTGCGGGCCTCTTCGACAGGTGTTCCAGTCAGACTGAACCTCATGAGAACACCTGGCTGATTACACACACATCCCACCGGGCCGGTTCACCGACGGGACAGCTCAATTACAGCGCTTAGCACAGACTACACTGTGCAATAACTGCAGATGAACGGGACAGTGCTATATTCAGGACAGGAAGGAGAGCGTCTGTGTGTTTTCAGGGCTGGGGGATGTAAAGTTCTTATTTTGTACTGAAAAGAGAAAAATATCCCTCGAGGAATCTTTCCGAATGTCTGCTTAGCAGATGCATATGCTGGTATCATAGTCTCAAATGATCATGACTGCATTAACCATCTTGCTCTCTATCAGCTGAAAATATGGTGGGAGATTTAATTAGTGCTGTAAAAGCTTTGCTGGAGCAGTTTAAATCTGTATCAGCCACTTAAGAGCAAGCACCTCTGGCTAAATCCATTGTGCTCCGCCGAGGCCTACATACTATTTCCATTGTACTGGCGCCACATGGACTCAAATCCAAGTCAAGGCCAGAGTCTGGAGTGAGAGAGACGGAATAGGCCAAGAACTATTTTTGCTGTTTTTAGACTATCCTCTGTGTCCACTGCACTTACGCTGCACAAGTAAGCTCAACTTTCCAGGTGACCCAAAAATGAATTGTAGATTGTTATAAACCACTTAAAATTAGGCCTGATAATGATTATTCTAATTAGAATTAACATTTTTTTTTTATGTTGATGACATCGTTGTTGTCCGAACTTTACAGAAGAAGGTAAAATGTTTTAAACTTTCAATGTAAGTTAATGTAACAAGAATTTGTCATTTGAGCCTTTCTATTGGTCCATGTTCAAATGATGGAGAAAAATAAAAATTAAAAATTGACCATGGACAGCGACAATATGAATTTGAGGGTTTTTGATAATGTGATTATGCCATTGTGTTCCTCAATTCTGTTTATTTCTGTTTGAACTTTGAACAGTACTACTCCAGTACACTAGAGGGTGATGTGTATGCTTTTTGCTTGCTAGAAAAGGAAGTCTAACCATTCACTTACAACAGCACAAACCAGCAGGATAGCTAGAACAGTTATAGCTAGCGGTTTTTAGTGGTGAAATTATGGAGGGTTTAAATCAGAGATGTGCAGAGATGTGACAAATTTTGATATCAGAGTATCTGTAAGAGTTTATGGATAGATATTCAGTTAATCATACATACAAGGAATACGTTTGAAAAAAAAAAAATTGTTATTCCAAAAGAGCTGAGAGCTGGGAAATCAGTAGGTTTTCATGTTGGATGAGTAAAGGAGTCTGCCTCAGCGGAACTGATGAGCTGAACTTGAGCTAACAGTACTGTCATCTTCTACAAGAGGCCTTTCCTCCTCGGTGGACGTGGACCAACATGTAAGTTTGTGTGAGAAATATCTCTTCATTGTTTCTAGAGCTACCTAATATCAGCTAGAGTAACTTATCTAGCCTGGTTAGTGATAAAGCTGGGCTCCTTACTCACGTCGTTCACCTAACGAACTACAAACTTGTGTTTTGTAGCAAAGTGTAATACATACTTATGAATGCAAGCAAAGCAGCCATATTTTACAGTTCTGTTAAAACATAAAATCAGTCATTTCACTAAAACTGTACGTTTCCTCCATCTTCCTCTGATGAAACGTAATGAATTATTGATTTCAGTATTCAAATACTGGCACCTCAAGGGGTTAACTGTGGACTTGAAAAACCATGCACATTCCTAGTTAAAAAAGGCCATGAGTTTTAGGAGAATGCCTGGGAATAAAAGAAGATTGTGCCAAAAAAAGGCTACACATTCTCCACTTTGTGGAACATGTTTGGTTTTCTTAAATCTGATGTAACACAGAGCAACAGAATAACTTTTTTGGTTTGGTTTGGTTGTTTTGTTTGGATTCTTGAATCTTAAAATTAAGCACAAATACATAATTATTCATATTGAATATATTATGCTCTGATTTCTGGGCACGTCGCCAAGTCCACCTGAAACACTTTCTTGGGCTTTTACTTTTAAATTTTAATTGTTGTTATGTTCATTAGGAAGAGATTTCCTTGAGTTTCAGTCATCCATTTTCCATGTTTTTCAGTTTTCTGCTTGTGACTCAGCCTGAGTTTTTATGTGGCCTGGATGACAGACTTAAGCCATGAATAACCATGAAGTATCTAAAGCAGCTTTTTGTGGTAAGAACAACCGCATAAACAGAACATGTTTTGGACGGTTGAAAGAAATATAAATTCCACAAGTCACTGTTTGCTGCAAAATGCTAAAACATAGATGATTTTGCTGTTTTTCGCTGCCAAATTTCACCATAGCTGTGCATTTAGAATGTAAAGTAGTGAAGGTCAAGAGTCTCCAGACTTGTAATGTCAGTTTTCCTATAGTGTTTCTTGCTTTGTCAAATGTTAAAACAAATGATGTGCCAGTACTGCGTTTTGTAACTCGATATGCAGAGAGCTGAGTGTGTGTCCAGACCTAAGCTTGCAACTACTGCCAATTTCGAGGATGATTTAAAGTAGTTAGCAAGTCTGTGCTGCCAACTATAAGCATGAATGCGTAATCATGTGCAGATGGGAAAAGCTGATGAGTGTCGAGTTGCCAGTGCGGTTTATGGTTTGGTGTTGACCAGGCAGCCAGATGCAATGAGAAGGATGTGGTTTTTAGACATGAACTGTACACCTCATATCATTATGGGAAGAGCATGTTCTCTCTTTGACTGGGTTTGATTTACAACAACTGAAGGCTCCTTGTTGTAGATGTACCAAGACTGATTATATCCCTGATGAACGCTGTGGAAACAATATATATTATCGCTGTCATGTCAAAATCATATCACTCCATTTGTTAATTTTATTTCTTTTTACCATTTGAGCAGTTTTGCCTTTTACATTGTGTGAACATTATGTCATGCTTCATTATGAGTGGACCAACAGAAACAGTCCAGAATCACTTGGAATACAATCCTTTAACCTTAACTTGTAAAAGTCAAGAGGGTTTTTTCCTTTTCTCATACCAACTTTCCAGGTGACCCAAAAATAAACCACCTAAAATTAGGCCTGATAATGATTATTCTAATTAGAATTAACATTTTATATATATATATAGATAGATAGATAGATAGATAGATAGATAGATAGATAGATAGATGATATCGTTGTTGTCCGAAGAAAAACATGAATCAAAATACTAACAGAAGAGGGGAAAGTGTTTTGAACATTGTGTCATGCTTCATGATGAGTGGACCAACAGAAACGGTCCAAAATCACTTGGGATAAAATCCTTTAACTTCTGTTATGACAGCGATGATACAATAAAAGTGTAATAATAATAATATAAAAAAAGATACAGCAGTTGCCTTCACTAATACAAGATTGTTGAAAAGATTTTGCCTTTTCTTCCCACAGAGCTTTATTTAACGTTAGTCTCTGTGAAGGCCGTCATTATTTTGCCTGAGAAGTAGGCCTTATGTTCACTATTGCCACTGTGAAAGAGACCGAGCCTCTAAAAGCCTTCGCAGCCGCAGTGTTAAGAAACAGTGTGAATGTAAACATTTCTGCTGAGATATTTTATCCCCTCATCAGAGCTTGATTTAAACACACTACTCACGTAGCTCCTCCAGCTCAATTTTTCCATATGCTGTCTGAATGCGCCTGTGAATCTAAACTGATGGAGATGCCTGAACTGAATATTTCTTTTGGCTCCTGACTTGTCAGCTTGAAATTAGGCATGCACTCGAATAACAGCTTGTGTCAAATTTGCATATTGTCTCTGGAATCTGATGTCTGCCAAGGGGACGGAAGGTGTGAAAAGGGGGAGTGACCCTGCTGCCGTTCATTTAGATGCTCCAGCCCAGGAGCGGATCACTCACACTCTCAATGAAACATCACATACGTCCACACAAAGCCTTCTTTCTCTTTCTCCTCTGTGCAAGCCAAGCTGGTATTCACTAAAACTTGGCAAAGATCTACTTTGCATATACAGTTTGTACAGGCATGAAGACATTGATCATGCATGGACTGTATTCTGTATAAATACTGTCTCAATTTCAGCTAGAGCTTTGAGGTTAGACACAGAAGCTGTGTTTTGTACCAGCAGTGAAATATCAATTAGTCAGTAGTAAACCCTGGTAATGAAAACAGCACTATCTGTTTGCATGTGGTTAGGAAATGCAGGCGAGTTATTAATCACATCACAAATTCAATGAGCCAGCCTCATATTGTGTTGCGCGTCAACATTTGGCTTCAACCCCTGAAACATGTGCTCCAAATGAGGCCTCTAATGTGTTTCCCTGGTATTCCAGGAGCGCTGCGGGCTCAGATGGAGCGTAACCTTCAGATGGGCAATGGTTCATGTACAAGAGTCAAGGGAGGGCAAATAAAGCCAGTGTTTCATATCTAACAATGTGCTCGATTCATCACTGCTCACCACTGTTAACTAAGTTTGAAAGAAAGGTTCAGCTTCAGCTATGCTAAAGATTCTTGGGAATCTCTTTGTAATCGTGCCACTAAAGATTGGTTAATATTGGATTTATATACCATAACGTCAATGTCATTTAATTACTCAGTTAGTTAAATTCATAAGGACTGTAAGGTGAAGTAATGTGATGAATTATAGTCTACAGACTGTGTGTTCATTCCTGAGGTTCACCATTGAGGTTGTGAAACCTGAACGCAAAACAATGGAGAGATTCTGACTTGCACTCATGACATTATGTCAAAATATCACTTTCCTTTCATCCTAGCCCACGGAGACCAGCTGTGTGCAGAGGCGGGCTTTGTACGGTATCAGAGACGCTGGAACTCGGTCAGGAAAAAGATGTAATGAGATCTAAAGCATTAAATAAAAGTCCCGGGGAGATTTACTCTCGCCAAACAGCGCCGACTGACCACAGTTCAAACCTTCAGCCTGATTTATGAGCTACTTTATCTGATTTAATGAGCATTTCAACAATTAGCTTAGCCCATATTGAAGCATTCGGAGCTCACAAGTCCTCTATCAGGCATGACCTGCGAAAATGCAACTGCTTTTTTTTTTAACGACTGCAAACCTGGGGTTTCTTTTTAATGGGCGGCTATCACAGCTCAGTCGCAGGCAAGGCTCATTATGCCATCTTGGAAGAGCAACCACAGTTTCTCCTCTTTTTTGGCACCTCTGCCACAGACTTTTAGGAGAATAATATATCATCTCTCAAAATAGCCTGTCCCACACTGCAGGTATGAGTGTAGTGAGTGGAGGAAAATTGGAAAATCAATTAGGGCCAGGAGGCAGCCTGTTGTCACTGACGTGTCATTAGTGGCTTAATCAAGAGTAGTGTGATGCTTCTGGAGCCAAAGATGGGTTCAGAATAAATCCTCCTGTGCAGCTTGGTCAGACGCGCTGTTTTGATTTCATCAGTCAATACACCTGCAGTACACACGGTCAGGGCTGGTGAAGCAGTGTCACAGTGTCATATCACTGCAAGATTTACTGGCCTATAAGGTTCCATTACAGTGTGAATGTAATCATTGACCAGTGAAATCTTTATATTAACCCTTTATTGCATGATGTTGCCTCAGGATAACAAATCTATCTTCTTCTCTACTTTACAATGATGTAATTTATGTTTAATGAGTATTAAAATCTTAACAATGAAGAAAAGAGTTTGAATAAATTAATAAAAATAATATGTTTAGTCATGTCTGACATGATGCATGATGCAGCCTGTTATAGTCATTTTTGCACTGGAAAGTTTCTCCAAAAAATAAATTTACATCCATCCAGAAATATGATTCACATTCCTTAAAATGCGAATGTTATTTTTTAAAAAAATAAATAATTATATTAAGGATTATATATATGTATTTTTGTTATTAGAAGTTGTATTTTGCCTAAAAGCAACATTATGCAACAGTGGGATGGATAAAGCGAATAAGAAGTGTCACTTATGTAATGACTTGAGATAACATTGTAGTTATCTATTTAGCTAGTATTTTTTTTAATCTATTTATCAATAATTAATTCATTTAATTAATTAAATCTAATAATTATTTAACATTTTCCTTTCAACATATATGCAATACAAGTGACTGGAAGCTTATTACAGTCAATTCTGTCATGTAGCAGTTTGTATAGAGTATGTTTTACTAGTATTATCAGTTTTGTTAAAAATATGATTACTTAAATTTTGATTACTTAAAAATGATTTAATTATTTCTGCATGTTGTGCCAGAAGTTGAAACTTGGGTCATGGTTACATTGAAAATAAAATGAAATGGAATTCTATGTACTGTTAGTATTTACAATTAACAGTTATTGCTGTTAGACAGTTTTATTCCAAATATCTCAGTAAATTTAAAACTCTTTTCCTTTTGACAGTACAAAATTACATTGCCCTCCATTTATGGAAACATATCAGAATTAAAATTCAAATGGAAATGTAATATGCAAAATGGCAAAGCAATCCTAAGTTTGAATTTACATTTTTCACTCATGCATGCAAGTTTGGGCTCAAACTAGTATTGACATTTTATGCTAAATGTAAATGGAATTATTAAATTTGACTTTTCATTTTGAGCCCAAACTTACATGTATGAGTGGAAATTTTAAATTTAAATTTAGGATTACAGTATTTTACATTTTTACGTTACATTTTCATTTTAATTCTGATACTGATATGCTTCCATACTGTGTATAATTTAAAATAAATTTTCTGCCAAATGTTTATTTCAAAGCTATTATAAAACATTGTATAAGGCCGTGGTGCGCTAGGCCAGTTTTAGGGTGGCCTTAGTTTTTCCTTCCCAAATAAACATACATTACTAGTTAAAATCATCTATTCTCATTCATTCTTCAAAAATCATGTAACATTGGGTCTCCAGTGCACAACCTGGGGAGGAGCTGCTGCTGCTCTAGTGCAGCACTGCCTCTGCCAGAGATTTACTAACATAACATGAAAAGTGGAACCCTCAGCTCAGCCAATCATATGAGACCTGGTAAACTGTAAGCCCATCATATCAGACCTGATAAGTTGTAAGCCAGTCATATCAGACCTTCTGGAGGGTCTCTGGTTTTACTCGCTGTGCAAAGTAACATAAGTCTGCAACCACTGAAGCTGAAGACAGGATTTTGGCTAAAATCTCACTAAAATAAAGATTAGGTCTTTTTTCAAAATCTATAGTAAACAGGGTGAAACAGTATGTAGTTACAGACTGAAGATAACCACCTACAATATGGATTTGTGGCAATTTATGGACAGTATAGCTGGCTATTGGGTTTTTATTCAGTTGCTTGTTAGCTAGGGTTTGGGTTTTTGGGTTTACATGAGGCAAAGAAAAGGGGTTAGGATGACATTAACATTTTCTAGCTAGCCGACAAGCCAACTAGTTTAAGAATTTGCAGAAACTTCACTTCATAGTTATAGTGTGAGAGTCTGAACAAGCAACAGAGATAGAAATAACATTAATGACAGCTCTTTATATTCTATGATTTTATGTTTCTATTCAGTATTTGGCATATATTGTTGTTTACAGTAAGTTAATGTCAGTGAAAAGGTCAAATAGTGTTGATCATAACACATTTTTTTTAATCCCACAATTCCTCAACCTGTGGATAAAAATTATGAGGCAGCAGCTCCATCAAAGGCCAGTCAGATGAAAAGATTTTTTCCAGTTAAAAGAAAAAAAGAATTTATTGATCTCTCATTCTTTCCGTGAGTTTTTGTAATCTACGGTTGATAAAAATAATGTATTACTAAACACAGGAAGAGGGAGAGAAAGAAGCTGAAAGAGACTAACAGAGCTGAAGGAGAAGGTCTGATGGAGGTTAGTGATCAAAATTAAAGTAAGGGAGAGTGTTTTAAGCTTTCAATTAAAATGAATACTGAATTTAATTGAATTTTATTGAGAAAATATAATGTTTGTCACTAAGACCATGAAAGTCTGTCTTTCTTATAGCACAAGCTGAGACTGAACTGGTCTATAATCTGTGTATTTGCATAACATATTAAGGACCTTGCAGCTTATCTAGGTGAGAGGAAATGACATTGCTCGAGTTCAGTACCTTTGCTTGATCTGTGTCCATTGTAAGTGGATGGATGTAGTATTTAAGGTATACTAGCTCCACGCTTAATACAAACTACAAAGAGACAGATCTGCTGTGTGCCAAGTTCACCAAAATTCATTTTAAACCAAATAGCCATTTTTTGATAAATTGTCTGGCTGTTGCTACTTTAAAAGTTCATGATGAACAGACATTATGAGGCCATTAAAACTCCCCTGGGGGTCCATGCCCCCAAAACCCCTCAGTACAGGCATAGGCATCCATAAACCTCCAGTGATGCCCCTGGTATACGCCATCAGGCAACATAGTCATGACCATTTCATGCAATAGGTTTCTGTGAGGTAGCTTTTAGAAGCATTGAACACTTCAAATGTCTGGTTACTGACTCTGTAAGTTTCTCCACAATGGCATTTTTCACATCTAAACTCTCAGAATGGCTTTTTTATGATTTAATTATCACTTCTTTATGCAGAAAACTTGAAAAATCTATGAAATTCCCCTTTAAAGAGCAAAAGTGAAAAAGATACCATAGCAATTTAATCATTTACAAGTTTAATCTAAAATTTAAAATTGATATACTGATGGGGGCTACATGAAAAACCCTGAACAAGAGAGGTTAACATATACACTGACCAGCCACTTCATTAAGTACGCCTACTCTCTTTGTCCATTTTATCAGCTCCACTTACCATATAGGTGCACTTTGTAGTTCTACAATTACAGAATGTAGTCCATCCGTTTCTCTGCATACTTTGTTAGCCCTGTTTCACACTGTTCTTTAATGGTTAGGACCCCTCACAAGACCACCACATAGCAGGTATTATTTGACTGGTGGATCATTCTCAGCACCGCAGTGACTAATGTGGTGGTGGTGTGTTAGTGTGTGTTGTGCTGGTACAAGTGAATCAGACACAGCAGTGCTACTGGTGTTTTTAAACACTGTGTCCACTCACTCTATTAGACACACCTACCTTATTGGTCAAGCTTGTAGATGTAAACAGTAGCTCATTTGTTGCTGCACAGTTTGTGTTGGTCATCCTCCAGTCCTTCATCCTTCATCAGTGGTCAAAGGACACTGTTGGCTGGATATTTTTGATTAGTGGACTATTCTCAGTCTAACAGTGACATTGAGGTGTTTAAAAACTCCAGCAGCACTGCTGTGTCTGATCCACTCAGACCAGTACAACACACACTAATACACCACCACCACATCAGTGTTAGTGCAGTGCTGAGAATGATCCACCACCCAAATAGTACTTGCTCTGTGGTGGTCCTGTGGGGGTCCTGACCCCTGAAGAACAGGTTAAAATGGGGCTAACAAAGTATGCAGAGAAACAGGTGGACTACAGTCTGTAATTGTAAAAGTGCACCTGTATATTTAAAGAAGTGACTGATCTGTGTGTGTGTGTGTGTATGTATGTATGTATGTATGTATGTATGTATGTATGTATGTTACATAGCAAAACATCCAGGCCAAAATTTCAGAGTTGAATATAGAAGTTTATTGCACACTAATTAGGATGTTTCATGTTGTTTTTAATGCCTCAGCAGCAAAATGACCAAAATATTCAGATTAGTTTGTTGTCCAAATCATCCAAGGCTAAACACATAGTCCATATTTTAGCAGAACAGGCGACAGTCAGTTTGTGGACCCTTCTATTACAGCTGGGTTTCTCATTGAAAGCTTAGGTAGATGCAGCCGAAACTGTCCGCTGCACCCACCCCCACACAAAACACACACAACACTCACGCAGAATACGCTCAGGCAGTGTCAGAGAGCGGAGAGGTGATGGAATACAAAGAGCTCTGCAGCAGCAGGCATTTCAATAGCCTTAAGAGGGAAGAAACAGCGTACTGTCATGGTGACATGTTGCTAAGCAACAAATAACAGATTTTATTAATCTCGGACTACATGTTGCTCATAAAATGAAGGATGTGCAGCTTTGCAGAATATGAATCAGACGTGCATCCTGGATCCTCTGGTCCTATGTTGCGGGGTCCGTGGTAATGAAACAACAGTAACCTCTAAATCCACCAGACTATAAAACAAGATTAGTAAAGGAAATTAATACAAATTTTCTTCCCTGTCTAGACTAACAGAAATTCTACCATGTACACAAGAGTGTCTCAATCCCTCCTCGAATAATGCAAGTGTTTATCAGTATTTTCTTTCCAACTGGATTTAATTTTACAGTCTGATCCAGGAAGCCCCTGTAAATCTTAAATTTCGTTAGGCTTATCGCTTCCAGAGAGCATGTGTAGTTAATTAAGGCGGGCTGGCTTGAACCTGGGAGTAAGTCAGGCATCTAAGAAATCATGCTTAACATTTCAGACCCATTACTGAAAGTTTGTCAACAAATGAAATGAAATGAACACAGTTAACTCTGGCTAACTCCAGCAGTCCTGTGGTTTGGTCAAGCTTGGTGCAAATGCCAGATGCAATGAAATTTAATGTCCAAATGCAATTAAAATGCCAAGCTTTCGAGGTCACATCTGGTTTTACAGTCAGTCAAAATCTGCAGTTAAATCTCAGTATTGTATGAGCTAAAGAGTTCTCTAAAAACTATTCAGTGAGAGTACTTGGGATATCTAAGTTGCAACTAACAGAAATATGATTTACTTCATTATTGGTAAGAATTCACATGAAGAATATCCTTTACAGTTCTGAGATAATATAAACTTCCTCATAATTACACTGCCATTGACATCAAGCATCACCTGTGTTAATCATGGAAATATAAGCAAATCCAACAAATCCTGTATTAAATCCTTTGGCTGTCATATAGAGGTGGTAGTTATAAGTTGAGATTAATCAATTACATGTACTTAAGTAGGATTTTGCATTAAATGAGCAAGTATTCTTTCATGATGATGCGTCAGTATGTTTTAAAAAGTAGGTTAGAGCCGATTCCACTAGTTATTGACATTCTCCTCTATCTGCAGCACATATTTTCTCTCTTTCTCTCGCTCTAATTCCCCTCTCTTCTTCTCTCTAATTAATTTTCTAGCTTCTATACCTTTAAAAGTCAGCTTATTTTTTTCTCTTTGTGCTGTTTGGAGACACTTTCAGTTCAGTACCGTGTTAGTAGCTTAGATAAGTATAGCAGATGTTTGGACTGAACGTTTTTAAGCAGTCTACCTATAGAATGACTCTACGCTCCTTCCGCCAGCATGAATGGTGAAATGTCCTCTTTACAGTTGTGTTTCTCTCACCCCACAGTATATATAGCACAATGAAACCTTTTTGTCCCCTGATTTGACACAGTTAAATGAAGCACATCTCCGTGCCTGTGGCTCCCCTCGTGTGTCCCTGCATGGAGTCAGAGGAGCCCAGTCAGGCTGCTGGCACTCACACCGGCTCTGAGGACACACAGGACATTCAGGGCCCTTTATTCAGTGAGTTCCTTGGAAACACATCTGATCTAATGAGTAGTATCAGTATTGAGACAGCAGAAAATGCTGGATTGGATACTGTAGGAAAAGAAGACCAAATCAGATTATGTAAGAAATCTAGCCTGAAATATCGCAGGATTACTTGTGGTGCAACATAATATAAAACCAAATAAAACAGCTCATGTGATAACAACAGTAGCCACAGGTAGTCCAACGTTAAAGCAGTATTCCAGCCTGAAACTTTATTATTTGTCAAGTTATGCAGTATTCTGTAGTGTATACTTCAGCACAATCAGTTTGAGCTAGTTCACAATTTTTTTTATCATTTGCATGCTTTTGCTCTTCAGTTCTCTGCTCTCTGACTACAATACCCAGCATGCATTACGCAAATGCATCATAAAGCCATAGTAAATGCCTGTAATGTCAGCTAATCCTGACTGCTAGCCTAGCGGCTGAGGTTTAGGATAAAAAAATACAACCATGCTAGCGTTAGTGTGTTAGTGTAACTCTTACCATGGCTGTCAAATGTGACAGTAAAAAAACAATTATATTTTTATTCAGCATAAAATGAACAAAACAGACAAACTGTTTTACCCTTTCAGCATGAGAAAAGGAGCCAAATGGTGGTGTCTAGATAGCCAGATAGCTACTTTGCTAACTTTAACTTTAGTGTGTCTTCCTCCTCAACTGATAAATCATTTCTGTCATTTGCATATTTCATTCTCAATGTCTTTAAAGAGAATAAATTAGTTAGGCAGTTTAGAGACAGTTACTGAGATTGTACAAAATTTGGCTTCCTAGCAGTAACATTAGCATTTTGGCTTCCTTCTGCATTCACCAGCTAATGGGAAAAATAAATAATAATAAAGAAAATGGAAAAACTGAAAAATATGGTAAAATTACAGTAATTTAATTTCTTAGATCTTTCTTAGATAATTTCTTAAATACTGCCTTTTACTGTAATTCACCAGTTTGACTAGAGGTATTTTATTATAATAACACCATTAAAACAAATGCAAAAGTCTGTGAAAAGAAGGTGATCATTTGTTTGTGAATTTATGTTCTATTTCTGTAAATTAACAAACAAATACAGTTAAATACAGTATATATGGTTTATTTACATGTATTTAGCTTTTTCCGATTTCAATTTTACAGTAAAAATACTTTTTCAATAGATAGTTTAAGTACTTTTAGATGATGTCTTGTTTAAAGTGTTTCAATTAGAAGTAACTTGTTTTGAAGCAGTTTTTAAAGAAATAAATAAATATTTATTTTTAAATAAATATTGGAATTATATCAGTATCAGCCAAACCTCAGGTTTTCAGTTTCAGTGTTTCCTTCTGGAAAGAAAAAACAGATATTGTGCCGTTTGTTATTTGTTTTTTTATTTAGACAGGTTCCTAATTTTATTTTAGAGATGAACGGCTTTGACTGAGTGAGAGGACAGAGGGCAGCTGATGTGGAGTTTGATTAATCGGGTTCATCCTGTAAGTCCAGCCTGAGAGAGTGAAGGTTTTGTGCTCAGGCCGGAGTGCGGTAATGATTCCTGGTGAAAGCTCAAGGCTGATGGAGATATAATAGGCCCTGCTCTGGCTCTCGTGTGGCTGAGTTTGTGGGCCTATCTCACAGTGACTCATACACTCCTTTATCTTAGGTTTCAGCAGAGGGAAACCTCAGCGTGCAAACCACATTTTATAAAAAGCCAGAGCAATGAATTATAGGATTGTGCGATACAGCCAATATTTGATCCTCACAGTAGTTCTGGCGCATAATAAATCACGTCACAGTTTGTCGGTGTGGAATGCCAGGACTTTTCTAAGACAAACTGCAGTCTGTTCACAGAAAAACTTAAACACACACACTGATACAAAGACTATCAAACACTAATTTAATTATAAACCGCGATCCTTATGCTGCATATATGGAACTTGCAGGTCACTGTGATAGGCCTCTTCCACATGAAAAAAAGCAGAAAACATTTATTTAAAGGACAATCGCATAGAAGCCTCAACATCTAAACATAATATAGTTTTTTTCAGCATTTGTTGCTGCTTCTATCCATTTTGGGAGACTTGCTTTCAGTTTTTCAAAGAAAAGAGGACGTTTCTCAACATCTCTAAAGTTGAAAGCAGCAGGAGGTTGCAGTTTCTGCCTCTCACAATCCAATTAAACCCAAACACATTCAGTGATCTTGGTATTTTTAAAATGTATTCATTTATTATTATTATTTATTATTATTATTATTTTTTTTTGCTTTGACTTTCACCTTCCTTATGCAAGTGGATCATCTTATATGGTTTTCTCTGACTTTGGCACCATACAGTACACACTTTCATTCAAAAGTTTGGTCACTGTTTTCAGTTATATCAAAATGCAGTCTGAAACGTGGAGGGCAACAGTGCTATTCTTTACGTTATGCCAACCACTATAATTTGCAAGATCAAAATCTATACTGTGTACAGTTGTATGCAAAATGTTGATTTTCTGAGTGAAAATAAGTTTACAGTTTCTACAGAGACCAAAGTCAGAGACAATTTAATGCACAGTTGCTGTTTATTTGCTGGATTTAACATATTAGAAAACAAAGTAAAACATAAGATGTGACCTGTATAATATGTTGTATATTATGAATGGACCAAAAGAAATGACTCAAAATGACTTGGAAAGATTTCTGGTTCCACTGACTTAAAGTGTTTTTCCTTCTCCTGTAAATTTGTCATTTTGGAGATATAAGGTTTTGTTCCGACAGCAGCAATATATATATATATATTTTTGGAAAGTATTTTTACACTTTGTCTTTAATATTGTTTCTTTTTCTGTGATACTACAAACTAAAAATGCACTTATGCACCTAATACACTATCAATTCACAAAAAAACTTTTTAATTCTATTGCCTTTTCCCTTAAATGTCCTCTAAGTCCCTTAAACGCCTTCTGGAATCATTCCTAAGTTATTTTTTCCACTTTCTATTGCCATATTTCCCCTGCTTTTTAATGCATCCATTGATGGTGAAATGGTACATCATCTGTAAAATGTCTTCTGTAGCAGTGAGTGAAAACCCTCCTCCTTCATGTTTACTGTTGAGCCAGCAACTGTCTGACAGGCCAAATGGATTCAGACTTAAAAAGACCTGAGATTTACACTTAAACTAGCGTCTAATGGCAGACAGAGACTAATAGCTTATCACCTTCTCCTGTTTCCTCTTCATTTTTCCCGTGGAAGCTGTCAGCTTTCAGACTGCTGCTCCAGGCTCGGCTTCACCCACCTGAGGACAGAGGAGCAAAGTTCATCATCAGGTCATTTAACCTCAAGGCCTCAAGTTACTGCTGCATTATTCTTTCCCATTCACTAACTCTCTCTTTCTCTCTCTCACATGCGTAGAAGTGATAATTTATACTGAAATATTTTTTTTACAGGAATATGAAATATCTGTCTTTACGCTCGAATGCTATGTTCTGCATCTGTGCTCAGAAATAGAGCCATAAGTGGAAATAGGAGGACGTCACTCTAATATTCTCTGCAGTTCCCTGCGAGCTCTTCAGGGGGTTTAAATATCCTCACATGCGCACTCTATTATATAATGCCATGTTTGTTCTCACGCTGGGGGTATAAATAAATTGAGACAGATTAACAGTAATTGGCAATTTTACAGAAGACAAAATAATGATTATGTGAAAACTTTACACTTATGTGGCCAGACGTGTCCAGCATTCTTGACCTCATGTGTAACGTATTTGTATCTGTGCGGGTAATAAATTTAAGCAAAGCAGAGAGAAAGTGATGGCAGGTTTCTCCCTACATGGCTCTAGCTGCATATTAAGTTATAAGTGCCTGACACATGGAAATTGGCTTTTGCATTTTCTGCCCTCCTGCTCTTTTGGAATTCAGCCCAGACAATGTCTTTTTGAAGGATTACAGCAAACTCCAAAAATTGCAACCAAAAGGAATAGTTGCCTCCATTAAAGATTAGAGACTATAGAGATATTAAGGAGATGTTAAGTGCATGCTGAAAAAGATGCACTTAGCTTTACTGCAGGTGTATAAGGTGTATAATGTACTTGAATAGTTCTAAGATCACTTTTTAAGTAGAAACTGAATTTCTTTCTTTTCTTTTTCTATTTTTCCTTTTTTCTTTTCTTTTGGCATGGTGTGCCAAAACATCACAGGTGTTATTATGAAAATACCATCTGGTTCATTAATTTGAAGTGATTCCAGACAATTACATCCCCCCTGAGGAATGATACATGAGGCCAGCATACTCATAAAGTGCATGGAGCATTTTAAATATCACTCTGCAAAGAGAAGAACTGTGCTTACACCCTGAAAGACTTGATCACACTTGGTTTGATGGTCCACTATAGCTCATGTACAAACATTCAATTCAGACTAAACTCAGTGTTAAGGTTAAGTGTAGGGTTAGGTTTTGGGTTGAGGTTAAATGTAATTTTTTTTTTTTTCAGAATTTCCACAAAATTCAATTGTTAAGACTCATACAATCATTCAGTAAAGTGAATCAAATTGGTTTGATGTAAAATGCTTCTTTCTAGACTCACCAAATCAGAATTGTTCACAGTGGTGGTGATAGGAACCAGACGTCCAAAACTTTTAATGCCTCTTAAAGCCCCCTCACAGAAAATTATCACACAAAATGGTTACAAATATGCTGCCTGATGCCTGAAACATTAGAAGGAACACATAGATTCACTGATCATTTAGATAGCAAATAAAATAACTTCATTTAATTTAATAAATTTCTCTGCAATGCACCACCTCACACAAAACCACTCTGAATGACTTTGTTTACATCTTGGGTCCCAAATGATGCAGAAATAAATAAATAAAAATAATCAGTGGAAATCCCATTTAATGGATATTTAGTTGTATGTGGACCATCGAAACTAAAGACAAGGTGAGCATCTACAGTGAACCATCAAAATAAAGTGGTACCAATCAAACAAGTAAGAAGGAAAGTCCTAATGAACAGTTTCTGAGAAACGACAGATTGACGGGTTGAGGGAGACTGACAGGTCTTGGTGTGAAGACTGAAGGTGTGATTGAGTTTCGGAACAGAGATATGAGGACCTGGGTGTGACCTGCAGGGTGAAAGGTCGACCTGTCTTGGTGCTCTGTGACACAATGGGCCTGAGGGGGTTCCGAGGCGTCAGTCTCCCACACCCTCTGCTTAACCCCCCATCCCTGCAGGGCAGCCAGCCAGACCCATTTGTACCTCAGTGAATGAGACAATCACTCCCATCTGCTTCTGCTAAAACCTATTCTACTTATTTCATCAGTTAAATTAGATTTCTACTTACTTCTTTAAGCTTCACATTTATGCACCTAGCTTCACCTGAGGCTAGTGATGTGTCATTCGCAAATGAATCAGCTCTTAGAAGTAGCTCTATTAGGTGAACAGTAGGGGCCAACCCACATATCTAAAGCTTTTACTGGTTTGTTTATAAGTTTTTTAGATGAAATCATACATATTCTGTAGATCTAAAGCTGTTAATTGTGAGCAGCGCAGCTCTGGTCGAAATGCATGTGGTGAATCTTATTAGGATCTCAAATGTTCAGTAGGGCATAAAAATATAAAGCCAAATATAGAAAGCTTGGCAAGATGTGTGTTTGACTCTCACCTGCATGCAACCTAAGCAACATGAGCATGAGAGTCAGTGGTTGCATTGTTACTTGATATGATGTACTAAGTGTAGTGCCTTGCTGTTTTTACATTATGTTGTTAATTAGAAAGAGTTCATTGGCAGTGTCAGTACAGGAGAGGCTAAAACAATAATAGATTATACAGAAATCCTAAGACATTGATTTAGTTCTGAGACAAACTTTTGGCATAAAGCATATATGTTTAAAATCCATTAATGGTGGAAAGATATATGTTAGTCATTCTAAAATGGTCCCCAAAAATAACATATTTTTTTAGGTTTACCACCATTTTACCATTATCAACATTATAGATGGAATTATGGAACACATTTGTGGGTTCACTGGTCACGTTGGAAAGTAAATAAAATGACTAGATTATACAAAATAATGTAAAAACATTATTCAAATTAATGCAATGAGAACTTCTTGCTCATTTTGCCTAGATTGCACCCTCAAATATCAGCATATTATAAAGATTTCTAGCCACATCTAGCATGATCTGTTGGTAAGATGTTAGGTTGCATGCAGGTGAGAGTCAAACACACATCTTATCCATTATCAATTTACAACTCTGTGTAAACCTCACCTGCATGAACTGACCTTTCTGATGATTTAATTATAACCATTGCTTCACCTGTTTTTCCCCATTTCTGTATTTCCATATTTTATACTAATGCTGTTTGTTATCCGTTGTCAACCAGAGGAGGATGAGTTGCTCTTTTGAGTCTTGGTTCCTCTCAAGGTTTTTTCCTCTTGCTCTTAGGGAGTTTTTTCTTGCCACTGTCACCATTGGCGATGCTCATGGGGGCTTGGACCTAGATTTTTCTGTAAAGCTGTCTTGTGATGTGCATCTGTTGTAAAAAGTGCTATATAAATAAACTTTGACTTGACTCTCACCTGTATGCAGCCTAGGCAACACGTGCCAGCTCATTGCTATGATATGATGTACTGAATGTACTTTTTCACTGTTTTTACATTATGTTGTTCATTAGAAAGATTTCGTTAGCTATATAAGCATTAGATAGACTAAAATAATCAAAGATCATAATATCTCCAGAGTAATAAGATAATAGTGCTACTGAACAAAATGTCATCTAGAAACTAAAAGATGATGACCTGAGCCAATTAATCTGACTCACTGAACAGAGCCAGAATTGACTTGCACAGTATTGTTTTAAAGAGGCAGTAATTATCCACATAGATCTTCTGCAGTTTTGGAAGTTTTATTTTTTAAACCTGACTATAGTGTGACCTAATAGGTACCAAGACCTGGCCGACTAATGTTTAAAAACAGTGGTCATCTTTCGGACGATTTTGAAATTGACAAAATTGCCCGTAGGCTCCGTTAGGCCATTGATGAAGCCTATGACCCAAATGTTGCTTAATTTTTTGAGCTTGCCAAGTTAGCCTTCCTGTTTGTATGGAAACTGATTTTTAAAGATCATGATCCATGAATGTCGATCTCCTCTCGTTCAGAATTCAACAGATTTTTTTTAGCATTTCTGCATAATTCATGTGTTGAGATGTAAAACACATTCAGTCAGAGTGGTTTTATGTGAAATAAACTGTAGAATAAACTACCATCTCAAATTCCTTTACACTGGTGGTAATATATATAATGCAAATGTAGCCATTTTATTTCCAACAACTTGTGAGCCTCTCTTCTGAGTTTATATGTTGATAATGGTAAAATGTCGGGTAGTATTTTGCCACAATGAGTAGATTGAAAAAATTGATGTTTTAAGCCATAACCTCTTCTCAAAACTATCAAAAAACAATATCTCAGGCATCAGGCAGTATATTTGTAACCATTTTGCATAATAACCTTCAGTGAGGTAACTGTTTTTTTGGGTGCTATTTTGCCTTACTTGGCTCTGCATGTACCTCTCTGACCAGAGCAACTTTTAAAAAACATGTTGTAAACTCAAAACTATGGTAAAACAATGTCTCAGATACAGGCAAAATATTTGTAACCATATCATGTAATAATGTTGTGTGATGCAGCTTTGAGACACTAGAAGCTTCAGACATCTGGTTCTTATCACCAACACTGAGAACAGTTCTGACTGAGTAAGGTTCATTTTACACTGAACTGCTCTGAATAACATTCTTTACCTTTTAACCATTGCATAGCTTTCAAAAGATCTGAGGAAATCTCCTTCAAATGCTGAGCAGTTGACTCCTATTGTAGTACAGAATGGTTGCACTGCATCCACTCTCACTGCAGTGATGCCATTTCACATGTCACGTTTCAGGGCCCAGGCCAATCACTGCACAATCCATCAGTCTAAAATTAAACACAGATGGCAGGAAACAATAAGGCTTATTTTTGTCACTTGGGGATGCTGGTAAACAATGAAGGCATTTTAATGTGTTGTAAAAGTCATATATCAGCGCAGATAGTGGAGATAGAGGGGGCATTATTGAATGTTTAATGGCTGCAGAGAGATGGATCTTGTGCCAGTGCTGCAGGGCTCATGCGACCCCGCCACCAGATTAACTCCGATGCTCATGACTGCAACTGTCAGGGCCAAAAAAAATGAGTGGAAAAGAGTGAGAGCGACACACTAATTAGGTCTTTCCTGTGAGGAAGTTTATTTTCATATTTACTCCAGAGTGACGGAGGCCAAATCCCCCCCCCCAGGACTCGGCCATACAAACAGATCATAATTACTAAACAAATATTGCTGATTGCTTTTTGATAGGGTTAATGCTCATACTGCAACATGCCTCATTCACTGGTACATTGTAGTACTGCCAAAAGAAAGGTACTGGTACCTTAGGGACAAGGGACAGATACCAGACACCAGATACCAGACAGATACCATAGAGGTTTTTTGTTGGTTCTGAAGACACACAATAACTACTTTAAAGAGTTCTGTTCCTAGTTATTTCTGTAATAATAGCAAGCTTAAGTGGTGGGAAATCTGTGACCCCAGTATAACTGCTAATTATACATCAACCCAGAATGAATCATGGCCTAATATCACTTGGTCTAAAAATGTAAAGAATGCTTTGTCTGATTTGTGTGCTGATTTATTGTTCTGTGTTTTTAGTCACGTATGTGTCAAAAAGAAGGATACAGTCTGTTCAGCCAAGATTTCAGAGATGTCTGCTAGTGCCTATTAATGCCTGTTACATTATTACTACCATTACTGCATGATCAATTCACTTTAACCCAAGAAGCATTGGCAACAAAACATATTTTACCACGTTATTTTTAAAGAGGCCTATTGTTCACTAGCTGTATATTAGCAATGAAAGTCTAGAACCAACCATGGTTAAAATGGAGTTAAAAGGGGTTCTGTTTATTTTTTTCAGCAACTATGTGGGAATTCTGGTGAAATGTGCAGTACATCAAGGAAAATAAGAGAAAAAAACAGGAGTTTCCAAAGCTGGAGTTCAAAAAATTATTAAAAGATACAGAGGGAATGGGACAGCTAAGGACCATGCAAGACCTGGTAGACCACCAAAACTGATCATCAGATAAACACTACTCAAAGCGTTCACCTTGAAGAGGGAATAAAATCCAGCTCCACTTTTACTCAGATCTGAAATTAGTGATTTCTGTCCATCCTTCCACTGTAAGAAGACACCTCAATGCTCAATGAGTCTGAAAGGATGTGTAACTGCCAAGAAGCCGCTACTGAGAAAAAGGCATAGATAAAAAAAAGAAGAAGACAATTAGCAATTCAAACAAAGAAGCTGCTGGTGTTCTCAGAACACAAAATCGCTGAATATGTTTGGGATTGTGAGAAGCAGAAAATACAACCAACTTCTAAGACTGAACTTTGGAGCTGTGGAAAAGTATCCCTGTAGATTTCTTCAAAAAAAAAAAAAAGAATGGAAGCTGTAATAAAGGCAACGTGGACACACTAATTATTAAAAATGTTGATATATTCAGTTGTTGAGACTACTGGGTAACTTTCTGTTTAATACATATTTTCTGCATTCTCCCCCTGAGACTGAAAAATGAACATGGCTGTTTTTGACTAGAAATTAAATAAATGAAGTTTGCACAATATTATATGTCTATGAAATTAAATTGCATTCCAAGTATTCCAGGTCCATTCGTCATGAAATCTTAACGTAAAAAGCAGCTGGTGTTTTAGATAAACGAATGAATGAAGGGTTGTCTGTTACTTTTGCACAGTATTGTAAGTGAGTAATTTATAACAGCTTTAGATTTAAAGTAACAACAGATGGTCAAAATTATGTACATAATTAAGAACAAATAAAAGATAAGAAGCTAATATGTAAATGACACAAAGCAATAAGCCCTTCCATAGTAGTAGATGTGTATATATTTAACATCTTTGCTCAGTTAAACACAAAGTTTAAACCAACTTAACAAAATATAGTAAACTAAATAGGGATTCAAAAGTGTTATAAAAGACTAAAGTTCTCAGGTTTGTCTGCACTATTGGGGTAATGGCAAATCTGCAAATGCCACCCTCTGCTGGTAAAGAAGTATTATGTCAGCACAGGTCTGACGTTTTTGTGACTAGTCTGTGCTTCGAACAAAGCACAAACACATATTAGAGTGTTATCCATGACCACTCTGGTGCCTATGTGGCAGCTTGTCACTTTTTGAAGTGGTATTTTAAATGTTTGAAAGTTGTGATTTATCTACACCGGTGGTCACCAACCCTCCTCCTGGACATCTACCATCCTGCAGATTTCACCCCCACCTGAAATCTAACAGGCCTCATTCAACTAATCAAAGCCTTCTGAAGGCACTAAGGAGATGGATAAGGTGGGGTTGTTTTTGGTTTGCAGGAAGGTAGGTCTCCAGGAGCAGGGCTGATGACCACTGATCTATGCTATAAATATCTTAAAATCTGTTGGCCTGTGTAATGTTTTTCTTTCTGTTATACAAAGAAAACATCTAGTACTAGAAACACATGAAATGCTTAGTCAGAAAAACATAAATATCTTGGTTTTGTAATTTAATTTAAATTTAATTTAAACTGTGGACACAGAAATGTAAATCATTTTGCGGGTATGGAGTGGCACAAGTGTTGGGCTCCTGGGTGGCCCAAGCATTCACTCAATCATCAGGAGATCATAAACTCGAACAATGCCACAGCCATCCATGCCAGGAGTCCAAGTGGAGAAAATGTGGCGGCCCTCAACCCCCCTGAGCATGCAGCATCATGCAATAGTGTGGGGAAGAGGAAAAATCTCCCCCAAAAAATTTAAATAAGAAAGTTCAAATGAGAAGTTTCAGTTAGGTGAAAAAAAATCTGTGCAGTAAGTTGCCTTATACTTTTATTTTGATCTGACTTTTCACTTTCTACTGTGTAAAACGTTTTTCATCTTTGAATTAATTGACCATGTTAATAGAAGTTGTGCTGAGGATATTACACATGAATATACAACAATTCATCATAATTTCTCTCATATTATAAACTCTGCTTGAACAGATGTGGTGTTTCCAAAAGAATGAGCTCCTGTACATTGACTTCTTTATGTTAGCTCTTCCATCAACAGAGCTAAAGGCAAACTTCCCCTCTCATAAAGCCGTACTGAATCTGAGTTGGTTGTGAGAACGTTTTGTGTTGTTATTAAGCAGAGGCTAATAATGTTGCATGTTTCACTTGAATCACGCTTTGACCATTTCCTGTGTTGAAAGCAGTGAGTGATCTCTCCCCAAGGATAATTGCAGAGTATGTCTGAGCCTTTCTTCTGTGATTTCCTGTCCAATAAAACTACACTTCACTCCAGTCCATTTATCATTCCATCGCCACTGTGCTGTTTTCTAAATATAATCTAAGGTCTGCTAAAGCAGAGTTTCCCATGCCAACCACAATACAACTATCCCAGATACATCCACGGTTGCTTGATTATAGCATTTCCAATGACCTTAAGCATGTACAAAAACAGAATACATCAGTCCTACCATCCTCCATTTATTTGCATGGTCTGATAAGAGTTAGATATTTAATTGTAATGATGGTTGAGTGAGAGCTAAAGCGGTGAATCCATCGACGCAGGTTGTAAATCTGCAGAGAACCCAAAGAACGTAGCACTCAAGAACACACACAGTTCATGCTGTGGTTTTATTCTTCCGGGACTTTGAGCCACATGAGCACAGTTGGTGCTTGAGCTTCATTCTGCACTGAAAGGTTTTGGTGTTGAAGTTTCATTTGTCATATATTAGGAGACAATTAATTAAACTGTCATTTGACCTGACGCCTTTTACCTTCTGTAAACATTACATGATAAACTAGGCCTGGGCGATATTTAAAAATAATTGCCACAATATTTTCTTGTTAGAAAAATCTGGATTATTGATCTATCAGCTACAGATGCCTGTGGGAAACAAGCAACTATTCTGCTGAGTGCCCATTAAAAAGCAGCATAGGCCATCCACAGCTGACCAATCAGTATTGAAGATGACCAACATATAGTCGTATGCAAAAGTTTGGGCACTCCTGGCCAAATGATAAATGTGCAATCATGCTCTAGAGAAAACTATGAAAGCCCTGAGGGCCATGGTATGTTTTTTTTACTCCATTTTACTAAAACATCAAAGCCTTCATGTGTTCACGTTCAGTGAGAGGAGCTGCAGCTCACTGATCTGGTAAAAAAAAATTCTTACTATGATACACGAAATAATGCACAGCCACAGTTTCTGTTACTACACTGTGTGAATTTAAAATGCCAGTTTTTAATATTTCTTACTGCTACATTGTTAAAGTAAGATCGCTTTCAGATCTACCATGGTTTCTGCAGACCTTTCAAACTTTTCCTTTAGTTTGGTCTATTTTAGCCTGAACGCTCCACCCATATTCTAACTGAATAACTAATTTACGAGGGGATTCAACACCAGAGTGCATTTTCCTCAGTCTGCACAATCCTCCAGCTTTAACAGTTTACTCTTTATAGATACTTATACCATTCCTGCAGCTCAAGCTCCTATTAATACAAGACAAGCATTAAAACAATAGCAAAGTTATGTGTTTGATTTTGGCACATGGGACACAGAGCTCATTTTTGGCCAAGCATCAGCAACCTAATTGCTTGCATTCAAATCGACAAACCAATCATGAGCAAGAAGATGCTCAAGTATGTTTTATTACTGTTGCCATGATTGTGATGAACTTGAAACTTGGCAAATATGAGAGTAACCGAACACTTGCTTTCCTGAAAAACTGGTGCATGCTTTAGAAAATTAATTGGGTGTGAAAACAGCTAGTAGACTTTACTGTGTGAGGCTCAACCCAGTGAAGCACCAGTAAAGAGTCGAAACAAACATGGAGATGTGCTATTAGCATGACATGAAAGGTGGTGGCGCCAACCCTGTCTGTGGAGATGTTCTGCTTCTTTTTAAGTACAGATGTTACACCTCTCTAAAGCTGTACGGAAAATGAGTTTTCCTCAGATAGTATGTCGCATATTGGAAAAAGTAGGGAATTTGCCCTGTAATAAACCATTGCTTTAGAGTAAAACATTACACATACACCTTATCACCTTATCACCTTTGAAGCATCGTCAGCAGGTTACTTGAAATAAATCTCCTGGTTTTGTAGATGCTACATTTTGTTATGCCAATGTTCAAAACACTATCACACTGTAGAAAGAAATGGGTTTGTTGCTACTAATGTCATTCTGCAGATAGAATTTCTTTGATAAACATAATAAACAGAAATGATCCATCTTAAGTACATTACAGTCTCCTCTGGAATTCATTGTGTCTGGATTTTGTTTATGTCTAAAGTCTCCACCAGTAAACTCTTCTTAACTTACTCATATACTTCTCTGTTGGATATCTCAACGTGGAATATAACCTTACCTCTTGCCGCTGCTTTATCGTCATGGGAAGTGCGTATTATGGATGTCCTTAATTTTGCTTCAGTTGATTCACATGCTCATTTTTGACATGCCTGAGATGATTACCTGGCCCTCAAAACAGCTCCACAGGTCTTATCATGTTCCTCTCCCAGCATTCATAACACAGCTTCCCATGGTGGATTAATTCAAACCATGCTTTGTGTGATGGCACAGGGCGGGCCTCGCTCTGGGATTTCACTAAGCCATATTTCTCTCTTGGTCAGGGAGATAATGGTATGTGGAGCTGGTGTGTTTGCTGCCTGCCATTGGCCTTGAACGGATGTGAAAGTCCAGGTACAGGCTGGAGAGGAATCAAAAAGAATAACACTGTCTCAGTTCAGATCTGCCCAATGCAGACGGATGCTGCTTCGCAGACATGTTTTGAGTTAAGGCTTAGACATAATATGGCAGGATAAAATGCTTAGAAATAGCCTAGCAGGAGCTGTTTAAAGAGGAATGAAAGACATTTGATAGGTGAATGTCTGGTATGCTCTGGAGTGCTGATTCCTTAGGACAACCCTAATGCTGGACAAGGAAAGGAATTTCTCCCTCTTTAGAGGAAATCTCTTTCAAACAGTCCAAATTATACTATAGCTGCATTTTAAGGTGGTTAAGAATCAATAACAGGGGATTTTGACTGTTAAATTGAGAATAGTTACTTTTATTTGAGAGCTACTTGGGGAACTTAACAAAATTGCACCCTTGTGTCTAAAGGTTTATGGGCAGGCTTTAAAACATTACACTGAAGAGATTTCTGACTAGCCACTCACTCACTTACAAGTCTTAGGTTTCATGGAAATGTACTTTCCAGCCTGACAATCTTTTTCAACGGCCTTGAGTTTCCTCCGTTCACCTTCAGATACTCTCTCAGTGGTGGTCACGTATAATGAAATTATGCAGCACTTTGTCCTTTGTTGAAAAGAGCAATGTCAGTAGACCTAATGGTGTCAAGTTCCTCTGGTGGGCCAAAGGATGGAGTGACTCGTCTGTATGCCTTGATGGGTCCAAGCTGCTGTATCCACTATACTGAAAACCCAGGCCTTGCTTGATTGGGATAACCCCCGTTTGTCATTCTCTGTCTTCAGTCTGTCTCTGAGAAATACCACCATAGGCCAAAGGAGGAGGAAGGCCAGCACTCGCCCAAGACCTCCCAGCCTCGGCCTTCTGCTTGTTCTTCTGCTATTCTCTCTGCACCTACTTCATCATCCAGGCCCTCAAAGGGAGGGAGATTTCAGTGGCCAGATTTGTGACCCAGTTCTGACCCTTTTGTGGTCCAAGCTGGGCTTTCAAGGCTTGGTGAGAAAAATGAAGAGGTCACTGCAGCTCTGACTGGTAGTTCTGAAAGAAGAAGGATCAGACAAGCTACTAGCATTTAACCCTAAGAAGTTGACCTTAGAGTTAACAAAAATGCAGTTTTTATTGATCATTTCTTTCTCATACTTCATTCACAAAGTAGTGAAGATTATAAACTTTTAATCCATACTACATTTGTGCTTATAACTCGAAGATGAGATATTTTATTATGATTTAAATTTTATATATCTATAGTCTTGCTTGTTGGAGGGAAAAATATCATTTTTTGAGTATTAACCTTTATTCAGTCAGTGGCAAACCATTATTACTAGTGCAAGGCTTTGAATTCAGGGCACAAATGTCAACAAAAAAACCCACTTCTATAATAGTAAAGAAACAGTAATGTTGCTCTATAATAATTATAATAATGCTGATTTCCCTGTGAGGTTCTAGTATTTTATTAGTGCTAAGCTAAGGCTGATTTAAATGGACATTTCTGGAAATTTCTACATTAAACACAGACATTTGGAGCTCCTAAAAGACATTCAGTATTTTACCTGAAACTTGTGACAGACATATTAGCATGTATTTGACCTTGTAGCAGGTTCATAGTGAATTTTTCAGTAGAGAGCCCCAATATTGAGCTGCCACCCTGTTTTCCATTTCTGACAACACATTGATTAGCCCGCCACTCGTATTCAGTCAAGAAAGCCAGAAGGCCCAGAGCGATGTTTCCGTTCACTGATCAAATTGCTTTGTAGGCTTGTACAAACCATTTTATCACAACAATATGTGGGTCCATACATTAGCAGTGCTGTGTTTAGATCATGTGACAACAGCCTCACCATCAGCAAACTCACTGTCAGTGTTGGGAGGGATACTTTTAAAATGAATTTCACTACAAATTACAGAATACATGCTCTTACATGTAATTTGTAATGTATTCTGTTAGATTACTCCCAGTGAGTAATGTGTTTTAAATACTTTAGATTACTTAGATTACTTCAACATTGTCTTACATTATTATTATTACATGTAACAGTGTGAATGAATTCTCACAATGCTGCGACCTAAAGTAGACTGAACCCAGCAGTCACTCTAAATGTACATTAACACTTGCTGCAGAGATGCAAGTTATGACTATATGTAAATAGAAAAGCAGTTTGACATTGGCAAAACCGAATGGTGTCATAACAATTGGCTGGTCTCCACTCCAGTGGTTTGTTTGTTTGCTGGACCTACTTAGCAAGCTAGCTACTATGCCAACAATGCTAACAGGCTGATCTGCAGTCAGCTAGCAATGTGGCTAAGAAGGTCGCTAGGTAGGCAGTTTGACCAGCGAGAATTCAACTTTGGCAGGACAAAAATAAAGCTTACTTCAAAATGTTTCTTCAAGTTAGAAGTGGAGTCTTTGGGCACTATGAATGTGAAATGATTCTTTAATTTCCAGGACAGAAATGTGTTCTTAACCTGGCTGTGTGTCAACTCCATCCTTTTGTGTTGTGTGTGGACAGGTAGGCTACAATGTGTGCATAGCCTGCTATGTTGCAGATTATGCTGTAAATCAGGGGCTTAAGGGAAATTAGTGAAGCCTTTTAAATTTAAGAGAGAATAATGCAGACTTATAAAAGTAATCCCCTTAAGTATTCTATTGATTTTAAGAATGTAACTGTATTCTGATTACCACCTATTTAAATTGTAAGTGTAACTATATACAGTTACTCATATTTTGTATTCTAAATATGTAATGTTGGGGAATACATTTATTTAACTGTATATAGTTACAGTACAATTGCCATAGAGAAAAAAATATATGCGAGCTGCTATGCTAGTCACTTTTCTACAGCCAACAGGTTATTCAAAGCAGTACATGACTGGAGAGCTGTGTTTTACCGGGTACTGATGGGAAAAAATTATCATAGAGGATCATCACTACTCTTTACAGGCAGAAATGATGGAGTCACCCATAGGTAACGCTAGGCCATATAAAACCGCACACACACAAAAAAATGTCTAAGACACCAGCATCAGCAAAGAAGCAGGGTAATGTTGGCATTGTGTTTTCCAGCTGGAAGAGTAAATTATTTGCTTAGCTGAGCTGCTGCCAGTCTGACACTTTCTCTGTAACGTCAGCTTCAATTGTAATAGCAAAGTTAGGGAATAATTTATACTTAAAGTCAGAAATGGCTTGATCTCATACAAAATTATGTAACGCTGCTCGATGCATTCCTTGGACAAATAACTGGTTATTACTGGTTGTGACAACATTCGTGTCAGTTATTGACTACACAGAATTGAAAAACAAGTTATCAATAATTTCCTTCTGAGTGATGCTGATAAAACAGATGTAGACTTTTGTTCCACTGTCAAATGAGGGGAGGGGCACTGCCTCTCCACAACTCCGGGGGCAGTATAGACGCTGTATTTCATCCACACCAATAGGTGCCAGTATACCATTCCAATTCTATACACATTGCTGTACTGGTTGTTTTGTGAGGCAAAGTACAAAATCGATTATTGCTCCTTTAAAGCGAGACACTGCTGGTGAAAAGGGGATTTTTTAAAAAAAAAAACATTACACATCTTTACAATATGGTTCCACACATTTTTGCCAGCTGCTATTCTTACAAGCAGTTTTTGTATTGGAAGTTTTGCAAAAATTACATTTAGATATACAAATGGAAAGTTATCTAGCATGCATATATTATTATATTTTCAAAAAACAAAAATCTAAGCTTTGGATAATGTTAGAATTAAAATATTTATTTCATTGTGAAGACACAGAAGATTTTACAGAACAGAATATTAATCAACAAAACACTGCGCACTTTTATAAATAAATGTTTTTAGGTCATTTTGTAGTAAATTATTTAGCATAAATGCATACATTCGTAATATATTAGGAAATCCTTCTGTAATGTCACTCAGAATAGGGTTAGAAATATATCATAAATATTGAAACTGACATATTCTAGACACTGACATTATTGGTTCTGAAAAGCTGATTTTGAGAAAAACAGTCTTAAGAATGGGCCTCAGAACTGACATGCACTATTTGCATGAAAGTTGTCATTAGTACAAGTGAAATATTTCTATTTGATTCTAGGGGAAACAAGCTTTTCAGTAATACATAACATGACATGGTTGTGGTAGTGTGGGCAGAGCTAAGCCTTCATTAATGTTAACTTTTGGAAATGAAATGCTGAAATAACATTTCTTCTTGAGTTTTGACATTTTTATTACAGTTTAAAAAAAAGGCATTTAATATGAAATTCATACAAAAAATGAAAAATGATGAAACTAAAATGAAGGGTCTTGTGTAAAAGAAAACACTTTGTATCAATGTTTTAAGGACAGGTTTGATTGTCAAAAGGAAACATCAGGATCAGAAATATCAATTATTCAGAATCAACTTGGCCATTCTTAACCATGAGCAGTGCCACCAGCACGAAAAGCTACCATCATTCCTGGAATTGGCATCCTTTACGTCTTAGTTGTATGCAGTGGAGACCTTTTATGTTGCCAGTGCCATAAGTAATAAATCTAGGCTTTAAACTGCTTCTCTGATGTCTCCGTAACAGTTTCCATCCAGTTTCCAACCAAATGAAACTCCTCTCTGCTGCACTAATAATCTTACTGAGTGTACGCTACCGTTTAACACTTCAAATCAGGTATATTTCATGCTCATTATATATATGTGTGCATGCGGGCTGCTGTTTGTCCTCTGTAATTTGTGCAGTTCATCTTCCCTTTAAGTGAGTCAGACTCGGCCTCTTGAACCACTGTCTCTCTTGGAGCCAGAAATAATCCGCTGCTTCTTTTCATTACCTGTGCCTTAATGAGCCCAGTGATCTTCTGCTAACCTCAAAAAGTGAATGCAGAAATGGTACGAGCTCGGGAAGAGTTCAGCTGCCATCTGTTCTAAAAGGAGATGCTTTTTTAAAGCTATATGAAGTCAGTGCGGGGTATTTAATGTATGTGGCTTATAGAGTGGCACTTAGGTTATTTTTGGACAGAAGTGTGTCTGTTTGAACTTCATATTCCTCTGTCATTACATCGTTGGAGCAGCCTCAAACCTGCTGTAGGTGTTCTTATGTGCAATTTTGCCCTTTATAGCGTTCAGAATTCAGAAAATACAGTGGGTGGTTCCAGAGAGTCATTACTTCTTGTCCAGTCTGTTGTAGCAGATTAAGCTGGGCTCAAAGGTTCAGCAGTGGGTGTGAGGGTTGTAGCAGCTTTAACTTCGTCTTTCTGTCTGCCTTCCCCGCTAAAGCCCAATGAATAATGAATGCTATATTTGCTTTTCAATTTTCACTGCCATCAATATCTGACTTGGTGCTGACCTTGAACAGCACAGCCGCATATTAACTAAATCCCGGATTATAAGATAGTCAGAGCAGACACGAGGCCTCTTGATGCCTCCTTTCACTGGATTACATAAAGATAATGAATGTAACTGAATAATGCAGAATCAAGATTCATTGTGAAATTAGTACTAATTTGTGAGCAAATTTTGCTCTGTGTAAAATACAGTACGTTATTTAGAGACAATACTTTCTATTTCTGTTTCTTGAATCTCTACTTCTTGACCTTCAATTCATTTAGGGAGTGGATTAGCTCTGCTACTGCTTAAAAATACTTGTAATGTCTGTCATATTAGTAGTTCTTGTTATTTTTTAAAAATACAATTTAGAATTAAATAATATTAACCAGATGTATATCTGTTAATATATATATCTCCATTTTTTGATGTTTTTTCAGTCATTTTTCATAATTTGAAAAAACCTGTTGTGCTTTACATTGTGTGTAGATTTCATGATGAATGGACTAAAAGAAACGGCCCAAAATGACAATGACAGTTTTATTCTGACAACTGTGATATATATTATTAGTACTTGAGAACATTATTACACTCATAAGTACTTGAGAAATTATTGCATAGTTTATAATATATACACAATGGGATCCAAAAGTCCAAGGACACAAAAGAATTTTGCATTATTTTGCCTTTTTTTCTAATTTAATACAATGATATTTTTTTTCATTACAAAAAAATGATATTACACACTTTTTTTTTCTTGAATCTTTTTTTGTATCTAGTATGATCCCCTTTTCCTTTAATGACAGTGTAAACTCAAGCTGGCATGAACTACACAAATTTGTGCAACTGCTTCTGATAAGTATATCTGATCCATCTTAGAATCATGTGAACATGAGCTTCAGTGGAAGTAATAAAACTCAGAACTAATTCTAGTGACTTAGAAATAGTGCAGAATCTTAAATATGTCTTATTCATTGTAAAAATCACTGTAAAAATCTCCATTTACAGCAATTTCTCATTAAAGTACCCAAAATTTGCCAACATTAGACACGATGGATATTCATCATTGTTACATCATTCTATATTCAGCTTTCTCAGTCATTTTGGAATTACTGACAGCTCTGTTTATTTTTCTGGACACATTAAAAATGTCTTGTTTACAGCTCCCTACTATTGATTTGAAACCTATGAAGTTGTTTAGTACTAGTTTCACATTGGAATCATTCTAAATGTGTACTTGCAAAAAAGTTTTTTTTTTTTTTTCTTAAAAAAATATATATATAAAAAAAGTTTGAACAGCACTACATGAGACTCTCAGTATCTCCTTATTGGCATAGATTGGTTTTATTTTATTTATTTATTAGGGTTAGGTTTAAACATAGCAGTATTTAACTACACTAATACTTAGTTCAATGGATCCTCCCACACAAACACACACAAACAAACACACACACAACAAAAAAAAGATAAAATTATGTCTGTGTCACCACATTTTGAGGAAAACGTAGTTTTATAGATTTTAAACTGTACATTTATAGTACTTAAAATTGCCACATAAAAACGAGAAACATATCAGTAAAAAAAAACTCAATAAATCAGATTCAGTTGTTAATTTCTTGTTTTCTTTCAAAAACCCATCCACTATATCCTGTTCTCTGGTAGTGTTTTCGGGGCATCGTTCCTCAGTAGATATTATTACAGTCAAAACGGTCTCACATATAGCAGAATCAGAGCCTTTCCAAACATACAGAGTATTTTCAGTGCTGATGAACAGGCCTCGCTGCATGTGGTCCTGCCGTTTTAGCCCAGCTCAGGCCTCATTGAAAACCATGTGCTTCTCTGTGCTGACCTGTGGAATGTGCTTTCTGCAATCTCTCTCTTCTTCATTTGGCAGAAAGATATGCTGGCCTCCAGCAGTCAGCCGGTAAAGAGCAAAGCCTCGGATTCAGAGGCTTTAGGACCTGCCAAACACCCTGTCACTTAGCCCAACACTCCATGTCTCTTTTGGCTTTATATCTTTTAATGTATTTACCTCCCACTCACTCAACCACCCACATATGTCCGATTTCCTTGTTTATTTATCAAAGAGCCCTTTTTTTCCAAGCCCACATCTATAGGTCCCAACAGTCAGTAAGAGCTCATGCTTCACCTCCTTCACAGAGCTGCACGTGGCATGGAGAGAAATATTGGGGCCAAAGCAATTGGCTGCCTGAAGTCAAGGCCTGCTGCACTTCATCTGTTATGTGCAAATCCAACAAGTCAGGGAATATATCATTCTGAAGCCTTATGGAGTAAGTGTAGCTCAGGAAAGATTAGAAACTGTTCATGATTATATGCTAGAGTACAATTTAAGTTAGAAATGGGCCTCCGCTGCTGCAGTGTTCAACTAAAAGGATGAGTAATATAATAAAATGAAGTGCAAATTATTACTCTAGTATAATTTCAAATATTTATCTCTCTTATTTGCCATTTCAATTCATTTTCATCAACTTTCCAAAACTGGAGAGGATGTAAAGTACTACACATGAGAACTATTTCTAAATATTTGATTATGTTGTACTTGTTTTCTTATTTGAGGGCTGTGAACTTCACTAATTTGAAACGAGATTTATCCTACTCTTCATTTATCCTTCTTAACTTTTCTAACACCTTGTTTCTTTAGCAGGAAGGCAGGGGGGTGCCCAAGTTGTCCTGGGGACCACAGTGCAACGTCTGTGGTGGGCCGAGGGCCAAAAGGACAAACAATTTACAAATAAAATATGTAGATTTGTTGCAATTTTAGGTAAAATAGGTAGATTTGTTGAGTTTTAACGTATTAAAGTAACATTATATTTTGTTACTAAAATGCTTAAAAAACACAGAAATGAATGAGCTGTTTATTATGGAGCCCTGCTGGTGACATTGCGTATAAATACAAATAATACATGGCTATGACTTAGTAAGGCGTGGGTAGAGGATCCTAATGCGTGGCCACGACTTAGTAAGGAGTGGCAGTGAGATAATTAAGCCTTGACCACAGCTTAATATTTTTATTTCTATGGTATGTCACCAGCAGGGCTCCGTAGTATATTGTCATTGCTGGAACAAAACCTTGTATCTCCAAAATGATAACTTTACAGGGGAAGGATGACAGTTTGAATGACAGTTAAAACGAGATTTTTTAGGTAATTGTGGAACATTTCTATTGCTACGTTTGTCAGGAAATTTTAAGAGATTGTAAAAGGCAGCTGGCATTTTCAAATCTAGTCAGTTCTAATGGAAAATCACTTTATCAGAGTAATATTAACAAGTTATGTTGTTCTCTGCTCAAGTGAAGAATCTGTTCTGCCACTGCTTATCAGTTCACTCTCAGCGTGATTACAGTGTTTCCATTTGTCAACAAATATTTGCAATGTGAAAGTGGCAAATAGGAGCTGATGACAGGTTTCACACAAATGCAGTTTACAAGCCTGTCATCAGTAATTCTAACTAATGCAGCTATTTGATTTGTTTTTTTTTTCCTTTTGCTGTGTCACTGTCCCACAACAACAGTGGTGGTATTTCAGTTCTGCATCAATAATAAACAGTAAGATAAACATCAAAGTGCCCGATAAGATATAGGTGCAAAACAGGACATAAACGCCATGTGTCATCTCTATCATAACAAGACCTTCTGTCTTTGAAATGGTACTAATTTGACCGGAGAAGGAAAAACACTGATTTTATCCTTATTTTTGATGTATGTCAACATCATGAAGTGTGATTCTAAGAAACTTTAGAACATGTTCATAGGTGCTTTTGTCATGCGATGTTCACTCGGTGTAAAGGGAACCCTGTGTTTCCAAATAGAAAATAAATACATATAGAAAATAGTGTTCTGGTAATCTAAGGTTTTGATATGACTGCCATGATATGTGTAGACAGTATGAGCCAACATTACAATAGGCCAAACGGAAAGAACCAGCAGTTTGCAGCAGTCACTGAAGTGCAGTTAGAACCTGGAGTTCTTTGATGGCTGAAGAGAAAAGACTATTCCTGAAGCGACTCATTTCGCCTGAGGGAAGCAACAGAAATGTGAGGTGTTCTGGGTGAGAGAAGTCAGAGGTCATTTTAGGTCTTTTTTAAGTCCTTTTCTCCATGTACTTGATGTACAGGGATTGTTCCTGTAAAGCCATGGCAACATCATATAGCAGACTCGATAGCTGCTTGACTAAGTGAAGAATACTGCAGGTACTATACTGCAGGTACTACTGCTATAGAGTTGTACCTGCAGTATAGAAAGTAGCCACCTAGACAGTTTATCTCTGCAATCATCCAATGATCACTGTCTGGCACAGCAACACTAACCAAACAATCCCCAACAAACACTAACGTTCTAATTTTGGGAATTGTTTTAGAATGGTTAGATAAAAACCTGAAAAACCAAATGAACTGGTAGTAAAGGAGAGAAGATTCTAAACCTGCGTGAGTATCGGAGAGCATTCTAGAACAATGTGAATGAGGGAGAACAATCTAGAACCGCATGAGTGTGGGGACCATTCTAGAACAATGTGAATAAAGAACATTTTAGACCTGCGTGAGTCAGAGCCGTATAGAGAGAGAGTAGCGTCAATGGAAGTTCAAAATGCTTGATGGTCACGTGATTCACGTAGACTTCAGATAGTTCCAGGAAGTTCTTTGCGGGCAATTTAAACCCATAAACACTCAGCGAAAGAATTGTGTCTTTTGGTACTTTAAAGTCAATAAATGCACTGATTTACAATATTTATATAGAAAACCAACATGTGTGTGTAGTTACAACAATCTGATATATTTAAAAGTCAAATTCGCTACTGTTTGAGGATTAAACAGCTGTCGTTACCTGCCTTTTTGACATGTTAGGTTAATGTGAACATGGTTTCAAAGTGTGTTTTGGTTGTTGCATTGCTTTGACTTTTCAGTATTATAGATATTATGTTCTTAAACATGTATGGTAGTTAAGATCAGTCATATGCTAATGTTTATTGATATACTTAGAGGGAGGGGAAGGGAAGGAATGTTTCAAAATTGAGATCAGATTAATTTTCAAGATAAATAAATATAATTAACATATATACATCTTTAATTAATGGTTGTTTCAGTAATCCCAAGGCCTAGATCATTTTAATGACTTGATGACCACTGTAAACTCTATGACTTTCCAAAAGGACAGAAGGAGAAGGAGCCAAAGAAATTTGTTTGGCTTGCATATGAAAAAACCTATATTAAAAAGTGTACATTAAAATACATCACATCCAGACAGGACAGGACATAATAAACACATCTATTTATATTTGTTTGTACACATATAAACATATTTTATATATCTTGTCTTTTTACTATGCACATATTTACTGCGATGGATTCATTAAATAAAGCTATAATGAACTCAAACATGAATAGCCTGGCGGCAGTTTGTCTGTGCCCTTTTCTCCATGTTGTCCTTGCATATAGTCCCCACCATGGTTTGCTCTGCTGCATGGAGATGCTTCAATCACTCGGAGAAAGGAGTGAAAATGTTTGGTTTCTCCACTGACAGAGAGAAGAAAAAACTGCTGGCTCAAGTCAGCAGGAGCAATTACTAAATTACTTACCATCACTGAAGATTACAACAACAATGTGACACTGCATACGTTTCACAAACAAAAGCCACGCCACTGGGAAGCTTAATGTTTTATTTGTTAAAAATAAGGAACAGGTAAAGAATTGCAAGACCCAGGGAATTGAGACTCAGGGTGCAGGGTGGGGGTGCTGTCTTATCTCTAGGCTGAGTTGAATCCCCCCGTGGTTCTTGCCATTAATCCAAAATCAACTAAACTGCAACATAATGTACAGATAACAGTCAACAGAATCACAAAGCCTGCAAACACTCAATCCATAAGTCTTATATTTGTTTACTCTTTAAAGTCTCCAATATGCGCTCTAAATCCACATCAGTAGTGACGTATCACGAAAATAGCTCTTTCTTTTTATTGTGTAACTTACATTAGCTCGTACTCCAAAATGGATACCGATATTCTCATTTTATCTCCACCTCCACTCTACAAGCTCGTACCCCAATGTTATATTTAACTAATATTTAACTCCCACCCACCCCGTGAGAAATCACATTTAGAAGCCTTTTCTAAGATTCAACAACGATGGATGAAATGACATTAAGAGCAGGGATTTGACCATTACTAGGCTGTTTATGGTTAACATTATGGGTTGGTAACTTTACTCAGTACCCCAGCCTGATCTGTTATCTGTTAATGTTTCTTAAATCTACTAATTTAGTCGGGGATAATCCACTGACATACTTTAATATACATTTTAATTTGATTCAGATGTGCTTATTATGTACAAACTGATTCTTTAATTGTTTTACCCTTTAAAAGTGAATCACAACCGGTCTATTCTGCTGCAACTCGGCCACGCTGCTAGTATTTGCTGCTAACTTCTGGGAACTATTGAGAGGCTCCACGATCCGCCATTGCTGTAAAAAAAATGGTCCATTGGAGTGAACAGAGTTGACGCAACTCTCTCTCTATACGGCTCTGGTGTGAGTGAGGGAGAACATTCTAGAGCAGTGCGAATGAGGAAGAACATTCTACAACTGCATGAATGACGAGAAAAAAATAGAACAGTTTGAATATGGGAGAACATTCTAGAATTCTGTCAGTGAGACATTAAAAAACTGTAAGAAATTTTAAAGAAATTAAATAAGTCATTTCACTTTTAGCCTAATTCAGTTTATTTGTTCTAAGTATTTACTTCAGGTCATTTATTCAGCTTAGCTATTTTTGTTTTTATTAACTATTACAGGGTAAAAAGCCTATTTTGCACAACTCAGCTTTAGCTGATTGGCTAAACTTGGTTAATAAACAGATTATTAACCAAAATAGCTAAACAGCTACTGCATTCTTTTTTATTTTCTTTCATTTTGTCATTTTAGAAAGAAAAAAAAAACAGCGGCTCTTCATGATGTCTCTTTTTTACAGTCTGTTATAATAGGTTGGTAGCTAATTTAGCTAAAGTAAGCATATGCTCAATGTAACGGAAGTGCTCAGGTAGCCCAGTCAGCAAACCCATTGAAATATTAATGCTTTTTGACCATTATATCTTCTTGGCAAATGTTTTAGATGTGTAAAATGCCACATTTGGTCATCAAATTGCAGCATCCTGGTCTTCTTAAAAAAATCTGGGTAAGAAAAACAATTCAATAGCTAACAATAATAGCTAAACACTTACATCTAGCAATGTATCTTGGTAATGTGGTCATGTATTGCTGCCTTCGAAGTGACTGAAGTACCTTCATCACAGTGCTGCCTCCTGGACTTATGAGACAGCATAGGCAGCAAGGCATTGAGGCTGCTGCCTTCAGTTTTGGACATGTTGCCATACCACACAGTGATAGACAATGTCAGAATGCTTTGGATGATTGCAGAGTACACATGTATCAGCAGCTGCTTGCTTACTCCACACTTCTTGTGTTATCTGAGGAAAGGTAGTCTCTGATGGAGTCTTCTTGATAATATTGCTTGTAATGTTGCTGAAGGTTCTGAGCTGCTGATACATACAGTAACCAAGCACATTAAGACTGTAGTAATATAGTAATACTGGGTAGGGCCTCCATTTGCTCTCAAAACAGCCTCAGTTCTTTGTGCCGTGGATTCTACAAGCTGCTGGAAATATTCCTTTGAGATTCTGGTCCGTGTTGACATGATTGCATTATGTAGATTTTTCAGGTGCGCTTTCATGCTGCGAATCTCCTGTTCTACCACATCCCGAAAGTGTTCTATTGGATTTAGATCTGGTGACTGAGGAGGCCACTGAAGAACACTGAACTTATTGTCATGTTCATAAAACCAGTCTAAGATAACTTTTGCTTTGTGACATGGTGCATTATCATGCTGGAAGTAACCATGAGAAGATGGTAAATTGCGGTCTTGAAGGGATGCAACAATATTTAAATAGGCTCTGGCATTCAAGTGATGATTGATTGGTATTAACGGGCCCAAAATGTGCCAAGAAAACACCTGCCATTACACCACCTCCACCAGCCTGGACTTTTGACACAAGGCAGGTTGGGTCCATAGATTCATGCTGTTGGTGCCAAATTCTGACCCCATCCTCTGTGTGCCTCTGTAGAAACTGAGATTCAGCTGACCAGGCTATACATTTTTTCCAGTCTTCAGCTGTCCAGTTTTGGTAAATCTTTTCCCATTGCAGCATCAGCTGCCTGTTCTTGGCTGACAAAACTGGAACCCGACATTGTCTTCTGCTGTTGTAGCCCATCCACCTCCAGGTTTGATGTGTTGTGCATTCTGAGATACTTTTCTGCTCACCACAACTGTACAGAGCTTGAACCAATCTGGCCATTCTCCATTGGCCTCTCATATCAACAAGTCATTTCTGTCTGCACTGGATGTTTTTTCTTTATTGCACCATTTTGAGTGAACTCTAGAGATTGTTGTGTGTGAAAATTTCAGGAGATCAGCAATTATAGAAACACTCAAGCCAGGCTGTCCGGCACCACCAATCATGCCATGGTAAAAATCACTGAGATCACATTTTCTCCCATTCTGATGGTTGATGTGACGATGCTGGCCTGTTTCTGCATAATTTTATGCACTGCTGCCAAACGATTGGTTGATTAGGTAATTGTATGAAAGAGTTGACGTATCGGTGTTTCTAATAAAGTGCTTGGTAAGTGTGTATGCTCCCTTCCTATTTGAATGAATGTGTGATAGTTATTGGTTGGTTACTGATTCTAATGCCCTGTTTCCATTTCTGTAATTTCCAAAGGTCTGTGATTAGTTCATTTGCAGATTAGTTAGTTTTGGAGGTGCTGAGGATGAGGTCTTCATACCATGTTACACAACAGGCCACCTCCTGGTGGTAGAATGATTTATAATTCTCTCAAATCATATGCAGATGTAGTGGATGTATAATACATTAATCCTGCCAACTTCATTTCAACCTTTTTTTTAATATTTTAAGGCTTAACCACACTTCGCAGAGTGTATGTGCATGCATGTGTTTGTGTATGAAGGTAATTTATGACCCCCTGCAGCTGTGTAAATACCAGTGTTTGGAAACATTCCTCAGTGCAGATGAAGGCCTGCATTATAATAATGGGCCATCAGCATATCATTCATCTGAGAATAAAATATGCAACAAGTTTACATTTGTTTTGCATCCATTTATCACTGATGTCATTATGCTGCCTAGAGTAGCATAACATATTAACATAACAAAATGCTGGTAATCTAAGGACAATACATTTTTATTGTTTGCTTGTGGAGGGTCCTGAGGCAGGCGACATGGGGTGCATAACTGAATAAGAACAATACAGAAAAGCAGTAATAACAATAACAATAATAAGCAGTATTAGTTGATAGATACTGTAATAAAACCATATCATTGTTTGAAAAAAGTATTTGACTGTGGATTAATAAATCATAACGCACCCCCTTCAATCATGCCAAACATTTCTCAGTTTAGGTTCAGTTATTAGTAAAAAGGCAACTCAAACACAAAGGTCAAAGCCATTTTTGAAGATGTTGACAGAATCTGAAATTTCTGTCAGACTGTTTGGACTTCAAAACATCCCCGGGTGTGAATTGCACTGCCATTACTCGGAGCAAGTTCACAGGTTTTCGGTAAGTTCACAGCTGCCATCTCCTAAACTGCTCTAATCAGGGCCGCCACCGCAGGCCTTTTCTCTCCCTCATTAGTCAGGATGACCTCTGTGATGTCACGTGTGCCGGGTGACAGAGGGAACTCATCAGGCCAAGCACATCAAAGTTTATTTACCCACACAGCCTCAGTGTGGCTTCACATTACAGACAGTGCTTTCATTTCTCTAACAGCACATAATCTGCCAGTTACATTATTCATGCACATTATGTCTGCAGTAATATGTGTAGGCGTTTGACGTGACTAAGTCATACACAGGTTTGCTCATGGGCTTGATTATGCATGCACTGTATGACAATAGAGTTAACATAAAGGTGCCAAAGGTCCCACCACAAAAGCTTTTGACTGAAAGGGGAACTGCACTAATTTTTTTTAAAAATTGCCTAGTTAAATGGTTAAGATGTAAACAACGTCATTCAGAATGGTTTGATGTGAAATGCCCCACTGTGGAGAAACATACTTACTAAGAACTGTTCTTAGTGGTGGTGATAGAACCAAGACATGTGAAGACTTTAATGCCTCTGAAAGCTACCAAACAAAGAGTTATTACATGGAATGTCATGGACATGCTTCCTGATGACGGAGACATTGTTTCATGATAGTTTTAAAAAAACGTTTGGTCTGAAATAATCTTTTTTTAATCCATTCAAGGCAGAGAGGTATATTCAGGGTGTTAGAAGGCAAATAATAATACAAATAATTGTTAATTATTTTTTTTAAACCAAATTTTAGTATTCTTAACATTACATATAATAGCTCAGAAGACATGTGTGGGTGTACTTTGGAAAAACAAAAAACTGCTGCAAACAGTAAACTTTATTTGTTTATGATACCAGATTTTATCATTTTTAACATTACATATAATAACTCAGAAGACATGTGTAGGTGTACTTGTTGCTTTGGAAAAACAAAAAATAGCTGCAAACAGTGTGACCCCTGGTTCCTATCTGAGTTGCTAAGTTTCTCCACAATGAGCCATTTCACATCAACCCACTCTGAATCACTTTGTTTACATCTAAACCACTGAACTGTGTGGAAATTTTCAATTCCCCTTTGACCAAAGCCAATAATTTCAAAGGCAATCAAAAATAACACTATAATAATCAGGGCAGCTTAATAATATAATAATATAATAAAAACATAACATAATAAATAACGTAACAACATAATAAACACTAATATGCAAGAATGTTTTATTTGTAGCCATTTAGCCATAATGGGTGAAAGCCAACCAGTTAAAAAGAGAAACATTGACTTACACTGAAAATATAAACATATCTAGCAAACTACATTGTATATATCAGTTATGCACTTTGCCAGGCCGATCACTGAGCTCGACCTAAATATTTAGGTATTTTTATGTTTTATTTTCGCAAATACTTATCGCATTAATAATATTTGAACATTTGTCATATTTTAAATTTTTGGTATGCATGTATATCAAGCATGTATATATCTAGCAGTACCACCATGACCCACTGGGGGGCCATGACCCACATGTTGAAAACCACTACCATAGACAATCTGATTTGGTTCCTTAAAGAGCCTTTCAGTTACAATTACTACTACTACCAACAACAACAACACATTTTTAAAGTGCGCATAATGTAAAGGTTCTACACTTATTAGAGATTTTGTTAATTCTTTCCATGAATACCATGTCAACAAGAAACTATGAACGCATTCATAAGGCATCATAAACATGGCCATATGTATTACTATTTAAAACATTGTCAATGCCAAAGAAACTCAATCCCAAAGCCTGCCAAGTCATAAATGCATTCTGAGCAGTACCATGTTTGCCAAGGTTTATTTAAAGTTTCCTTTAGTCTCAAATATACCTCACTTCACTTATAGCTCACAAATACAGCTTATAGATTATTAAAATTAGATTATAGTATGTCAGTAAATGCTAATATGAACCCATTATGACAAGTATATGAAATCTGTCACTTTATTTGAAGCTTGTTCCCAGAACAATGGACTGTTGCACTGCATGTTAATCAAATGAAGTTGCATTCCACGTCATTTCGGACCATTTTTACTGATCCATTCCTCATGAAATCTTAATGTAAAGAGCAGCTGCTGTTTTCACATTGTGTAAAAGAAATAGTTAATGGTTACGTGGATTTCATACAACAGCGATGATTTGCAGGTTTGTCACTGAAAGAACAGATTCTCATCATTCCATTTTAAGTAAATGAACATGAACCATCACACTGTGATAAAAACCTTAAAAATAGTTGAGCAGCTGGTTGCTTTTGTATCTGAATTCCGATATATTCATCAAGAAATGGTGTGTAATCTAATAATCCTCTGCGGTTCTCTGCACATGCCTGGCCTGTATTACCCAAACACTGTGCCACATACCGCGAAAATTCATTTTCCTCCCTCACCAGGCTTCTCTCTGCGGCATTCTTTCTTTTCATTTTCATGTGTGGCCCTCTCCTTAGTGAGACGTGCCCGCTCGTGCTGTCAGATCTATTGGTATATGGGTTTGGAGCATAGCCAAAAATGAAGATTATTACAGAGCTCAAAAGAACCAGTAATGTGTGATGCCAACTCAAACTCTCTTTTCTTTATAGATCATTTATCAGTAGTGTGTTCTCGTTTACTATGTCTTATTAATATTACAGACCAATTAATGTTTGCCAACATTATGTTCCTTTCCAGAACTCAACAGTGACTCACTGAATGGCAAGTCAAGCCTTTTTGGCAGCAAACAAGACAAAAAGGTTGTATAACAATGTATTCACTCCATTCTCATTAAATCAAATGAGCGTTTGACTTACATCATGCCGTCCCAGTCCAAAAGAATTAGTCTCACTTTGACGCAAAACACACATATCTTCACTGAAAGAGTCCTCAGTGTGGTTTCTCTGTTGGCAGACTGAATACATACTGCTTGGTCAGTCTTACCCACCTGATTATAGGCCAGTCTAATGGATGCATTATAAAGAACATTTTGGCCTAATTGCTGGAAAAACATTTTAAACGCTTAAACAATTTTCCAAGCTTATTACATCGTAAGTCTTATTACTAGTTATTCAGTAACTACATGGACTACAACACAAACTGGCTGACTTATTCTTGAGTTATGAAAGTGTGTAAAATAAAAGCTTAAGAGACTAACTTTAGATTTGAGTTATTATTTAGTCCCAATTATTAAAAATGCTTTTTCAGTGACTGATTCCAACAATTATTATCATAATCTTCTAGACCTGTAGGATTTTTAAGCAGCAGTGTTAGTACTGCATTCAAAGATCAGATGCAGGTCTGCCATTTGACCACTAGATGGAAGCGACAACTCAGTTTTCAACATTTTGCACTCCATCCAAGAGAATGTTGGTCTCCAAACAGTTCATATTAAAGAGGCAATGTGACAGAGAAAGAAACTGCTAATGGTTCAATTATTGTTTATCTGTTACTCTTTTAGGCTTCTGCTAAGCCCAAGCTTTAAATCTCACTGGAAAAAGCAGTTCATATGTCGCAGATTGCCTTTATTTGAGGAATTCATAAATATAAACCCGTAAATATCCCAAAGCAAAAATATGAAAAATGTTGTTAATCATTTTGCAGTCAAGATCTTGTCTGCTAATTCTTATGACTTTTGATAGTTATGAGTATATTAACGAGTAATGACCCTTACGTCCACAAATTGAAGGGGGTTTTCACAGTTCTCATGCAGAGAATTTCCTTTTATGTCTATTAACACAAATAGAGAAATTCAGCACTTTTCTACCTCTGCAAGTGGTAAAAAGGGATAGCAAAATGACTTTGCTTTGACAGAATGATCCACGCTTTTGTGCTGTCCTGTGTAAACATTAGATTGCTCATGTGCTCATTGAAACGCAAGACATGCCAATAACAAGGCCCCACACACACACACACACACGGCTTTTTATAGACTGTTTAGGAGAAAAGCATGTAGAGGAGACAACCTCTGTCTGACATATTACAGAGTGACCACTAGAGGGCCCTCAACAAGCACGAGACAACCAGACAAGAACTGCAGACAAGACACACCTGCTAACAGATAGCCTGTTTACATTCACTCATTTCCAGGTAATAAGTTAACATTTGAGGGGTTTATTCTTCTCTAGAGTATTTTCATATTATAATACTTTTACTTCAATAGATATGAAGAAATCTACATTTACTCCATTCAGTTTAATAGCCATTAACGCTAAGTTACTAATTGTCTTTTTGGGTTCACTCTGTTCTGTTGGTTCATTTCCTTGGTTCCTTTGCTGTGGCTCACACCACTCACTTTGGAGCCTTAACTATTATTTTAGACCAAAAGAGAAGAATAGGTCTTTAAAAACTTGAGTTTGTTCAGTTCATACACTTATAGATGCTGGATGTATTATGAAGTGCTGAACTGCAGTTCTGTAAGGAACTGACTACGTTTTTGACCTGCAGTTGTACTATTGTTCTATTCAAGCTGTTTTTGCTAGACTGCTTTAACTTATACTTCAGTTATTGTTCTGTAGAAGTAACAACACTTTTACTTAAGCATGTGTTTAGGCTGCTCTACCCAGAGTCCTGACTTCCCAATTCTGTTCACCGCTGGCCAGTACTGCTGTAGACAGACAGGGCCTGGGCACAAAAATTGTACTAGTCAATCTTTCTTTGTCCAGGAAAAGCTCCTTGGCCTGGTGGTGAAAGCCTCACTAGACCCTCCACTTTTTGGTTTATTGAGTGTACACAAATTGTTGATGTAGGCCTCAGCCAGAGAAGCAATAGTGCACTGGCTACTTTCCTCTTCAGTGCATAATGCATATAGGTCCTACGGAAAGCACAATAGCTATATTTATAACAAGATTACAACATTGATATACAAATATAAATACCTTTGCTGTAAGACGGTAACTTTCTAGGTCAACAGCAAGAGCGTACAATAAACGTATGTAATAAAGCACTAGCTACTAAAAGATGGAGAAAGGGAACCATTGTCTTTTGGTTGCACTAACTTGAGCCTTGAGTAGAGGCTCCTTCACGACTTATAATTATATAATCTCCTTCAACAATGCTCAGAAACTAGAATATGCCAGTTAAAGCAGCAAACGTGGCAGATAAACATCCAAATTATTAGAAACAATAGGGGCAGTAAATAATTTTGATTAGGAAAAAGTGCAAAGTGAAAACAGAATCAGTTGAATTCAGGTATTTTGGGACATTAGACAATATGAGTCCATGTGTTAAGTTATAAGGGATGGGGCAGTTCTGAATAAAAAAGCCATTCTTTCATTCAGTTTCTCAGTTTTTGATAAATTAGCCTTGCAGTATTTCCTATAGCATGATCTGAATCGAACCTAGGATTGTTTACATCACAGTGTCACAGCTAATTTAATGAAATGTACTCGATATAGCTCAGTACACACCACTTTTGGCCTAAGTTCACATAGTATCTTGAAGAATTTTGCATGTTTTGCAATGGACTTCTTAAAGAATTTTGCATTGTTGATATTGTGGGTAAAAAGCAGCTTTATTACAATTACAATACTGCAGTATGTTCTATTGTTCTTACCTACTCTCAGTGTGCCTCTAGCTTTTAAAATTCACAGTAAAAGCAGCTATTCTCTTGCAGATAGCCTTTATGGCCTTACCCACAAATATAAACTCATAAATATCCCTGAGCTAAAGACTTTGGTTGTTGGATTCCTGGTGGTTGGTTAAGCAATAGTAAAAGGTGCTGGTGATCTGTAGACAATAGCTGAAGTGCTTCTGTCCATATGGCTGCCCTGTAGGGCCCTTTTGTGGGGTGATGGATATACTCACATTAAGGACTGTCATCTTTGAAAGTTTTTTTGCAGGCCTCCTTCCCCCACACCTCAAGGTCCCCCCATCCCTGTCTGTCTTTACAGCCACGAGGTGCTCGTATCTGCAAAGTGTGCCTTTTTTCGCTTTGTACACAAATCCCCCTGGTCCCCCCATCCCCCATCCACCCTCCACACTCCACTCTGCTCCAGACTTTGTGTTTGTGAAAAGGAGCGTCTCAAATGTCCTGTGCAGGCGCAGCAGCTGCCTCTATACCACACCATTCTTTTAGACCTCCGACAAAAGAGGGCAGTTTTTTTCCTCCTTTTTTTCCTTTTGACAGGGGGGCTCAGTGCACTTTTGTGTGCCAGCGCCGCCCCTGACCACTCTCCACCCCGCACCCCCCCCCAAAAAAAGCCCTTTGCTGCAGCAGGAGAGGAGGCTGCAGCTTTTGTCCTCTCTGAACCACCCTTTCAAGCATCTGATATGGCTCCTCTGCGAGCCTCAGGGCCTGGCGACGCGACCATTGCACAGCTGGCCACTACAGACTGAGTCAACCCCCCAAAACACAGCCACGCGCCCCTCCTCGAACCACCACAGCCAGTCAAGGCCCCAGAACTCAGATGGACAGCTGAGGAGAGGTCACTGAGGATGGTTTGCTCCCCCAGGGCCATAGCAATATCTGGGTGAAAGAGCTGTATTTTGGCAACAGTTGGCAGCATGTGTCAGCACTGCACACCCTTGATCTGCACACTCGATGTGACAGAGCTGATGCTTTGGCCTGAAATCTTATCTTTCCTCAGCCTGTGTGTGCATATAACCAGACAGCACCCACAATACGCAACTGCATGCTTCACACCTGTTACCTGCAGCCTTTTCATTGCCTAATGGTGTTTACACATCAAGATCTGAAGACCATCAGCTGGTCAGGCTTGATGGATGACTAGAAGCAATTAGAAGTCCATATCAGACCATAACAAACAGTAATTGACCCTACGTAGTAGACTACAACTCTTAAAAATAAAGATTCTTTGTAGCAATGCCAAAAGAGAACCACTTTTTATTCTCCAAATAACCTTTCAATGCATGAATCTTCAAAGAACCACTTTTGTTGAGTTATACAATTATGAAGAACCATTTTAAAGTTTAAAGAACCTCCACATAATGTAAACATTCTACACCAATTACTTACATCCCAACCAAGAACCATTTGTTGTTTTGTGCATCATTGTATTACACATGAGTCAGAACCTCAGTGGTCAGTTGAATACAATAATCTGCTTTGGCCAAGCAGGCTCTGTCAGGCCAATCTACGCATGCAGATGGATGTTTGAGCAGGTGATGCAGAAGGCCACACTGGTGCAGAGACAGCCAGCATTAGGCAGGAGGTCTGACCCTCTGACCGCACGCAAAGAGACAGCTGGCTCACATAATGAGTGATTACCATAGAGTGCAGACTGGAGCCCCTCACTCTGCAGCCCATAATCTGCTGCACTGCCAGGCTGCTATGGCAGTGGGGGAGGCAACCGGCCAATTAAGAAGTTATAGATATTAGCATGGAGAAAGCCGAGCTGCATGAGCTGCAGACGCGGCCAGTAAAAGTTGACAAGAAAACACTGCCTTTGAAAATAAACATTGAAAAGCTTACCAGTTTGGAACTGTAAGACAGAAATAAGTGCACTCAAAATATAAACTGTTGCATCACCTCAACATAAAATGTGAATGTGTAAACGTTTCCATTCAGTTAGAGAATGTTGGTATATGTAGAGTCTGTCACCTCAAAATAAAATGCATTTGCAATTGATGTCAACGTACTTTTAGTTGGTATGACAGACCAAGCCATTAATTTGACTTACAAACTGAAGACATGTCAAGGTAACAAAAAAACATGCTGACTTTACCATATTTAAATAATGGAAATGTCTTATTATCTTTTGAGCGCTTTAGATAGTATTTTAAGTGTTTGTTTGTTTTTTTTTTCCAAACAGGAATGGTGTTCACAGTGTTGGTCAATACTTTCTCTACATACCAACCCCCCAGCCGCTACCCCTCCAGCCGCCTACACAAATATTTGGTCTGAAATGCTGCTGTGTGTAAACAAATGCAAGTTTACTCACACATCACACTGTACAGAGCATCAAAGTGGCAATTTGGTTTTGTTTGCATCACAATTAAAGCAGAGATAACCGGACACTGACTGTTTTGCTTTCTTTCTATCATAGCACGTCGAAGCTCGTTCCAGATAAGGTATCTATTGAGACAACAGGAATACCGATGGCCGTGTCCAGGGCAACAAGGGGCTGCTCCTGTCCCTGTCACCCTTCACAACCATCTGCTGTGGCTCCAGGGGCAAATTCAGTTCACCAGTGTCCTACTCTGGCAGGGTGGATGGGGATAGGGTGGGGTTGAAAAAGCCACTCAGGAGAGAGCCATGTGGTAGGAAGAGCTCTTGTAAATCAGCAGAAGGAGGGGATTCGGGCACACAGTTAATGAAATATTGTGACAGGGCAGTTAAAGCCCCCCTCGTGCACTGAGACAGCTGAAAGAAGGAGCACAAAGTAGCCCCCTTGCCTCATCAAGGCAATCTCCCTGAAGTCTGCTTGCTCTTTAATTCAATTCAACTTTATTGTCTTTATATCAGGACAGCAAAAACTTTGGCAATGGTGCAACATGCATAATACAATGCAATGCAATTGACACAATGCAATAGAAAAATTCAGGGCTGGATAGTGTAAAGAAACACTAACGTGCAGGACAGTGACAAGACGTTATCCACTAAACACTGGGGGCCTAATGTGGGTCTATTTTTAAATTTCAGAATTTAATAACTAAATACTATTACAGTTTATTCAATTCCATCAGAATGTATTGTTATGAATACCACGTGGTTTGCAACTTTGCCAAATTTTCCTCACTTTTTGTCATTTCTTGTTACAAAAAGACAGAAAAAACTGAACTTACAGAATGTAAGTCAAATGTTTATGGAATTGTGTAATCACAATGTAATAGTATGGCAAAATGAAAGCAATAGGCCTTGAACTTTAAGGGCTAATAACTGAATAATAAGCCTAGGGTTCAAAGATGTATAGGGTTCAAAGCATTGTTCTCCCTCTCAGAGGCAACACAGGACAGGCTATCAGAACAATAGTCTAAAGAGTGTTATACTGATTATATACAGTGGGTACAAGAAGCCACATGAATAAATCTAAGATTTTTTTCATTTAAACTTCATAAACATCAGAACATTTTAGAATTTTGAAAAATTATGGCAAGCGACGAAGAAAAGTTATTACAAGTAAAATGAAAATGAAATATTCAAGATTCTGCACTGTTTCTAGGTCACTATTACAATTTAAGCAAATTTGTGACACTGACCATGTTAAGGCCTTTGTATCAAAAGGTTCTTTAGTCTTATTCCTTCCATCGAAGCTAATGTTCAGATGACTCTCAGGAGCATTTGATCTAGTCATCAGGGGCATTTACATATTGTGTGTTTCATGCCAGTGGAGTGTATGCTGCCATTAAAGCAAAAGGGGACAATATAAATACTAAGAAATTCTAAAAACTATGTTAAAATAAAAAAAAATTCTACTTTTCATTCAAATTGTTATGCTGATAATACAATTTCTGATAATTTGCTGACCCCACTGTACATAAACTCCTTATATTGCCAGGCTTATCACATTAAGGCTTGTTATTCAGTAATTACGTGGTAAACAGTGCAAACTGGTTGAGGTATTCTCAGTGTATATGAGTTAGGAATAATATACAAATAAAGTGCGTGGAAGAAGGTAAAAGTTGTCTAGTTGTGGCGTATATCAATAGGTTACATCAATCAGTGGAGTACGTGATGGCAGGCCTCATCCCCACTGCCTTCAGCCCATGACCCAGTAGAAGAAGACATGCCCCACCCACACGGCACCCAGTCAACCCTGCAGGAGGCCTTTGTGAAAGCCGCTCCATGGGGGTAGTAGCAGGTCCCCTGAGGGAGTGTGGCTGAAAAGGAGCTGGCTTGTGCCAGGCACAGGGTTGTCCTCTTCTTCCACTTCCTCTCCTCCCCCCTCCTCCCCTGCACCTAAACCACAGCTCATTATGCGCAGCAGCAGATGGAGCAGGTTTTGTGGCCCAGTTGCCGGGTAGACTGAAAAGTATAGGGTTTGGGGGCCTGGCTGTGTTTGCAGTTTGCAGGCGCTTGTCGTGTGGAAGAGCACAAAGAGGGCCGCCTGCGTGCTGCTGCATTGTTCTGCAGGGGCTTATTTGATTGCTTCTTTACTCTTTTGGAAGTCTGGATCAGAGCAGGAGAGCCAAAGGTCACGCATACTGTTCAGCTGTTCACTCCTAAAACATGGGTGTTTAATTATGCAAGGAGTCAAATAATGTGTGTTTTCACTGAATGGGTGAAATTTTAAAAATTTTAAAAAGTTAAAATTTTGAGATTATGACTAAAAAAAAGGCATGTATAAGTGATATATACTATAATATGTGATCAGGTGTGAATTATTATTTTTTAAATTAATTATATCAATAACATTGTTGCATGTATTTTATATTGCTAGTAGATTTTTGTATATTGTGCATTTTAAAAATATAGTAATTAAATGTAATTTTATCTTTATTTACAGTCAGTATGCAAGAGTTCGGGGTCAAATTAAAGGTTTTGTTGATTTTATGAAAGTAAAAATTGGCACACATCCTTTACAGAGGACACATCTTAATGTGCAATTGCTGTGCAATTGTCCAGTATGTTAAAATCAACAAATAAATAGAAATTGTGCATTTACATTTGCAAAAAAAAATGCAGTATTTAAGTTTATTCCCTGTAGAGGATGTGTACTTATTATGACTTACAAAAGCAACAAAACATACAATTTGACCAGGATTTTCCAACTTCTGCATATGACTGTATGTTCCTTGTTGGCCTACATCTTGAACCTGGCCAATAAAAGCATGTAGATTTATTCATTTGTTAATGTAATTTTTATTTTTTGCTTAGTTATGCTCAAAATGTTTAAGTTGAAGAAATAGACATAAGATGTCAACAAAAAACAGTGCAGTGCCTTAAAACAGAGCCTTACCTGACTTGCAGGTTCTTTCTTGTTGCTCTGTCCTCCACCTGATCAGACATTTGAGCTCACATGGGATTTGCTGCTCATCAGCCAGATGGCACTTTCTCAACCAATCAAAAGCTGTTGCTGGCTGAGCTTCAGGCAAAAGGCCTTGAGTTCTAAAAAACAATCGGGGCAGCTTGATTATTCCAGAAATCTTATTGAGAAGAAGTGAAATCAGCATTAGAGATACTGTATGCTGATACCTTTCCTTAATTTTTATGTATTTTTTTTTTATTTTGACACATCATTTATATCAGTTGACTTATATGCAAAATTAGGATAATTCTGAACCAGTTAAGTTAACAATATCTCTTTTGTGAAACTGCTTAACCACTTTCTCCATAAATATCCTTTAAATAATAATATTAAAGCATAATTTTGTTATACTGTATATTAAGACTTTTTTTAAAACAAACCTGTTTGAAGGTTACAAAGCGATTACTGGTCTGTTTGTATTGGTATGTTAAATGAGTGGTGAATATTGGGCTTTGCATAGCTTGTCATACAGCTTTGGTTCTATCTTTATGAGGTTTAATGGTTAGTTTACTAAACCAAATCCCACCTCCTTTTTTTAAATAATAAAATAACTGCCACATTTTTAAGTTTTTGGCCTTTGATTAATATTCCGTTCTCTCATGGCTTTCTCATCAGTGTTTTGCTCTACAAGAAAACTTTTATTGCAGTATTCTAGTGATGAGAAAGTAGGCTAATCTTGCTGACTCTTTTTTCTTATTTCCTACTTTTTGTGCTCAGTTTTAGTTTCTGAATGAAACTTGATGGTCAACAATAAACAATTAAATAATACTTCTTATTTCAACTATTATGAGTAATATTATCTTTAGACATCTTTGGCCTGACGTCTGCAATAAAGTGAAGTAAGACTAATGTTGCTATTGTTTAAAGCATAATGAAGTTTAATTTAGTTTTCCTTCATGGATTGAGTTTGGCAGTAACTGGAGAGCGAGTGGATCTCTGGTCTTTGTTAGCAGTTCTAATGAGCTACAGTTGTTCAGCTGGCAACATCTGAAGAAGAAACTCTTGAGTTTAGCATTTATGTTGCTCTATTATTGATTGTTTTGAAAGCCCATTACTGCCAGGTAGATCAGAGAAATGTAGCATTTTTGGGTTTTATTTTTGTTTCAGGCAGCTGTATGTCAAACTATTGACTTTGCACCTCAAAACAGTGACTTATTTCCTTTAAATTTTGACTTATCTCAAATTTTTATCTCAAGTATTTATTTATTTGTTTATTATTCAATAAGTAATTCTTTTGGGATAAGTCACTTAAGTCATTATTACAAGGCACTAAGTCATTATTTGACATAATAAGTCACTATAATGAGATATTAAGTCATAATTTTTACCTAATATGCTGTTATTCCAAAGTCAACATTCTGATAAAATAAGTCTTTACTCTAACCTAGTCAGTATAGTCAAGTCAGAAGATTTCTCTTTTTTTTTTCATTATTTTGAGATGCTAAGTAAATATTTCGAGAAAGTAAGCCATTGGGCTTTTTTGAGATATTAACTTAATATTTTGATCTACTGAAGAGAAAAAAATAGTTTTGTTTTCTTCTCTACCTGGTGTAAATGGGCTTAGATAAGTTATCAAAGAACAAGAAGGTATAACTGAATAAAAGCAGCTTTTCTGGTAATGGTGTTTTTCTCTTTCTACTCACTGGGTTTGTAAACAGCCTGAATGTGTAAGTAGAAATAAGATGGAAAGCTCATTATGTTCAGGATGGTGTTTTACAAGCCTATCTGTGATGGACCTGCTCCTGCACAGCAGCAGACACAGAGCCTGTCTCTTTAGTTAATGCACCTGCTGCAGATAACCCCCTGCTCTCTTAGGCCTGTCCAGCTTTCTTTTACTGCCATATTTAAACTGAGCTCTTCATGATGTGTGTGGTTCTAGGTGGTCATTAGGACGAGGAAAAGTCTGCTTAGAACTGTAAATAGGTCATTTTCACAAAAACAATTTAAGGGCCTTTATTGTAACTCGATTTTTATACTAGTCTTGATGGGGATCATGTTTAATGATCATATGTTAGATTGTGTGTAATGGTGCTGAATCCGACAGCACATTAACAATGTTGATCATCAAAGGTGAACGTGCTGACTCAGTTTAATGAACTACTGCCACTGATGCTGCATTCCACCTGCTCTTATCTGCACAGGATGGGAACACATGAACATACATGCAGCTGAACACTTCAGACCAAAGGAAACACCAGTTAAACATGTACTTTCTAGTCACCTTTATTCAGATGAATCACATCACAGAAAAGTCATTTCCAAAACTAGTTTTGTAATATTATCTCTCATCTCCACAGTGAAGCCTAAAACAAAACAAAAAAGTAATTTACTTTCTTCTTCATCATCTTTTTGACATCTCCAATATTTTCTAAATGAAAGCATCCGACAATTTTTTGTTTTCTTCTTTTTCTTTTGAATTTTTTCTTTTTTTTTTCTTGTTTTTATTAAAATATTTCCAAAGTAAACTTCAGATTTTTTTCTAACTTTTTGCCCTTTTGAGGTCTCAAATTTCCAAACTGAAACTTTTTTCTTATCTTTTTTCCTTTTTTTGACATCTCACATATTTCCAAAATGAAACCAGAGATTTTTGTGTTCTTCTTTCCAAATATCCAAAGTAAAACATTTAAAGCCTTTTTAATTTAAACTTTTTTTTTCCTCTTTTGACGTCTCAAATTTCCAAATTGAAACATTTTTTTATTTTCATCTTTTTTTTCTTCTTTTCTGACATCTCAAATATTTCCATAATGAAACCTTTGAAGATGTTTTTCCTCCTTCCTCATATGCAGTAAAATCTAAAGTGAACCCTTTAGAGAATAAGACCCTTCTGGAGAGTGGAAAGCCTATTGCCCACAGTGAGGTGCCTCTACTGGGGAAAGTGGGCGTGGTGGAGTGCAGTCCGGCTCAAAGCTCCGCCTTTTGGCCAAAAGCCCCGCCTCTTCAGCTGAAAGCTTTGCTTCTTCGGCTGTGAGCCCCGCCTGTTCGGCCACAAGCTCCGCTTCTTCGACTGAAAGCTTCTCCTGCTCTGTTTGAAGCTCAGCCTATTCAGCGGAAGCTCCGCCTCTTCGGCTCGAAGCTCCGCCTCCTCTGCGCCTCCAACGCATCGCCCCGTTCTCCGCCCAACTCGCTTCTCCTTCCTCTCCAAACCTCATCCGCACAAAGAATGAGGGCCATCGGCTCGCTCTCGGCCCGGGACACCCCTCACTCACACAAACGAGGAGGGGGCTCGGCTCGACGTGCGCAGGGGCACGAGGAGCGACACGAGCACCGCCCGGGCCTGTCCACGCGCGCTCGCGCATTCGTGAGCCTCCACAGGAGCTTCATCAGAATCATCCTCGATCCTCAGAATGAGGAGAGTATTTCCTTCAAACTTGCAGCAGCAGTGCAGAGAGGCTCAGCGCGCGGGCAGAGTCACTTCCGGAACCCAGTCGTGGCAGCTGCGGCTCTCTTCGCAGAACACGTGCAGCTTTTCCAGAGCGGGGTCTTCCCACGAGCCCTCGGTGGGGTTCTGTTGGAGGAGAAAAAAAAACACAAACATGAACAAATGTGTACACACTGAAAGAGCTGCTCTCAGTCTGAAAGTGTCTCACACGCATGCAGTTCTATGAACAGCGCTGCTTCAGTGCAGCCGAATATTAATAAACAGCTCTGCGTACCGTGATGAGCACGCAGTGCGCGTCATCCAGCTGTCCCGCTTTGTCTCCCAGCAGCTCAGCGAGGCGCTGCGCGTCGCTCACTCTCACGATGCTGATGTCGTTGTCGAAGCAGAAAGCCTGGATGAGGGTGAAGTGAATCTGCAGGGCGATGTCGCACTCGAACTCCTCGTCCATCGCCAGCACGCAGAAAGCAACGCTGTCAGGATCGCTGCAAAGCAAAGAGAAAAGTCCATCAACACATGAGTTTAAAGCAAAGAAACAGACAGAAGTTCATAAGCACAAGCTGAAAGTGACTTAGCATGGCTAACACATGACTGAGGCCATCAGACATCCCAGAAAAACAACACTGATCTAAATAATTTTATTCTGTGTTATTGCTATAAAAGGCACCATTCTTAAGAAGTTTGTCTTTAACTTGCACTGAAGAATCCTGACCCTGACTCACTCTGGCCCCATTCCTAATTCCTTTCCCAACCCAAAACCTAAACCACAAGCCAGTCCTCATCCTGCACCCCCAACACTGCTAACCTTCACCAGACAGCTGTGCTAATTTGACCATTAGTAGATGACCCACAGCGGACAATCCAGAGTTCTGACCAGCTATGAGTAAGTTTGCTGTTCAGGACGAAAAGTAAAGTCTCTCCTCATACTTACTCGTTCATGATTTTGGCGCATTCGTACACTCCAGCGGTGAGGCGACCCTCATCCCGCGCGCACATCATGGCCTCCACCAGGCACGCGCCCTCAGAAGCCATCTTCAGCTATACAGCAGTGCTGAGTACGTGCTGGTGTTTGGAGTTGGATACGGTCTCAGTAAGGTGTGTGTGTGTGGAGTTAGGTGAGTGTAGAGTGTGTGAAGTGACAGCCTCCCGGCACGCGACCAGTATTTATAGGCAGGACGTGGCACGCGCTGGTGGCAGCGACCGCCCTGATTGGCTGACCAGTGGAAGATGAGAGGCAGGAGGCGCGTGCCTTTAGATATGCAAGACATCAAAAAGTTTCTTTATGAATGGGTCAGAGTTCAGGCACTCTTTTACGCTTTTATCCAGCTTCAATTTCCAGCTTTTCACCACAACATGTAAACTGTCAGCTGTGCAGGGAACAATGGTTTGGACACTTTGTGCTACGTTGATAAGCGATATTGTCTTTAAGTTACTTGATTCAAATGTGTACATTGGCTCCAAAATAGCAAAGTATATTATAACTAGAGTTGTTGCCAAAGAAGAGCAATGAGGATGAAACAAATGTGCAATGTGGAAATGTTTATACATTTCAATCCAGAGAAGCCAAGGCACTTATTTTTAGTGTTTGTTTGTTTTTTTTTGTTTTTTTTTTAGTTTATTATATCTTTTGCCAAGTCATTTCGCAAGTGCGTTCAGAGAAAACCTATGTGGTTTACTTTATGTATAGTTTCTCAGTGAATAAAGTATCAATTTTGCATTTGAATGCACACAGATTACTGATATTTTAGCTTAAAACTGCATCTTTATAATAGACAGACGTTCATCCACATTGAAAGAAAACAGTGCTTTGAATTCAGGCGATTCAAATACTAGTTGCACCAGCATAAAATGTACTACATCAACCCAATTTTCACCATAAAAGTAAATAGTTTGTGTTGATAAAATCTATATAATTATGCTAATGTGCAACCGATTGACACATCATTCAAATCCCAAAAAAGTGCTATTTGGTCATTGTATGCACGCAAACTGCATCTGACCTGCCTGCTAAACTAGCAGTAACGGTCATAAGCTCGGGAATGAAGCTCTCAGATGCTTTTGCATGCTGTTCAAATAGAATATAGACAGTAATATTGCCCTTCATTGTGAGTGACATTCATACAAAACACGCGTGCATTTCGCTGAGATACAGAAAAGTGTGTAAATGCAGCGAATCAGAGCTCCAGTCACTCCACACTTCTGCATTATTTCTGGCTGATAATATCAGACACGCGCTGCTCGACTGCTCTCGCTGAGGTGGCCTTACTCGAGGCGCGTGCCATCTGGGGATGCTCCTCTGTCACTAGCGACGGAAAAGGAGGGGGTGAAGGGTCAATAAAGCAAAAGCTCTCTGATCGCTATCAGCTCCTGACTAACACCCTGCAGCCTGTGTCTTTATTCACAGCAGCACGACTGATGGGCTGGAGTTTTGGACGAAGAACGAACCTGCTTGATTATTTTTTATTGCTTGGGTTGGTTGGTGCATTGCGGACACATCAGAAACTGAACGTCTATTTTTAACTTTATAAGTCAGTGAGCTGGTCACGTTAACATTTTGAATAGAAACTCTAGGAAGTGAACAACCGCACCAATCCAGATTATGGTACTATCTGAGCACACTGTGTATAAAAGAAAAAAGGTTATTATAACAAGTCCAGATAACCGCTAGATTTTAATGTGTTAGAGCTGTCAGACAGAAATATAACTCAAACTGAACATTTTTGGACGCTTCACTGTAGAAATGTTTTATTATTGTTATTTTAACCTGAGAGGGTTGGATTAAAATGTTAATGTAAACCCCAACAGTAAGTGAAAATCAACACAAACATATTATTGTTCAAATTGACCACATAGGGACGCAGTAAAAATCGATTTTGCAGGATCAAACTGGTGATAACATTACAGTGTGATCTGATTTAGTGTTCTTACATTGTAACACTATGAGAAGTTATATCATACGATATGGTGCTGTATATGTATCATATTCTCGTATAATATTCCTGTAGTGCTTATGGTGTTCTATACTAGGTTACTTGTGTACCCAATAATAAACTCCACTAAAACATAGTTACAAAAATAGTTTTAAAAAGTTAGTAAACTGTCTATTCTAGTCTATTCTAGTCAATTGAACTTGAAATGTTAAGTTAATACAATGTAAGACGCGCATTTTTATTGTGTCAATAGAACTTTTAATAGTAAGTTAACTCAAAATATAAAGGCAACCTGATTACTGTCTCTTTGAGCTGGTAATTTTCTGAATAGATTCCTGTAGAAATTCCTGCAGTATTACTTTTTTCAGAGGTGGTGATTTCACTGCTGGTAGTTTCATTAAATGAGCCAGATGATGGAAGTTGCTGCTGTTTGTTCTTCTTCTCAGCGGCAGCTGGCAGCACGCGGATCATGTAGCTCTGAGGCTCTGAGGACAATGACTCACAGCAGCTCTGTGTGTGTACGGTGGAGGGGCTGGTAGGGAGGAGGGGGTGGTTAGAGGCTGCACGCGCCGGAATGGCTCTGCTTGACACCTGTCACTGCGCCCTGCAGATGTGCTGCGACTTGCACGCGCCCCAGCAGCTGCACCAGCTCGTGAGTGTGCAGTGAGTTTGGGCTGCTGCTCGGTCGCGTTAGAGCACCATCTTACCAGGCTGCTGCAAACTGCATCGGATGTGTTTCCTACATGAGGGGGCTCCTCATTGTCTTTAGCAACGTACACAAACGTGCCAAATGGAAAACAGCGAAGCTGAACAACTGTGCTGAAACAGACTAATGTGTAATTTAATCTATTACTGGGTTTTATTTTGACTTTGGTAGCGTAGTAGATAAACAATAGGCCTAGTGGTAGGTGCTGCGGGGTGATGGAAGGGTTTGAATGGGGTTGAATGGGGCTGAGTGGGAGGGGTGCCCTCCATCTGCTCCTGCATGTTAACAATAGGCCTGAATCTGCCCGTCTGTTGTTCTCTCAAACCACACTACATTTCTGTCAGCGCTCCTCTATCAGTTTGCATTTGGAATGGATCTGTCTATTACCAAATATGCAGTAGATACGTCCACAAAAGGACAGCATTCATAACTGTTTTTAAAGTTGCATGTCTGTATCAGTTTGCATTGAGATCTTTGGCCTGATCTACATTAGCTATGGGCAAGTTTGTGCTTTGAAATGTGCAGACTGGGCTACTTTTAAAGCACATCTAGGCTAACTAAAACGCAAAACTAAAACGTCCTCGAGTTTAATGCAGGTGCACACGTGCACGCCAACTCACCTAATACAGCACAAAACCACTTTGCATATGTACGTTTATTCTATGCATTTGCAAACTGCTCTGCGGAAAGCTGCTGCCTGCGTGTCACGTGACTCGTGGCCGGCGCGAGGCAGATTGTCCGGCGGGGCGTCACGGCACGCGCGACTCATTTGCATTTCTATACAGCTCTAATAATAAAAGTTTCTCAACTCACAATAGAGCCGTTTCAGCCCTTCCACAGATGGCCACACTCCACCTGCCCCTCTGCCTGGGAGGGGGGGTCTATAGTCCTGCACTCGCTCTCTTTCACCACCACAATGCTCCACACACTTTCTCTCCTCTGTTTTCAGTCCTATAAACTGTTTACTATAAATGTTCAGGGTTTTTGTCGTATTATTTTGTGCTTGCAGTCAACGCTCAAATGCTTTTGATAGCCAGCTAGAGCTGCTGTATAACTTTTATAACACACACACACACACACACACACACACATACGTATACATATGTATACATATGTATATATATATATATATATATATATATATATATATATATATATATATATATATATATATATTAATTAATTATTAAATGTTTGTGATTTAGAGAATCAGCTCTAAATTTTGCTAGGTCTCCAAAATTTCACAGAAGCATTCACACTTAATATTCCACATTTAAACGTGTTGCAACCCTCTTGACAGAGAATAAATAAAACGTTTTAAACTTATAAACAATTCACCAGAAAGTCTGCAGGCCAAAAAAAAAAAAATCTGATCTCCATCAATCTGCCACGAGCCGCACTGTGACAATAGCTATTAGCATACCAATACACTCTTCGGTTCAGCCAATCAGAATGCGCGGGCACCAGCTTGCTCCCCCGCTCAGCCAATCAGGAGTCGCAGCTTTCACCAGCTGCCACGAGCCAAGACAGTATAAAAGCTGGACCTCTGCTCTGACTCGACACCAGATCCTTTCAGGATTACTCGCATATCTGCTTCTTTTGCTTCTACCTTGTGGAACCTGACCAGCCTCACCATGACTCTGGAGGAAGTTCCCGTGCAGAACTGCAGTGAGAAAGTTTGCCGCACCGGCGAGGCGCTGCAGGAGGCCCTGGAGTCCGCCCAAGCCAACGAGTGCCTCACCATCGGCGTGTACGAGTCTGCTAAAGTCATGAATGTGTAAGTATTGTGCGACTGGCGTTCGTGCGTTGCTGTTTAGCGCTGCAGTGAATCATTTTTCTCAGTTCGGTTACATTTGTGTTGCTCATGTTTCTCTTTACTTTGTTGTGCTTACAGCGATCCTGACAGCGTGGCTTTCTGCGTGCTGGCGATGGACGAGGAGTTCGAGTGCGACATCGCCCTGCAGATCCACTTCACTCTCATTCAGGCTTTCTGCTTCGACAACGACATCAGCATCGTGAGAGTGAGCGACGCGCAGCGCCTCGCTGAGCTGCTGGGAGACAAAGCGGGGCAGCTGGATGACGCGCACTGCGTGCTCATCACGGTACGCAGAGCTGTTTATTAACTAATATTCGGCTGCACTGAAGCAGCACTGTTCATAGAACTGCATGCGTGTGAGACACTTTCAGACTGAGAGTAGCTCTTTCAGTGTGTACACATTTGTTCATGTTTGTGTTTTTTTTTTCTCCTCCAACAGAACCCCACCGAGGGCTCGTGGGAAGACCCCGCTCTGGAAAAGCTGCACGTGTTCTGCGCAGAGAGCCGCAGTTGCCACGAGTGGGTTCCGGAAGTGACTCTGCCCGCGCGCTGAGCCTCTCTGCACTGCACTGCTGCTGCAAGTTTGAAGGAAATACTCTCCTCATTCTGAGGATCGAGGATGATTCTGATGAAGCTCCTGTGGAGGCTCATGAACGCGCGAGCGCGCGTGGACAGGCCCGGGCGGTGCTCGTGTCGCTCCTCGTGCCCCGCGCACGTCGAGCCGAGCCCCCTCCTCGTTTGTGTGAGTGAGGGGTGTCCCGGGCCGAGAGCGAGCCGATGGCCCTCATTCTTTGTGCGGATGAGGTTTGGAGAGGAAGGAGAAGCGAGTTGGGCGGCGAATGGGGCGATGCGTTGGAGTCGCAGAGGAGGCGGAGCTTCGAGCCAAAGAGGCGGAGCTTCCGCTGAATAGGCTGAGCTTCGAACAGAGCAGGAGAAGCTTTCAGTCGAGGAAGCGGAGCTTGTGGCCGAACAGGCGGGGCTCACAGCCGAAAAGGCAAAGTTTTCAGCTGAAGAGGCGGGGCTTTTGGCCAAAAGGCGGAGCTTTGAGCCGGACTGCACTCCACCACGCCCACTTTCCCCAGTAGAGGCACCTCACTGTGGGCAATAGGCTTTCCACTCTCCAGAAGGGTCTTATTCTCTAAAGGGTTCACTTTAGATTTTACTGCATATGAGGAAGGAGGAAAAACATCTTCAAAGGTTTCATTATGGAAATATTTGAGATGTCAGAAAAGAAGAAAAAAAAATCTGAAAATGAAATCTCCAAGTTTCACTTTGGAAATCTTGAGAATAGAAGGGGGGGGCGGGATTCTGGTGGCTTCACTTTTGAAATATCTGATGTCAAAAGAAAAAAAAAATACAAAGAAAAAAGCTCAGAAGGTTTCACTCTGGAAATATCTGAGATGTTAAAAAAAAAAGGAAAAAAGAATCTCTGAAAGTTTCATTTTGGAAATATTTGAGATGTCAACATGTGAAAAAAAAGTTTGGAAATATTTAATCTGACAGAAAAAAGTCTTAATAAAACGATAAAATGAAATTTTGTGTAATGTGTTTATTTTCGTTTAGATGTTCTGGTTATGCTGTTGTCAGACTGCTTTGGCTCTTCAGTTGGCAAACTGTGTCGCCTTAGTTTTCATTCTTGAGCAAATTTGCATTGGAGGCCACAAACAGTGCCAGCTGCCTGCTGCAGTGGCCTCTGATCTGAATGTGCAGAGCCAAAGCACAATGGCAGCACACTGTCCCGTCAGAATGGGGGCCTGAACAAGGGGCCCATTGTTGGAGAAGCAGATGTCTGAGCTGCCACGCACCTCCATCTGCCATGGTGAGCAGATGGTAGGTGAAGAATGAGACCACAGGGGCAGGGAGGGGGGTGTTGGGCTGCCATTAGGGCTCAGTGTCACAAAAACTGCCTGTGGCTCCTGCAAGGCCTGCTGCAACTCTCATCCCTGATGGATGGAGGCCAATGAAAGAAATTGCAAATGAAAGAAATTATGCATGCGTTTGAAAAGCGTGTTCTAATTTTCAAAGCCATAACTAATGCACAGATACAAATGAGATCACCATTTTCTTATTCTAATATAAGCAGAAATCACAAATGATATATTTTACGTTTTTCTTTTATCACCCAGATAAAAAAAGCAAATGCTTTAATGCACTTTATTAGCAAAAATAGAAAACATTCACATAACGTGATTGTTACAGCTCTTAACTTACAGTCTAGAGTTTATTATTAGAATAAATCATAAATTATTGTTTTTTTTTATTTCATTAACGGCCAATGTGTTTGAATTCTCAAAGCAAACATCTAATGTCTTTCATTAAATCTTTCATTTACTTTCATAAACATTTTAGGTATGTAGTCTCTTTATCTGCAAATGCACTTCTTTGATATGCAGTTTCTTCTGCTAATTGAAAAGAACACAAACAGTAGAAGACAAAATGAAACATTAAGGGCAAGGTGTAAGTAAAATGATTAAATAAATAAATAAAAGCACATGTAAATGTGGTACAATTGAAATGGTCACCTACTGATAATAAGTGTGTAACAAATTTTCAATACAATTTGTGAATCAAGATTTCGAGGTCAAGATTTTATGTGACATATCAGAGATATGTTTTTAAATTTTGATACACTTTGTTTCAAACCTTTTTCTTTTTTTCGACTTTTCTGTACTGTATTGAAATTGTTACACTTTTAAGTGATATTAAGTAGGTTGCTAAGCTTGCAATGCAAGACTATGAACCTTGTAAACTAAAACAAGTGAACTCCATCAGTTCAATTATTGCAGACATAAAATCCATTAACACTTTATCCTCACTCTCAAAGCTTAATAACTGAATCATTTCCACTGAGTCATAACTGAATCATTTCCACTGAATAATAAGTGTTAGCATGCACAAATAATCAGCTCAAAAGATTAAGAAAGAACACACAGTTTTGAGGTGTGCCGCAAATTCCTGTAGGCACGAAGACTGTCCCGTTTAGGGTCTTTGACTACACCTGTTATCATAGGGGCGCGCTCAGTTCCCTTGCTTCTTTGGATCCTGTGCAGTAGGATGCGATAAATACCTGTGACTGGGCTTCGACTGTTCTTGCTCTGGTTGTTGAGGATGTGTTCTTCAGTCACTCCCAGTTCCTGCAGAGCGACACGCACCTCCTCTTCTTCTTGGTTCAGCCTTCCTGGACCAGACTCCAGCAGATGCATGGGGTTAGGCCAGTACGCGGGTGGAACAGGACGGAAAAACTCCACAGGCAACAACCATTCACAACCCAGCATCTGGTCCAGGGCGTAGCGCTCAGAAGGCTCAGGCTTCAGGATGCCCTGGATCAGCCGCTGGCATGGAGCTGACACCCATGTAGGCAGAACGTAGGCCCCCTCAAGTACACAACGCCGCAGCTTAGGAACAGTGTCAGCGCGAAAAGGCATGGTGCCAGTCACCATGAAGAAGAGGAGAACACCCATAGCCCACACGTCTACAGGTGGCCCCATGTAGGACTCATCCTTGAACAGTTCTGGAGCTGCATATGGAGGAGAGCCACAGAAGGTGTCCAGCATCTGATTATTAGTGCTGACCCTCGTACTGAAGCCAAAATCAGCCACCTTCACACAGGCATTGCAGGAGAAGAGGACATTTTCTGCCTTCAAATCCCGATGGATGATGTTGTTGTCATGCTGAAATATATGATAAATATAGTAAGACAAAAGATTTTTCATATCGCTGCTGTCGGAAGAAAACCTCTTATTGTTTTTCAGTTTTTTACATAATTTGAAAATGCCTGTTGCCCCTCATATTGTATGTAAATTTCATGAAGAATGGACCAAAAGAAATGGCCAGAAATGACTTTGAAAAAAGTCTGGTTCCATTGACTTACATTAAAAGTAAAGTAGGTTTTTTCCTTCTCCTGTAAAGTTACCATTTTGGTTTTCAACAAGGTTTTCTTCCAACAACAGTGATATGCAGATACTCCTATATCAAAACTTATACAAAGAGAAAAAATGTTTTTTTTTCTGCTTTTTAAATTTTCTCTACTTATTAAAGAGCACAATTCCTTATTACTGCGGTAGCACCCATTTTAAATGAAATGACAATGATCTAACAAAATGAAACTGCCATATTGCATCTAACTGCAACAGCACAGGCTGGGGCAGCACTGTGGATTTACAACACATTTGACACATTTATTGCATTATCTTACCCAACATAAGATACTTTGCATCAGAATTACTAGATCATCTTATTAAACATTTAATAAGACAATAAGACTTTCTCTTGAAGTGCAGACACAGGCATCTACACCACTAGTTGATCTGCACAAACATTCTACACGAAAGCAATGCTAAGGGTTTCCCAGACAGGGATTAAGCCTAGCCTTGGATTACATTTTCCTTTTAATGGAGAACCTCCATTCAGAGCTCTGTGTAGTCCAGGACTAGGCCTAATCCATGTCCAGGAAACTGACTCTAAATGCTTTGTTCTGCTAAGATTGGTAATACCTGGTAAATGCTACTTATGATATTGTTGTGTAATGGGATTTAGAACTGACCATGTGCTTTACAGCAGATAGGATTTGGGCAAACACAATCTTGCTCTCTGGATCAGAGATTTTTCCTTGAGAGGTGATCCTGCTGTGGAGGTCTCCTCCTCCAGCATACTCCAGAACCAGGTATAATCGACTTGGCGTCTCCACCACTTCATAAAGACGAACAACATTCGGGTGATACAAGCTCTCCATGCTGGAGATCTCTCTGGACAGCATTATCTGGGTCTGCAGGTCCAGCCTCAACTTATCCAGAACCTTGATGGCAACTTTGTCTGCAGTGAATGCGCAAAGTGGAGAAGCAATTATGTTGATGTGATTATTGCATATTAATTCATTTAGCCTCTGATCTTCATTAACAAATTTCCATGTAGTCCCAGCCAAGAAACCTGCATTGTCTTGTTAAATTAATACTTAAATTTAATTTAACCTCTTACACTGCAAGAGCTTGTGGGTCCACACATCAATTCCTCACTCTCTTGACTACAAAATATATATTTTAGCTTATGGGTTTAATGAATAATTCATTGTAGTTACTGAGTAGCGTATTTTCATTTTAATAACTGAACAAAAAGGTCTATTATTAAGGAATGATCTAGACATGTTTCATCTTACCTTTGGTGAGGGCATGGAAAGCCAGTTTGACTTTGGAAAAGTTCCCACACCCGATCTCACCACGGACTTTGTAGAAGCCGACCCTTCTACCCACAGTCAGCTCCTTGATGGTATTTTCATCGTGGCACATATCCAGTGTTAACTTCTCCAGAGGTGTGAGGCGTCTGGGTGGCTCCTCTTCCTCTTCCTTCTCTGGCCCACAATCAGAGCTGTCTGTCAGGCTGTACAGGCTGTGTCGTGGCACTTGTGGAGACATCTGACCGGCGCTCACACGCAGTGTGTTGCCCTTTAACACTAAAATCATAACAGGTGTAAACAATCTTAATCTCTTTCACTTAGCTTGTTGCTTGAATGTAATGTACATAGCCTCTGGTACATTTGCAATTTTTGTAACCCAAAACTTGAAGTTTGCATTTTACTTAGAAAAAGAAAAAACAACTTTTAGACCACCCTTAATGTAGAATGCAGAAGATTGTCACAATGGGATTAGTCTATATCAACAGTAACTAGTGATCTTTTAACAGAGTTAACAAAGAATGCATTACATTAATGACACATCTTAACTGTTTCTCACCTCTGCTTTATGCTTTTGAGGTTGGATTAAGGCACGCCTCTTCTTCCAGTCACGACAACGCCAGGTCCCTCCACGTCTTCACATCCTCTTTAAATGGCATCTGTTGTCATGTTACATCTCAAAATACTTTTTGTAAATTAAATGCAAATAATCTCAGTTAACATTTTACCAAAACTTCCATGCTGTCCCCTCTTTTGTTCTATTAACTTGTAAGATTGTAAGGTCCTCCATACTAAACTACTGGGGAGATCCTACATGCCTCCTACACAGTCCTGCAATATTCCCTCCCACTTTATCTGTCGGTCTAAATTGCACTGTCGAAGAAGGGATTATGCTGGTGTCATGTCTCTTAATCTCTCAGCTTTATTTAGGCGTACCTTAATCCTCACCAATTTCCAGAGCGAGGTCTCTGAAGCATGACAGACACATCACTAATGACTTTTTACTCACTATGTATTTGCACTGACATGCTGTTAGCAACAGGACAGCCTTAACAATTAGCCAGTATGTTTGCTGGACTGTGAAGACACAAGTGTTGTCTCTGTGCTTAATGAGATTGATCTCTGATGAGCACTTCGGGTACAGGGAAAGATCAAACATTATATAACTACTAAACGAGATTAGCGCAGTCCCTCTTTGACACACAAAAGAGTTTGGCAGATAATGTGATTATACTTAGCTTCATAATCTTTAGAGTGAGTCTTGCAGGATGCACATTCACATTCAGGCACGTTCAGGTGTGCTGTTCCACTGAAACGTGCATGATATTCAACTGATCTGAATATACCTCCTGAATGGTTTGTTTGAGCATGCTAAGTTTAAATCTGTGTAAGCACGATAGCTTAAAGAATTATGTTACATTTTCTTTTGTTTATTCAGTTTTGGGGTCTAGTCATCTGTGTATAGTGTTCAATAGTGTAAGGACTGGACCAATATAGGAGAAAGTCACAAGGATGGTCAGACAAATATTAATAATTTAATAGGCCACATATTTTTGACACCCTTCTTTAACATAGGGAATATACTACACAAATGCAGTTTTACATGGTCACATATTTACAGCAACTCCTGACTGCTCTGGCATTTCACTAGGCATAGAATGCCCCTAACGATGCCTAGCAACTAGGGGAACTTAAGTTTACCAGTACATGATAGATCTTTTATCAAAAATGTACGCATTTTTTAAAGTTTTCATTAAATGAGAAGAAACATCTGGTTAAAAATTCTCCCTACACTGCTTCAAAACCTTTCTAACTTTGCAAAAAAACTTGCTAACTTTGCAAGCTTTGCAAGCTTCCTGGCAAGCGCTATCTTACCTACTCGCCACCATATCATTGGCTCATCTAGCCAACTGCCTTCATTTATCTGTGTTACAAATAGGTAAACTGATTAGTACACATATATTGCACGTACACATGTACTGTGTGCACCACTGTGCACAATAAATATTCCGTGCAATTTTCCAGCAATGACAAAAAAGCTTTCTCATCTTAAATATGGGACAAATAAAACATTTTTTGAGGAAGTTAGGGCTTAATGGTCACCCTAGTTAGGAAGTTATAAGCAGGTGTGTTTGCAAAAGAGATCCAGACATATAAATCAGTGAAGTCATTCCAGGTATCTAATACTAGTTTCAGACTTTCTTCCAGGTATGTACTTGACACTTTACGTGTGTGTGTGGGTGTGTGTTTGTAAGAGGTGCTGAATTACAAGGTGTTTCTAATGAGATTATAGGTTTTCAGTGGCCACGTTAATTCGTGATGAACACATGCTGAACGTGCTCCAAAGTCCTTTAGTGTTTATTGACCTCTACAATGCTTTTCCTTACACACAGCGGTTCATACAAATAGAGCAGCTCATGTATGTATCTGTATGATTAAGAACACAAAACAAAGTAGCAACACAAACAACACAAAGTAGCAACACAACTAAGTTTTTATTACAAAATATATTACACTGTGTTTAAAGCTGTACCAAAAATGTTGTAATATACATGTAGAATAAATCAATGTACGATCCTATACCGGCTACAGTGGGGTAACTGAAAAATCTGTTAATTCTTTCTCTTCTTCAGATGTGACTCAGACAACCCCAGCACATTTTGCTGCTCAAGCTCTTTGACTCTCTGACGAAGAGCCTCAATTTCCTTGTTCTTTTCCTCCTGCAGAAACTGCAACTTCTATAGATGAGCAGAAAAACACACACATATAATCACTATCATAAAACCAAAACAAACACTTTTTACTTATTCACTGTAAAAACCAGTCTGTAACAATTACAGTGCAGTGCCACAGTGCACACTGCAGTGCAACTCACCCTTTTAAAGATGTTCTGAGGGAGCAGCCCAGAGGCTTGTGGCTGCTGTTGGGTCATGACTGACGCACTCTGGGCCCTTGCAAGCTTAGCACTGAACTACAAAGAAGGGTAATGAGCATTTATGTCTTTTTCAATTGCCGCAATGTGATCCACTGTGCCTACATTGGCTTGAGAAATAATGATCCACCTTAGTGTTTGCCACTTCTGCACATCCAGCTTAAGCTTAGCTGGGAATACCTGCTTTAGGTAGTGAGCCTGAATATGTTTCTAGGAAACAACCAGGTGAGTTTATACTTGTTAGAATAAAACCAAACTGCAATCCAGAGAGGTGGTCAGAGATCACTCAAGATCAATGTATTATGTATGTGTAGAAGAATCACTACATTTTAAGTGTCAGGAAAAAAGTGTTTTGTTGAAATATTCGAGTTATGTTAGCTATGTGTTGATAAACTACCCTTAATGTACCTCCATCTGTAGCTTTACAATTTCACTTTGCTTTTCTTTCTCCTGCTGCTTCATTTTCTGTCTCATCTCCTCCAAAGCGCTTTCCTTTCTATCCAGAGCCTCTTTCAGTTCAACATCTTTAGACTCCACTTCAACAAAAAGCAAAATTGACAAAATGTAATACAACATCCAACTTTGTCTTGTACTGGCCCTAGACATCATATTGTCTTGCAAAAGACTGGTGCACAATATAGTCTAATTTTACTACAGCCATGGACAGGCCTGTTTACACTCACATTTTCTCTGCATGTCTTTTTCACAGTCGTCCATCTTCCTCTGGTGTTGCTCTCGCAAAGCTCTGATCTCTTTCTCCAGTCTTTGAATACAACATTTTCTTTCCTATATGAACAACAGAGCAAATGTTAGACAAAGTAATATAGTTTTTATATTTAAAAAGGACTGCATTTAACCCATTATGTTTGGGTTGATTCGTCTTACCTCCACTTGTGCTTCATTTTGTTTCTTCAGGTCAAGAACAGTACTTTTCAGCTTCTCATTTTCAACTATATGAAGGGAATGAGAAGCACACAAAACCATCTGGACCACACTGAAGGTATTGTGTTCTTTTATTTTACACAGCAGACTCGCTACATTATGTTAAAAAATGAGGGAACATAATTTTCAGTCATCTGGCAGGTAACTAGATCAGATATACTACCTCGAAGATCACACTGTTGTTGTAAGTTGTTCTGGAGGCCTTTGATAGTCCCCAGCATGCCATCTCTTTCTACAGATAAAGGTTTGGTATTGTAAGTACTGAAAGTAATAAAAAAGACAGCGTATGCATGAATATAAAATGACCTACCGTTATAAGTATTATCTACCACTAGAGGGTGACAAATACTATGACTTTCGGTTTAATGTACGCCACAGGTTCCCAGCGCTGCTACTGCGCATTTTAGTGTTTTCCCCCTGCTCTAACACTTAAGCTGCGTCCCAAACCACATACTACACCAATGAATGGACTTCTATTGCTGGTGTACAATTTTTTGACATACTATTTAGTATGGCAGCATGCGGTTTTGGACGCAACCTTAGTTCAAGATTAACTGCATCAGGTTAGGCGCAGGGAAAGTATTGTGCAGAGCAGGAGGTAACCTTACTAGAGCACCAGGCTTGGGAATCTCTGGTGTAACGTGCACTAATAAGGTCTGACTGTTTACAGTTGATTCTTTATAACTGTTACTAGAAATGTAATGTTACAGCTCTTTGTTATTTAAGTTTTCAATGTTACCCTATTATAGGTACGTATGTGTTAAGAAGAATCCATTAGTGGAATAAAATGAATGGCAGCGTTGGAAAAATGCAGACACTGAGCCGCTAGCCAACAGCAATACACAACAGGCTAGCTAGCTACTAACGTAAATAAATACTCACCTTCAGTCAAGTGCTTTTCCTTGTTCTGCGAAAACTTCAACAGCCTATTGGTTTCATCTAATTTTATTTCAAGGATGTTGTTTTTCCCTTTCAGCTCCGTTATTTTCTTGTGAACACACAAAAAATTCGTATTAGCTAACTTTACTTCAGGTAACGTCATGGTGTTCAGTTCGGCTAACGCTGTATCTAGTAACATTTATGTCTCCTGTTAAGTGTTACTCTAGTTACAGGTGTTGGTGTTGTATGTGATATACTTGCTCCAGAAGGCTAAAATCCTGAATAAGTTTATTCAGGTTCACGGCTGTTTTCTTCATTTTCTGACTGAAAGTAAACTCCTTTTGAGTTAGCTAGCCAACGTTAGCTAGCTAACCTAGCAACTAAAGGGGCAGGCGCGTGCTGTTGTCTCCTAGGTGATCATAAGAATAGTGGCGGTAACGATAGGAGAAAAGACAAAACGCGTGTTTCTTATTTGTTGATATTTTATTATTCAAAAATATATATTTATGTACATTGCAGCAAGTCACGTACAGAGACATGTCACTTCCTCCATCAGTGTAGAGAAGATAAAGATACAATGATGTCCCAAAGCCTATCAATATATGCTGTTATAGGCCTAAACAATGTCATAAATGTCAACCCACCATAAACTTAACTCAAGCATCTCCACTTCCATGGATATTAGTTAAGGCTTACTCTTGACAACAATATAGTGTTAAATTGTAAACACAGATGCAGTAACACAAACCTTGTAATAATTCATTAGTCCAAAAAGGAATTTAGGAATTAAATACAGAATTACACAAAGAAAAGTTCTTGCTAAGGCAGATTTTTCCCATACAAATAAGTAGGCACAGAATTCCATGTCAGAGTCAGGTATCAGCTGTATGTTTACCATGTGGTAAACAATAATAAAAAAATATGCAATATCTACAAAATTAAACTCAGAAAATGAGTCTTTAGAATTCCATCTAAACAGGTGCATCACATTTTCAGGTTCAGCTTGCCAAGATGTTTGAATAAGACCATTCTGCATGAGAAATCTGCTCGGCTCCCACATGAGGACTTTTTTTGACTTTTGAAAGACAAACATCTTGTTTGGTGTTGGCCAACACTGTTCTACATGCCCAACAACAAATGCATCCATGCGCCAAAACCGATCCCGGGCTATTCTAGGCACAGACATCTTTCATTTATTGTGGACTAATGCTTTGTAGTAGGTCGGGTGTCAGATATCCCCCAGGAGTTGGAAAAGATTTCACAACAGCAAAGGGATGGGGTGCAGGGTTGTTTGGTTTCAAAAGAAGACTGTTTTTCCAGTCAACACCATCAACCATGGTGTATTCCGGAGGGGTTGGTATGGTAAGGATAGGAAAAGGAGAAGCAACTGGTGTTACCTCTGGTTCCACAGTGGGGTTCAGGTACTCTTGTAACGGACTGTGTCTTTGCTCTGCAGAAGGGTGTAGCTCTTCTTTGGTTGAACTTGGCTCACTGTGTCCTCCTGCAGGGTTTTGTGCACTGATTTTACAGGTGTTCAACTCTGAAGTGTAACCTCTTTCTTCAGAGAAAACCACCAACTGGGGCTTCTTCCCTTTATCATTCTCCTCATTCTTTTGAGCTTTATCTTGGATACTGCAGCTGTCACTTTGATTCTGTTTCTCTGGGGACAGTACTGCCTCGCCACGTGGGGTGACATCAGTCACCTGAGAATAGAGGCTGGTTGGCCAAGCAGGTTCCTGTGGAGCTCCTGGATTAACAGGAGACAAGGTGTGAAAACCATCATGGCCACTGGTGGAGGGCTGATGAACATCTGTATGGTCGTGATCAGATAGATCAGGGTCGCAGCAGCTGGCACGACCTGAGTCATCATCCCGGAAACCACTTGACATGGGAGGGGAGTCGGAGACAGGAGAATCGCCAATGAGAAGTGGTGTCTCAAAGCCTTCCAGTGTCTCAATTGGTTCATCGATGTCCACCTCTATAAACTCCACCCATGAGTCATTACTGTATAACTCTGGTCGCAGGCCTGGGTGGGTGCCCAAGATTGAGGTGAACTCAGTCAGCTGACCCTTCTTTTTAAACACAAAAAAATGGAAAATATAATTTTAGGACAAGTTGACCTCATGGGCCAAAACAATTTCTAGGTGTGAATACAAGCAGGATAAACAACATGGAATCAATACCTGTAGGAGGACTGGGTCAATTCCTTTGATTTTCGGTCCAGGAACAGGAGGCAAGAAAATCACCATGAGTCTGAAACAAGCAGAAGAGAAAATGCTATCTTAAAAACAGATACTCAGATCCACACAATGTTAATTCTGAAGACCAGCTGTTCTGCAAGTATCCAATAACCTTTTGCAGCAGTATTGGAAGATGTACGATTCACAAATGTGTTGTGTTATAAAACAAAATAAGAAAAAAGATGCACTGTTTGTCCAAAGGTTTGAGGACACCCACTCATGCAACAAGGGTATTAAAAGGGAGTTTCTGAAGGCTTTATGTTGGAACATTGCTGTGAGGATTTGATTGCATTCAGCCACAACAGCATCAGTGAGGACAGGTACGGATGTTGGACGATAAGTTCTGAATCACAAATGGCACTCCAATTCATCTCAAAAAGTATTGGATAATGTACCATCACTTCAGAAAACGCAGTTCCACTGCTCCACAGCCAATGCTGAGAAGCTTTATACCTATTTCGATCCATTCTATTGGCATATCTTTTCTATAGATACTATTAAAACTGTGTGGACACAATTGAATACCTGTGTCTGCAAAGGGTGCACCTCAAAGTGACTGAATTCACTAATTAGAAAGGGTGTCTGGTTCCTTTTGGACATACAGTGTCCAACTGAATAAAGGTGTGAATATACTAATCAGCTTTTTCTTGGATGAATAGTCATATGGTGGACACTGACAAAGTAGTCACTTACTTCTGCTGACGTGAGACCACAATCAGCATCAAGATGATTCCAATACCAACAACAGCAAAAATGAACATTGCAGTTAAGGGGACTCTTGGTTCTAAAATAAAGGAAAAAAGATAATTCCAGGTTTATTTAAATTTGTACACCATTCTATATTATTTTTAGCAATACATTTAGCCTAAACTCAGACCTTTGCTGTCAACCAGTATGAAGATGGAGTCACTGAATTCCCCAAAGTTGTAGCCTCGCATTTTGGACCTCACCCTGACCTCATACTCTGTGCTGGTGTTAAGGCCATAGATGTACGCTTTGGTCTCCTTCCCATTGTCTAGCTGGAAGAGGAAGAACAAAACCAGAATAATGAATTGAAACATGTATACTTGGACCGACAGAAGAGGAACAACTTAAGGCTTTCATTAAATGAAATCATACCTAAACAGTCAAGCTAGTACAATTAATTCATTTGCTCACTTACATAAGGTTTTTATGTACTTTGTCGAATTCACATACATTTTCACTAAAATTTTGTCATTTTTTATTGTCTGTGGACCACATAGCTCACTTTTTAAAATAAGCTTTTTAAAAACTATCAAATGACCCACTTCTGTAAATGGGTAATGAATGAGGTCCTGTTTTGTTTTTCCTACAAATTCCAAGATTATTTGCTTTAACCAAATTCATGGTTCAGGCTCAAATGTTCAAGTGCAGGTTTAGCTTTTTACTTATCAACAGTAAAGACAGATCATGAGCAGTTTAAGTTTACAGCTATCAGAAGACTCAAATTATATAGTTTCATGATATTCATGCTATGCTGTAGTCATCTATGCAAACTTATTTGACGTATCATATTAGTTAACCATTTAGAACACACTAAAAATAAACTGCATTCAACAGAATTAGAGACTAGTGACTGCTTCAGTGGATTCAGCAAAAGTAACAGTAGTGTCAGACTCACAGATTTCCACTGCTCTGAGCCCTTCTCTCTATACTGCGTCTCGTACCGAAGCGACATCCATCCAATCTTCACGTTGTCTGCTGCTGAGGTTGGTGGCTCCCAGCTCACTACCGCATCATAAAGTAAGCCTGTTGGGCCCATGCTTAATAAAGTCCAGTTCAGCCCTTCAGGTGGGTCTGGAAATACTACAAAAAAACAAGCAGCGTGTAGTGAGCATAGCACTTCACACTGTGCAAGACTCGATGGCTAAGAGCTAGGGCACCACCTGCTGGACAAAAACTTCGGCTGCCTTAAAACTACTTCGTCAGATAAAAACGCATATCATAGTAAACTGGAAAATGAAACATTTTTATAATAAAATAGTATGTAAATGTAATTAGTTTAAAATGTAGCAAAAACAGCCTGTTTCGAATTGTTTATGTGATGTTATGAAAAACAATGCATTTAAATATATTCAGCCTATGACAAATTAGCCCCACCCATTCACTGAAGTTATGAAGAGTGTTTACAACTGCTCTTTAAATGAGGAATAACAATTTTGATAAATGTCTTCACATGTTAATTGCATAATAGAAAAAAAACAGCCTGCTTTTATTCCAAGTGTTAAAAAATGTTCATGTAAAAATGAATTAAGAGTACAATGAGTTGTGACTGATAAGTGGAAAAAAATACAATGCAAGAAAAAAGTGTAATATAGGCCTTTTAACAAACAAAATCTAGCTTTTTAATGTTGGTAGATAGAGTGGCAAAATATTTAGATATTTTCCTGGCTTTAAAAAAACCTCAATAAAGAAATCCAAAAACACACCTCCTGTAAAAAGCATTATTAAGACAGAAAAGTTCAGTGACACTATTCACAATGCTTCAGAGTGATCCTGCTTATATTAATTACAAACTAGTGTAATAATATTATCTTCTACTACTGGAGTAGTATATTTTAACTGAGATTCGACCTAAACACATACAGATACCTACAGTTGGGCTATGCTCACCAATATCTTCCACACTGAAGAACATTTCATCGTAGACAACATCTTGTGTCCGTGAACGCAGCTGAATGGCGTAAGTGTACCAGATAACAGTGTGGACAACATCGAAGTAGCACTCGTTTTCTATTATGGTACTGTAACTTGGACACTCGCTCCATTTACCTTCATCTTTTTTCGAATCCCTGCATGACAGAGAGAACCACACAGTTATAAACAAACATCCATGCATCAAGATAAAGACAAGTTATCACAGATTTGATCACACAGGCCACATTTATTCCATTTCAACAATGCTAATGAGATAAATAATGGTTAATATGTTTTTCCTTTGGGAAAAGTAAAGTAAAAATCTAATTTAAAGTAATGAATTAAATTTGCAGTGATTCAATTTGATGGTGTGGTACAATATGCAGCTCTGACTCGCACAAGAAAATGCATTAAATCGTTACAAGGTAAATAATTCGGCATTTAGGCACTGCCATTACTTCTCCAACATGTAGAAAAGTCTGAGATCCCCCGGCTCAGTGAGGTTTTGGAAGGAACCAGCATTCCATTGACAACGGAATGTCATCAGCTCTCTGGAAAAGCAGCCAGTCAGACGAGGTCCGGAGGTGCTCCGTGCTGTAGAAAAATAACTAACTGTCACTACAGTGGACTTACTAAATGGACAAGGGCTGAAGTCCAGCACAGTTTGGTGATTTCCCTTTAGTAATTGACTACACACTGACAATTAACTAATCAGTTGAATCAAGTGTTTTAGAGAAATCACCAGACTATGCCTGACTGGCCTTCTGTTCAGGCCAGTTTTTGCTTCTTCTTAAGGGCAAGACATGCTTCAATTATGGCATAGAAATGTCACTGTCACACTTGATATTTCATATTTCAGTAACATGATAACACAAACAAAACTGACGTTTTGCCTGGATACTCTTTCATAGATTTTCATCACTTGGTTTATTAATACTTTTTAACCTTTTTAATGTACCCAAGATATTATGTCAGGACAAAATCTCGTATCTCCAAAATGGTAACTTTACAGCTGAAAGCAAAAAAAATACTTTTTAACTTTAACTATACACTAAAAGTATGGCCAAAAGTATGTGGACACCACTACTAATTACTGAGTTCTGGTGATTCAGCCACACCCATTGCTGACGGGTGTCTAAAAGCAAGGACATAGCCATGCGATCTCCATAGACAAACGCTGGCAGGAGACTGGATCGTACTGTGGCACTGTCATAGTATGCCACCTTATAACTGTGAAATTAAAAGCGTCTAGGAGCAACAACAGCTCAGCCACAAAGCGGCAGACCACACAAACTTGCAGACTGGGGCTGCTGGGTACTGAAGTTTGTAGCGTATCAAACTCACCTATCCTGTTACATTTTCTGACTACAGAATTCTTAACTGCCCCTGGAAGCAACAACAGCACAATATCTATGAAATGGGGTTACATGGCTGGGCAGCCATACACAAGTCTAATATCACTATGTGCAATGCCAAGCGTCGGCTGGAGAGGTGCAATGTATGCTGTCACTGGACTCTGAAGCAGTAGAAACGCTCTCTGGAGTGATCAGTCATGATTCACTATGTGGCAGAGTGGTGGACAAATATGGGTTTGGCAGACGCCAGCAGACCCTACCTACCAGAAAGCACAGTGCCAACAATAAAGTTTGGTGGCGGAGGGACAATGATCTGGGTCTTTTTTTAGGGTTTGGGCACAGCCCCTAGTTCCAGTGAAGAATAATGTTAAGACGTGTTTAGACAATCATATGCTTCCGACTTCGTGGCAACAGTTTGGGAAGGACCCTTTCCTGTTCCAGCATGCCCGTGCCCCTGTGCACAAAACGAGGATCATAACTAAATGGATTGATGAGAGCCCTGACATCAACCCCACTGAACAACTTTGGGATGAACTGGTTTGTTGATTGCAAGCCAGGCGCTCTTGTCCAACTTCAGTGCCTGACCTCACAAATGCTCTTGTGACTGAATGGGCACAAGTTCCCACAGACACTCTTCAAAATCTTGTGGAAAGCTTTGGTGGTGGCTGTACTTGCTGCAAAGGGGGAGGGAACTGCACATGGTTTTGGAATGGGATGTCCTACAAGCTTGTATAGTGTGATGGTCAGGTGTCCACATACTTTTGCACAGAACGAAAGTACTCATTACTGGTCCAGCTACAAATGCGTATTGTTTAACATAATGCTAACATATTCATATATATATATATATATATATATATATATATATATATATATATATATATATATTACATTAAACATATCACTACTGACAGAACAAAACCTGACAAGTCAAATGTTTTTACATAGATTGAAAAGACCAGCAAGCTTTTGCATTATGTGAACATTCATGATGAACTTACCAATTACTTGGAATAAGTAACTACTACATTAACTTACACTGTATGGTGAAGTGTTCAGCAAATGACAGATGACAAATTTATTAGGTGTTGAAAATGCTATATAAGCAGACCTGGATAAAAACTACTATTCTATTTGTAGGCTCGGATGGCACAATCTTAACCAAGTTTTCAGAAACCAGAAGATGTCCTTTACTCTGATTTCCACTGTAGGACTAAGAGGAAGTAACATAAAGCCTACTTGTACCGTAGCCTGTGAGGCAACTGGTTATGGTTTCCTGGAAAGGCTTGCTGGCATGTTTCACATGTAAGAAGAGCATCTGAGTGGCAGTGTGGGGTTTCTGCCAGAGCTTTCTCAGAAAACCCTACCCTGAACCGCCTATTATTTTAGGTCTTTACTTAAGCAGGCAAGTCAATATAAATCCATGCAACTCAAATCAATCATGATTCATTTTATTACATTTGTTATGACTCTTCTATTAAACACGGCAAACATGTACATAACAATGTTCTGTTTGTATACTACACCAAATCAAAGGTTTGGAGCTTGTTTCTCTGGAAGATGTCAGTTATAAAGGCACACGTTTATAACCTGGAAATCAAGAAGAGCAGCTGTGGCTTCAATTCCAAATGAATAACTGTCTAACAAAGCTATCCAGTAGAAAAGGTAGACCAGGGAATAAATGCAGAATTGGGAGCAGGGTGTCAGCATGCAGCAAGCAGTAGCCTGATTTTGGCAGAGAACCAAAATATTAATATCCTGTTTATCAACTTTCAAACCTCAATTCCTCAATTATACCTACAGGGCACAGATTAAGCAGATACAGATAAGCTTTACTGTCACTGATACGTTTATATTATACCACAAAAGTGAGTGCCATTTCAAGCTAATTTTGTCCTCTTTTATGTTTTTTCTCTTTTATTTTTAAACTGGAATGATCACATACGGTATTACAGTGAGTACCACCAATTGATATCACATCAATATATCCATCCATGTTCAATTCACTGCAACAATCAGATTAGTGTATCAAACTAATAATCAGTGTCACTCTCATCTGGTCCGGACATTTGCAGGAATGGTATTGTCATACAATACTACTAATACTAATCAGAGACCACCCTTTTTATTTAATATCTAGTCAAAATAGCCAGGAAAGGGGAATTCCACTAATTTGTCAAAATTTCTGTATAATTACATGGTTAAGATGTAAACAAAGTCATTCAAGTTTGATGTGAAATGCTCCATTCTGGAGAAGCTTACTGAGTAAGAATTGTTCACAGTAGTCTGAAGAGTTTAATGGAGCTAAATTTTTCCTTACAGAAAGCTGTTACATGAAATCGTTATGAATACTTTGCCAAATGCCTGAGACATAGGTTTACGTCTGTATTCAGAGAAGGTTTTGGCCTAAAATATCTTTTTAAAAATACATTCATGGTGGTGAGCTGCATAGAGGATGTTGTAAGGCAAAACAGTAAGCAAAGAAAACTTTTTTTCTTCTCTGATTTACCACTATTTTATTTACCACTATTTTATCATTATCAATTCCACAAAAAAGCTTTTTTAAAAAAAAGACGTGTAGCTTCACAGTTTATTCTGGATAGTAAATTAAATTACTATATTTGTGTGTAGACATCTCGACCCCTGGTTCCTTTCACCACAACTGTAAAGAAATCTGAGTTGGTAAATTTCTCTAGAAAGGAGCATTTCACTCTGAAAGACTTTTTTGCATCTCAAAGATGTGAATTATGCAGAAATTCTGAAAAATCAAGTAATCCAGTTTTCTGCTTAAGGAAAAATGAAATTTAACAGAAAAATACACAGAAGCCTCAATGACTAACTATTGTATCATATTTTTTTAGTATTTATTTTCAGAAAAAAAAATCCTTTTAATGCAAGTTCCTTCACCTCCAGCATCAGGAAAAAGTGGAAAACTTGCATTTTACAAAAAATGACACTGAAGCCTCATCAGTATTGCAGTATTTTCAGTATTTAGTGACCACCCTTTGCTTTTATTATAGCTTCCATTCTTTTCAGGAGACTTTCCTTCAGCTTTTGAAAGAAATCTGCAGGGATGTTTTTCCACACCTCCAAAATTCAGTTGCATTTTCTGCTTCTTACAATCATTCAAAAAACGATAAAAGTACTGTTAATCTGATGATGACAGTTCTAGTGATCTACAAGGTCTTGCACGCTTGTATTGTTTGATACGTTTTTTGAACTCTATTTTTGGAAACTCCTGTTTCACTTATTTTTTTTTTTACTTTTCCCTTCTTTATGAAAGTAGATTATTATTAGTGGATCTAATCTCCTCAGAAATATCTTCTTTAGCTATTTTAGATGCACTTGAGAGACAAATTTGTAAGGCAGGTAAGGTGAGTTTGGGTAGTTATTAGTGTGAATGTTAGTGTCTCTTTGAAGGGGAACATAATGTCAGTGGCTCCTTTGGAAGCAGCTTTTTTTGGGAGGCCACAGCTGTAACTCATTGTTTTTAATATCGCAAGGATGAAAGAGTTAAAGTGGCTGTAGGGTGCACTAATGTAAAGACAAATTAAATACTTATAGATTTGATATTATAACTAATGTTGGAGGCTTTTATGTTAACCATGTTTCCTGATTTTTTTCCTGTTTACTAAAACATATGGATTTTTTTTAACACAACACATTAAAAACAGGTTCAGTTTTGGTTCACTTGTTTTTTTTTTGTTTTTTTTTTCTAAACTAGCCAGTACAACATTATTCAGGTAGTTTGATGTTTTTGGCCTACATGTGCACAGCCTCCATTCACAGAGGAAATGGTAAATTAAATTTCACATTACAGCAAGGTTGAGCTTTCATTTCATATGGCAACATGCTCTCTCTCTCCCTCTTTCCCTCTGTCTCTCTATTCAATTCCTCCTCTCTGCCTCTATCTACTGCTCTCCATCACTGAATTCATAATGATCATCCATGTTCAAAAGCACAGATAATTTTATGGACCATTACCTGCATCCAAGAGTAACAGCTAATGCAGGGGAGTGTATGTTTTTCAATATGAAGCAACCTGCAAATCTCTAAATAACGTCAACAGCAATGCTGAGAGATGTACTTTAAAGACTACATGTGGTTTTAGCATCTTACAGATCAAAGCTCAACAGCAACTCTTTCTAATCAGCTAAAGCTCAGTTCAAAGTTCAAAATATGCAAACAAAAGGATCTGAAAGTTAAATAAAGAGATTCATAGCCAAACAAATTTAAAGCAATGGTTTAGGGAAAGATCAAATTGCACTGGAGCTACCAGGCTGATATACGTACAATACTGTCACAAAGTTAAAAACTGCCCTTCATTTATTTAGATTTCTGATTAAATGTCTTTTAAGCGCAAGTTCTTTTGTTTTCCAGCATCAGAAAAAAGCGGAAAATATATATTTAACAGAAAATGACACAGAAACCACAAAAGCATTGTAGTATTTTCAGTATTTAGTCACCACACTTTGACATTATTACTGCTTTTATCCTTTTTGGGAGACTTGCATTCAGTTTTTTTCACAGAAATCTGCAGGGATATTTTTCCACACCTACAAAGTTCAGTCTTAGAAGTTGGTTGTATTTTCTTTTCTCTCACGATCCAAGTAATCCCAAACACATTCAATAATGTTGCGGTCTTGACTCTGGGATGGTCAGTCCATTGTTCTGATAATACCAGCAGCTTCTTTGGTTTATTTACAAATTTTCTTGCTTTTTTCCTACTTCTTTTCTCAGTAATGGCTTCTTGGCAGCTACAAATGCTTTCAGACTCTTAAGATTAAGTTGTCTTCCCACAGTGGAAAAAAGGACAGAAACACCTGTGGATTTGTTAAGATCTGAAGTAAGAGTGGAGCTTGATTTTCTCCTCTTTCTCAAAGATGAAAGCTTTAAGTACTGTTTATCTGATGGGCACAGTTTTGGTGGTTTACCAGGTCATGGACAGTTGTTAGGAGTCCCATTTTCTCTGTATCTTTTAATAATGTTTTAAATTACAGTTTTGGATATTTTGTTTTTTCACTTATTTTTCTTTACCTTTCTCCTTCCTTATGCAAGTGGATTATCTTATATATAATCTCATAAGAAATATGTCCTGAAAATGAATAGCTTGCACTTAATGGCAGTTTTGACTGGAAAGTAAATAAATGAAGGGTGGTCTCTGACTTTTGCACAGTGCTGTATAGAGTAATGGGAGTCGGTCACCTAATACCCTGTCTGGTGACATAGACTTCTATTTATTACTGTAGGCTTGTAGCTCCATTGCAAAAGAATCAAACTTCAGACACCAAATATGTTGTGCTCTATTGCCTAAACGTTTGGAAAACATTTGTAAAATATTGTAAAATATACGCCTTCGTCCTGCAGAGTTTTCCTGCACTGTTCTATTTTAGACAAGGCCCAGCCTGAGTAGTTGCCTCCTTGGTATATTTAATGGTACAAAATGATTGCATGTAGTTTTGTTTAAAGCAGACTATATTTACTACACTTGAGGGCAGTTGTCAAATAAATAAATAAATAAATCAAAGCACTGAATTATACATTGTTAAGGAGCTTTTGTATGACATCATCTGAACATGCTGAGAGGCCCTTGAGAGGGAATGCAAATTCTTGTAGAGGCGCTGGCTTTTCAGAGCTTCTGCAACGGGCAAAGAAACTCTCTTAATACCACTAATGACTGCTCCTCTGGGTCCAGAAGGAGTTTCCCAATGAAAACATCCTGTTTCTTGTGGCAGTGCTCTAAACCACAGCATACTCTCTATGACCTTTGTTGTGGTATATGTGTAAAACTAACAACAGAGTGAGCCAATTTTAAAGCAAAGACCTCTCCCCTTTAAACTAATTTAAATAAAAAAAACACTGTACCTTGTATTGTGGGTTTCAGGTCTTCTGTGGTGACAGCAGCAATAAGGAAGAGACAGATGAAGAAGGACTGATCGGTCCCCATGGCACAAACCCTGAACAAACAACGTTAACAGATTAATATTTAACAACTAGAAATGTTCTAAACTCGTCAAATTTATATCACTTTCTATCACTGTTATCATGTACTGTTATCAATACTAGCCAACAATATTACTACTATCATATTACTACTAACATGACTAGGGGTGGGAATCTCTAGGCACCTCACAATTCGATTACGATTCAGAGGGCTGCGATGCGATTATAAAACGATTATTGATGCATCTTGATGCATCTTTTTTTTCTATATAGCATTTATATTTTCTCACTGTGTGAGCTCAAGTTTCGAGTTCAAGTTTCAAGTTTATTTGTCATTTGCACAACATGTCAGGACATTTATGCATTGAAATGCTTGTGGTGAGGCTCAGCTAATCACTCTACAGAAAGTAAGTAAAAATAAAAATACAAGAAAAGCCAACTGAAATATTAAATATACACAAAATATACACAAAATATACACAGAATATAGAGACAATATACATTTTAAAGTGACTAAGTAACTCAGTGTTATTGTTATTTAAAGTGACTTGGTACTTTTAAAGCATTAAAGTATTTGTAATGATCCATAATGAATTTACTTCCAATATCTTTTTTAATAAAACAAATGGAAGTGATATGGCAAGTGAACTAGAAGGCTCTCATTCAGTGCTCTTGTTTGGAGCACGAGAAGCTGCTGCTACTCATCTGCGATAAAATGCGCAGTTACGGTGAAATAAGATCCAGTGGCAGTGCATGTCCACGCAGCACATGTTACAGCTATTCTACCCGTTTTCTTTAGTGATTTTATAACTTCGGTTCAGTAAAGTATCTTTGAGACGGGACGTGTGAAACATAGCGCGTGTGAAACATAGCCCTGTTTCGGCGCGCAGACTGCAGGTCACATAGCAGCGATGCGTTATTCGCATGTATAAGCAGTGCAGCCGGTTTCCTGGTACGTTAAATCTGCAACGAGAGACTGTCACACACTAAAAAGTGGCGAAGCTCAAGTCAGCTTCTCTTCCGAATTCTCCCGTTCCACCTTAAATGGTGCCGCATTTACATTCGGCGCCTCAGTTAGAATTTAAGGTGGAACAGATAAATTTGAACAAGAAGCTTGAGAATAAGAAGCGACTTCAGCCTCGTAAAACAGCCGAACGTTGAGAGACATTTAACTGATCTACTTCTGAGGAAAAGTTTTCTGGCGGAGATGGGAGGAAAGCGGCTATAGCTAAAGCTTAAAGCAGAACGAATAAATCTGCGCTCTCGTTTATATTGTTTAGCCTATACTAGGACATTAACACATACTGAGACATACTGGACATTAAATGTTGTGGCTCCCAAGGTGGTTTGATTTTTGTTGAAAGGACAAAATGGCTCTTCTTGTCATTTGGGTTGCGACTCCTGACCTAACCTGGCAGAGGGCGCCGGTCAGATTTTTCGCTCATCTAGCTGTGTTTTTGTTATGTGCCGCCACAGACTGTCCGGGCGCTGCACGTCCGCACTTCCAAGTTCCGCCTTTTGCGTTCCGTCAACATTACGTTATAAATTAAATATTTAGAAAATCGATTTTTGACATTTGTAAATCGATTCAGAATCGTTCACGTCCGCATCGCGATGCATCTAAGAATCGATTTTTTCCCGCACCCCTAATCATGACTATCATTATTACTCAACAATACAAACAAGTTGTTAGAGCTTTAAAAGACAGGCCTTTATTAAAATTAGGAATGTACACAACATCAAAATCGATCAGTACTGGCAGATAACTGCTTAAAGTGTCTGTACTGGACAGATATTTAAATGTGACTGATATTTTAAACCAATAAGATTTATTTACTGCGCTTAGTTGGCATAGAAGAACATTTAGGTAATGCAGAGCTGCATATTGTTTATTTCACTGCATTTGTAACCCTATAGTAGTAAAAGTTATATTTCTCCATAATGTTTATTCAGATAGATGTGGTCCCAAGTTCTAGTTTTATGAGTGAAATATTTTGTTCCAAAGCACATTATAGACCACTTTCAGGAATCTTTTTTTTATGACACATGTTGTTGGTAGTGGGCTTTGCAGATACAAGAAATATCAATACTACAATTATGATTAATATCACCTTTATTAGATCAATGAAAATGTATTTTCCATTATACAGCTGTTATTCTTGTTAAAAACTCAATATATCCAAAAATTTACCAAATGGATAAAAAACTTAAATGTTCATGTCTCGGCATTGGTGTCAATATCAGAGGATATGTACATGAAAAGTACTGAATCTTGGCATCACCTCACAATTCCCATATCGATGCATCTCGTCACTTTATTCTATTTAAAGCATAATCTGAAATTGTCATACATTTTCTATTATAGTCCACAGTTAAATCTAACAAATACTTGGCCCAAAAGACAAGAACGAACAAAAACGCTGATGTACTTTCTGAAGTAACCGACATCTTTGGTTTGCATTTATCTGTAAACAATTTCTATTTGTTTTTATAGCATGTGAAGGACCATCATTTGTCATACTAATGGTATAACAACCCTGTCCAGAGCTTGTGAAATATATCCCCTCTGTTTCCTGGCCATGCTCCAGTTCTTCAGTGCTACTGGAAACTGCATTCTCAGAATCAGCATCTCAAAACTGCACCTATTCCCTCTGCACTAATAAGGCGAAACTCAGCTTCTCGGACATGCCATCTGTTCTAACAGCCACAGTTTACTATAAGGAGAATGTTTATAAATGTTTAATTGTCAGTGATATTCACATGCAGCCATTAAACTTCCTCTCAAATATACAAATATGTTTTTTCAATTAAAGTGTTTGGAACTGCACTGATAGATAAAAGTTAACATCCTACACCACTTTTCATAGCCATATGACACATATATCCTAGCAGACCTTCAAAGAGAGGATGTTATCTAGGAAAAAAAACAGTGAAGATTAGCTTTTAATGTTTACATGTACTCAAGATAAGGAGACACTTTAGCTAACATGTATTATTATAGTCCTTGAAGGCATTCAATCCCCTTTTAATAGTGGGTTGGAATGCCTTCAAGGACTATGATAGATAGTCTGAGTTGTAAACAGCTCTTATGCCCCAGACAACAGCTATACAGAAAGAAGAAAGTCATAACTTTCCCACCACAAAGGTCTGTTTAAGTCTCTTTCAGTCATAATAATAATAATAATAATTATGTTCTTCTAGTGTTATCTTACATTCTGGTTAAGGTCAGCCCAAATATGCCTGTTATCTTGGAGCAAGATTGTGCAATAGAAACTAATATGGATCTCAATGCCACTCAGTCCTTCAACACTTGACAGTTTCCCTAGCTCACAAAATGAAAGAAAAAAATCCAAATTAAATATGATTTTAAGGCATATCTGTTATTTGCCATTAGCCTGAGCTGACCCAGTGCACTGAGCATCACAGTCACAGCTTACAATGTTGTGCTGAACGTGACAACTGCTGCTATTTGGGTTAACCAAGTTCTGTCTTAACCAAACATGGGGGAAACAATTATCTGGCTGAATAACAGGCTGGGAGTGCCCACAAGTTACATAGCCTCCAATCAACAGTGTGAAAAAACAGTTTCGCAACACCATGTTTTTCAGGGACCCTCCACTGCCACTGCAAATTCAACACTCACCTCTGATAAGAATATGCTTCAAAACACCTGATAAGACAGAGCTTTCAGTTCCTGAACTTGGACGCTTATTCCTTGGGGCAAGCAAAACCGCATAGGCAATCACATTACACAGTCTTCGGTGGGATCTGCGTGTAGCTCTGATTCCTCGACAGCTTCTGTCTAGGACTCCAGCAGCAGCGCTAAAGCAGCTAAACCAGCATCGAGCCAAAACACATTCGGTGACTCAGAAAGCTTCTCACACAAACAGCACGCTCAGACACTCAAACAGGCGACGCGGTGCGTTGGGAGCACCAGGCATTTTCACATTCGTCCACTGAAGGAGGAGGAGAAGGAGGAGGAGTCTGCAGCCCTGCCGTCGCAGCACTGCTCCCTGTTTTCCACGCTTCCAGTGGCCTCGCGAAGTCGTGCCCAGTGCTCCACGTGATTTGCGTTAATTCTTTCGTATATTTCGTTTTCCCATTTGGCTGAATAAGCACGCACAGCTGCAGCAGGGGTGATGAATCGACTGCTTGTTTATCGTGACGGGAAGCATTAGGCTACTGACTTTCTGAAGGAAAAGATCGATTAATGCACAAACAGCTGTTTGGCATGTGGTTTAAACATGCAAAGCAAGCTTACTTCGTGTTTATGGCTATTTTTGCGGATTAACTAAGAAGGGCTGATTGCCTGGGCCTGTTTGGGATGCACTGCTTGCCCTCTCCCCCAGTCCTACAGGCACTTCGGAACAGCAGGAGCTGCTGTACACGTGACGCAGCAAGCACACGTGCGAAAGGGGTATAGAGTGGTGGACAGGGAGAAGGGAAAGGTTTAGTGTGCATTATATACTTAAATGTTATTTGACTAAAATACAAAAGAAGTAAGTTTACATGAACAAAAGTAATGCTTTATCAGCTTATAGCTTGCAAATCACAATATCAACCTTTTCCATGTTTTACATGACAGAGTACAGATTGTTAAGACATGTTAGTTGCTAAACCTGCTCCCAGCATTGGGTGCATCTTACATTTAAAGCAGGGAGGGGACAAACTATATTGAGGCCAGAGGTATTTCACCAAAACCAAAACACTTTAAACACATTCCATACTGTTCTACACCACTTCAAGAGCTAGAATTAGCACACTGTTTATGTCAGTGAAATGCCTGGGTTTCATCAGCGAGTAGGGCTGGGCGATAAAACGATAACGATAAGTATCGCGATATAACTTTTCCTCGATAGAGCGATAAGACAGGTTCGATATATTTTCGATATAATACACCATTCATTCTCACACTTCCACGTTTTAGCGAAAGCCCCGGTGGCGTTTCCTACTGCAAGGAAAGCGACACTACTCTGCTGTCGCCAGGAGAGGGTGCACTTCCAAATTTTTCGACTTGATTAGAGAGAGAGGAGGCTACGAGTAAAAAAAAGGGTCGCCAAATATACTTTAGCAACATCTGAAACGCGGAGTTATACATTGCCTGTTTGAGTGGAGCGACCGGCGATCTGTTCTCCCGTGACCAAGTGCGAGTGACGAGATAAGTGACGTAACTGTACTGTCCTACGGTGAACACACCTCCTTCCATGCATCCTAACAACTTTAGCGGTGTTAAATCATGTCTGCAGCGCCGTGTTACAGCACCAAACCGTCATATTTTAGTATTAGTGCATTCTCGAGCAACGAAAGTGAAAGAAAGAAGTGGGTTAATGTGAGTTACAGCCCTGATTTAAACAAAAGTAAACTGAGGAAGCTGTGAGACATTGGGAAGCGGGAGAGCGCTAGGTTAGCTTTCCAGGCTAGCTGTTTTTAGCTGCTGGCTAGCGCTCCGGCACAACACAGTGAATTGATGATACGGTAGATCAAACAAGACACAAAATCACCGCTTTCAGTTTAAACATACCTAAAAGGAGGACTCTGTTTGACTGGTGTGAGAGATTCACACTGCAGATAATGCTTTTACACAGCGAACATCAGATATACTGCGGTTCACCCCTTAAACTACTACGATAGCATAGAGAAACCCAGTCGTCGCTAGCTGGTGTCTGAATACTGTGATATGCTCTGACATGGATGTGGTAGGAGTGACAGCAGTGACCTACTGAACCGAGTTGACATTGTTGAGAAACTAAAGAGTTTAGCTCTGTTGTTGGCCACTTGTTTAGCATTTGTAACAGGGTAGCCAAGTGCTCGTCACCAGACAGCTAAAAATAATCTGTTTTCTTTCTTAAATTATGACTATTACAAAAATTGCAGCTGTGCTTTTCCAGCTGATAAAAACAGCTCAGAAACTGTCTCCCACTGTCCCAAGACAGATTTGTGAAATGTTCCACTGTTTGGTGAGTGGTTGTCATGATCCGACCATAAATGATCGTTTAAAACCACAATTAACCACCCAGGAGCAAAATCAGCCTTCAAATGTGAAAGAAATAATGATTTGACATTTATCGCGATATGTATCGATATCGAACGATATGAATTTTGTTTATCGTGATAACGTTTTTGGCCATATCGCCCAGCTCTATCAGCGAGGCATGTAAATTAAGACTGTGTTTGAAATAGCAAACTGTGTACTGTACTGTAGCAGTGTAGTGCATGCCACTCTTCATAGTAACATCTGATATGCAACAGTTATCATTACGTACCTTCTACAAGGTCACCAGATGGTTGCATCCATGGACATGCCCTCTCGAAATGATCGTGTCACACAATGGGATGCAGTATGTCATGATGATAGCTCAGGCTGCCTCCTGGAATATTTGGCAAGATAGTACGTTATCCACATATCTGTAGAAATTCATCAAATACTGTAGACTGTGTACTACCTTTAGGCACAATCAGTACACAAGCAGTTTTTAGGAGGCTATTTTGATCACGGATACCAGCTAAATTCAGTAATGAGCTTAATATTAGAGCTTCCACTGAATCGCTTGCTAAAGGGTAGTCAGTGATTGCCAGAACATGTTTTGTAATATTTGGCAAATTTCTCCTTAGTTTACATCAGCTGTCAAAAAATGTTTAGAGGAAAAAGTCCTGTCTGTCCCAGGCTCTGTAAATGGGAGAAAGAAAATGGACTATCCAACATTCAACCAATCAGGACAAGGTAGTTTTTACTTGCCTGTCAACGACGCTGTCAATGACAACATGTAGCCTTAGCCTGGCCATTAGGGCTGTTTGATTCCAAAAATTTTGAAGTTGATTCTGATTCCAAGTGACGAATCCGAGTGACAATTTCAAAAACAGAGTACAATATTAAGCATTTTTGACCCTAGTCAGAAAATTTGGAGAGCTATTATTAACTTAGTCGACTAACAGGAGCTGGCTATGTTGTACCTGATTCTCCTCTGTCCTTCAGATGGGTACAGGCAACAGATGGGTAGATGTTTTGGTACTGGACATGTTATTTGATTGTATGTATTTCCTTTGAGTTCCACTTTGTCTAAAGTAAAACACAGCTGTGTGAGTTGTGGACCTTTACAAAAAAGTCATGAGTTTCACATGTTAAAAATGTATTATCACTTGTGAAAAAGTGTGTTCACATGTGAAAACATGTTGGGGTGAAAAAATATATGATCACGTGAGCATATGTTGACAAAAAAACTAGATGACTTGTAAAGCCATGTTTTTTTGCACACTTTTCGGTAAAGGGAAGGATGTTTTTTCGGACAGGCTCTGGTCTCAGGCTCTTCAGCAAAATTAAGATAAAAACAACACCAAAACTGCCAATTCTGCCACTACATACAACAGCTTACACTGCCAAAACTGAAAAGAAGATAACTGACCTAGATTGAAGTAAACACCATTGTATCTTTTCATCTTTGAGATAAGAGGCAGGAAGTGTGATGCAGACTTTGCTTTAAATATGCTAGACAGATCATTTGCACATTTCATTCAAATTGTTAGAACACTGTGGCAAAAACTGCGGTTTTATCATGGTGAAGTGTGTTCATAGGAACGAAGCTGAGTAGAAGAAAGTTTGGTTGCCCTTTGTAGTGTGGTCATTTCATGAACTTTCCATAACCTGGCACTACTTAATGCAAAAACCGTCGCTTTGTAAGTACTTTTTGGTCACCAAAATACCACCGTGAGTCTCGTTTCGCTCCAAGCTAACGGCGCTCCGCCCCCCACGCTGGGTCTCAATCTCAAATGGCTCCCTGCTCCCTAGCTACATAGTGCGCTACACAGGGATTTAAATACTGCCTCCTGCTTCCCAATAGTATATAATACAGCAAACAAATAGCCATTTCGGTTTTAGCCACATCCTTACTCGACAAATGGTGCATGATTTGGTGTAGAAGCTTGAAGCACTTAGCCGTTTGTGATTTAGCCTGGGTTTAACACTACTTACAGCGGATCTGACTGAAACACGGACATTTGAAGCGTGTAAACCACTCAAGTGACATTGTTCAGTCTTTTATACTGCCGTTTTACAGTGAATCATATCGTAAGTACTTTTAATTCAAGCCTGTGATATTAATGATTAAGTTGTTTAGCTAGCATGTAGGTTAGCTATATTATACCCTGTTAGCTTGCGGGTCAGCCTAGTTATAGGCTGAGAAAACAAGTTGTCAGACCCTCCGTTTAAACAGAAAATGGGTTCTTTCTTCATCAGTACACTCGGTGGTTCCTGCAAGCAACATAAGAGTCAAATATTATTCCATTAACGGTACAAGGTAATACAGAGTTCAGTTGTTGTGAACCGGTCATAGGTGTGTACATATCAGAGAACTTGCAGAGACGAGAATTACCACTGTAATGTCTTCCGGGTGTCTCAAACGCTAGGGGGCGCTCTCCAGCCAGTCCAAAATGAATGGTTTAAGATGGAGCATTTGAGGAAAATCATAAATGCTGAAACATTTTTAATGTAAAAGAATACATTAATTTTGTAAACACAGAACAGCAAAAAAAAAATTTTGAAGAGCTTTTGAACTCGAGTTATAGACGTTTAAAACGGTGCCTCATGTATGTTCATGACGTCAGTGAGCACGAACAGCCAATGAGCTGCTCCGCTCGCCAACCAGTCAGCGCTCAGTAAGTTAGCAGTAACGTTAGTGTCCTGCTGCCCAAAACCTGTTTGCTGTAGAAAAAATTAAACATACAGGTAGGTTTCTCTTGAGTTTTTACATTCGTCTACTTTCTAAAATTAAAGGAAAGTTCTGGGCAAGTGTTTAGAAACTATTTTAACTTTTTGTTTTTAGCCATTAAACTCCATTCATTGAGGACTCGCTTGCGGGAGCCCTCTGGTGTTTTGCTGTCATGTTTTTGATATAACGCTGATAATTGGTCAATTATTTGTATTAGGTGGTGTCTTGGTCTAGCAGTTCGATGGCATTGGCTCGTGTTTTTTATGTACGGCCTTAAATTTTCCCCTAGACATAGGAGGTCGTAACACAGGGGGAGTCCAGGCTCCTCATAAACCAGCTCTGCATACATAAAGCTTTGAACACGGCTCAGCCAATCAGATTTTAGGACCAGAAGTTTCTGTTTTGTAATGTTCTATTTTTCAATCTAAAACAGCTTCTCCTTGCACCAGAAATCCAATGCAGTGCCAGAGAACTTAAAGCCTTGCTAGTATAGCTGTATCTGTGTCGTTTTATTTGTGGCAGTCCATTATAGCTCAGTGAGCTCCAGCTTTCAGGTGCTCTAGCCTATGCAGAGCGCGTGCTTGTGCTTTGGTGGTGGGGCAAGAGTTTCAAAACAGCTAATGTTAGCTCAGGGCTTCCCAAAGTCAGTCTGATGGATGTCACACTGTGCACATTTTTGTGGTCTCCCTCATTTAGTAATTAGCAAGCCCTTTTGTGCTGGGCCAGATGAATTTCAGCTAGCCCCTATGAGGACTTCAATGTTATGTTAGCATCAGACTAACTGTGTTTAATATTTGCATTTCATTACGGTTCCCTACATTAAACATAGACATTCAAAGCTTATAACAGACATTAAAGTAACTTATTCTTTACTTTGGATGTTACAGTTTGGACATTTATTTCTTTGGAAGAGATTTAAAAAGTCAAAGCCTGTTTCTGAATATTATTTGAGCCTAGCTTTATAGTTATTGGAGCAAAGCTACATGCCCAACTTACTTTAGTGAGAACAGAATAGATGCAGTTACCCCACAGGAAACCTGTTAACATAAATAAAAGAGAGTCTGTTAAATCAGTCACTAACACAGTTTGTCATATGTGACATTACATCACTGTTTTTATACTGTAATGTCCTTCAGAGACTGTATGTGAAATGGTAGCTGTGATGGTGAAAGGATGAAGGCAGGGTGAGTGGCTGTGGTTATTTGGGTGCGGCAAGCAACAAATTATAACATCCTGTAGAATCATGCATCCTGTAAAATCATGCTTTCTGTAATAGGGAAATATACAAATCACCAACAATGACAAGTAACATGTATATGTGAAATAGAAGAGAAAATGCATTTTTGTTTGTTATGAAAATCAATTAATGTAAACTATTTCTATTTCTCCCATCCACATCCCCAATCAGTGACAATCTTGTGTTAGGTATATCAGGTACCTGGCAAATCTCCAGTGACAAAAAGGTAGAGAGTTAACAAACAGTTAGCATAGTGAGATATCAGAGCATGTGAGTGGAGTGGCAGACATTTCTGCTCCTCGCTCAAAGAATTTCTGTAATCACTCCGCTCCAGCACCGCTCCGGGTTTTCTGTTTTCTGCTCCTCACTCGCTTCTCGCTCACACAGCAGACAACCTGCTCTGTCTAGCTCGTGGAATGGAGCGATTTGGAGCGAGAGGGAACACTGACACTTCAACCTTCTGAAAAGCTACTATGAGCAAAACTCACATCGGTCCCCTCACGCTCCTCTCTCATTCACATGCTTAAATTCTGCTAGAAATCAGTATTGATATATTGATAAATTTATAAACGTATAAAAACACCCATTCATAATTATTGTGATGCAGTATACCCCATAAAAGATGTGAATTTCTAAATAAAATAGTTTACAAAGTTAAATATAAAAAAGGTTTTATCAGGAATACAGGAATGAATAAAAGATTGGATAAAAATCAAGAAAAATAATCTGAACAGTTCATCATAGTCACACAAATAAAATACACATAGCCTCAAAAGGCTTAACTAAGGCAAAAGCTTAAAGAAAATCATCAGGCTAAAACTCTAAAAGGAGAGAGAGAGAGAGAGAGAGAGAGAGAGAGAGAGAGTAGGGGGGTGAGGGCACACTTCTTCCCCATCTAATACAGGCTTGGCAAAGCAGTTATACCTTTATGCAAATTATATGTAAAATAGACAGTCTACATACACAAATGCTGATTCATAGTTACAAATCAAAACTGCTATATTGCAGACTTTAGGTGGGGTCAGGAAACAATCTGAACACAGTGTCATTGGTAAGATTGAGTCAACGAAGATAGCGCCCCTCTTAGGCTACGTTTACACAGCAGGTAGAAGTGGCCCAAATCAGATTTTCTCACCAAATCAGATTTTTTTGTTTGGCTGTTCACATTAACTTTTAAATGTGACCTGTATGCGACATCAGTCTGAACAGATCACGTTCCTAAACCGACCCGCATGCGCAAAAGAACAATGCTTCACGTGGCGGCTCATCCAGAGGTAAACAGTCACGACGGCCGGCGAACGACAGTCGCTCCCGGAGCTTCAGTTTCGTCTTCGCCAGCATCGCATGAGCGAGTATAAAGTTCCAGTGGTTGACAGCTGGACTCATCACCCACAGTGTGTTGGAGTTCGCCGTAAAAAGGGCGCGTTATTCGGCCACGGCCACTTCTTTGGTTAGTGTCCTCGGATTCTTTAAACTGTTCTCTGACGCTGCAGCCTCGGTCTCCTCGTTTCGTTTGAACACGGAGCGGCTGCGATGAGTCTCTTCTAATGTTTTGGTACAGAAACATCAGCCTAAATATTTATTATTGAGTCTCAGCAGCGCGAAATTATGACGAATGTCGAGTTGTACTGACGTAAAAGTCGCATGAATTCCGATCTGGCTGTTCAGACTGAGTCGCATTGCCGCAGATCGGATACGTATCGGATTTCAGTACCACATATGAAAGCGTCTCAAATCGGAATTGAAAATGTCAGATTCAATGCGGTTTTTGCTGTTCACACTGCCACACAGATGACACATCTGTGTCACATTTGAGGAGAAAAGATCGGATTTGGGCCACTTTTACCTGCTGTGTAAACGTGGCCTTAGTAATGTCAGTAAGGATCGCTGTCAGTCAGGCTAAAGGCCTAGACGGTTCTCAAATGGTCACCTTTCACCCAGTTATACAAAAATAAGCAAACCAAGTTCCGAAACCTCTACTACACACTTTAAAACATGATAATTGCACTAACTTTTACTTTATGACTTTGGTAAAATTACCTACAAATCCAGTAACACATTCTATTTCTTGTGTAATCCTTAGTTACTGAGGTAAATCTGGTTAAGATCAGTAAATTTGGATAAGTACCCAAGACTCTTAGCATTCTTAGCAGTTTTGTTGGTTTCTATGAATTAATTTTAATTTTTCTAATTTATAAATATAATTCTCTTTGCAAAATGTTATTTTTTGTCGTAGCATATTCAATACTCTTAAATGTGAAGTTTGAATGCATTTTACATGTAAATCAAACTTAAGCAAATACGTGACTTCTGATTTGCTTCATGACCCTGAGTGGTTCCAGCACATCTGCTAAAATAGCTGATAGATGGGAATAACAGGTTCTTATCTCATGTCGGAGTGTCCTTCTCAAGGAACATAATCCAAGCCTCATAGACACAAAATGGCCAATGAACTTACTCCTAGGTGTTAGGAATGTCTTCTTAAGCAACATGTTCTACATTAAACAGATTCAAATTTGATTACAGGAAATAATCTGTATCCCCTCAATATGAATATGCAATTTGAATTCTCTTGCTAAAATCTTTTTCTGCCACCGGAATTCATTAGGTCCATGTTTGCCTCCTCTAATCTGAAAGTGTGGCGGCAGATGCCTCACTTGCCCTGTTTGCAAAATAAGGCCTGCATCGTATGTCAGTATCCACTTAGCCATTTCCCAAGAAAAAGCCATCTGGTGCTCTGCATCTGTTATACTTTCCAGCAGAGGCAATCTTTGACCCCTGGCATGTTCAGCTCACAAACGTGTGACTCACTGCACTCTGCTGAACCATGCCACTGAGCAGGTATAAATAGTCTGTATTGTACAGCATGTTCTGCACCTGATATTGTTTAGGGGCATGGCTGAGCCACATTTATCATTTATATTGTCTTGTATCACTTGTAATTGGTTTTCACTTTTCACTATTAGGACATCGATTAGAAATGAAGTACATTTAATTATATACGTGAATGTATTGTATGTCAAATGTACTTCTAATTCAAGCACTTTTTTGGAACATTGAGCTTTAAAGCTGTTAATTAATGTGTTCTTAAGATTTAACATGTAGACTGTAGTTACTATGGTATTTTATGACCTACTATTTAATTGTGTTTCGTTGCTGTCCAAAGAAAAACGTGTATCTCCATTTTTTTGTGATTTTTACTTTTCTACAGCACTTCAGCACGGCAGCTGTTCCATATATTGTGTTAAATTTTAATGATGAATGGACTAATAGAAATGCCCCGAAACTGCTTTCCATTGACATACATTAAACGTTAAGAACATTTTGCCCCAGTTTGGGTTGGAGAGAGGCTAGATTTGTAATTTATGGCCTATTAAGTTGTATTAAGTGTCAGGGCAGACAGGGAAATAAGGCTGCATTTGTACTTTATGACCCACTTTCACTCGATTTCATCCTTGTTCTATGCTGAATAGTTGTTGAATTAAACTGTATTCTGCTCCTGTAGGGAACAAGTGAGAGGGGACAAAGGCGAAGGGTGCTTGTCCACGCCGTCCCTAAACGCCCTTTAAAATCCGCCCTCCTCTTGTCTTTCTAGAGCAGCAGGATCAATCCGGGACTTTTTGTGAAAAGTGATTTCTTTGCCTGCACATTTCTTCAAAAGTCAGCATCAGTTGTTCTGAATATGGCTTTTCAAAGAGCAGCATTTAGGTCAGCTAGGTTTCTTAGAAGCATATCAGTAACACTTAGAACTCATGGAATTACCTGTTCTCAGTATAACAAGGTAAGTTGTGTATTTTGGCTTTGACTTCTGGATTTACAAGATTTTACTTCCAATGCATGCATTCACACAAAGATAATCATGTTTGTGATTTTTCTCTGAATTAGTTTATTTATGAATGACATCAGTAAATGACAATGTTTGGTGCATTTTGTTATCTGTGTTAGTGAATCCTCTAAGCTGTGATAGTTTGGGCACTCAACTGATTACTTGCTCTGTAAGAAATACCTAAAAGGCAATCCTAGCAATATATATGCTTGGTTTTGATGGATCATAAATTGTCCTGTGCCAACCATTTTTACTACTATGGAACAGGGGAACAGCTTAGATTTATGAATATAGTCATAAGTAATGGTTTGGATTTGGTACTGTCTTCCATCCTCTAAGGGACATGCTGAACTAATGTCACCGCATTGATTTCCTGTTCAAACAGCCACTTTGTTTGCAGGAGCGTGCTTAGAGTCCACATTGCCACATCAGCTTTTCAGAGTTCTGTCCAGCATGAAAACCCATGTTATCAGAGATACATTAATGTTTAATCGAAGGTATCCTGATATTAATCAAGATATCTGCTGTTTGTCTGCATTTATCTACCATCTTATGTGAAATAAAGGCATGTCACCTTTAGTGGCCTATTTTCAGAACAAAGCCACATCAGAATTAACCCTTTTTTGATTGTCCCTATCAGACGTTGTGACATATTTATTGGCCAAAATAATGTTTAGAGCATGGATGCCTCTCAATTCTTACAGTGAGGTGCATTTTTTACTAGAGAACTAGAGAAACTGGGCTACTAACAAGCCCTAATTTCTCAATAATGTGGACCACGTTCCCTCTGGAAAGGCAGCACTATAGGTCAGAAAGGGTGAAAGTGCTTTGAACTCAATCTGTTCAATGTCCTTTCCTAACACAGTAAAAAAGAAACAAGAGACTATTTCTGCCCCACACTGACATTTTTGAATGTGTCTGTTGTCATGTGAATTTGTGTGTCCTGTTTCCTCTGCAGGAATGCGTCAGCTGCTGGTTTTCTACCTCCCACTCCAGAAGCGCATGTTTTTATGGCAGCCCTACAGAAGCCGTCAGAGACATTCCAGATGGCTCTACTTTACTGGTTGGAGGTATGAACACAAACTCATTCTGGCCTATTAAAAAACTGAATCCAGTTAATTGACCCCTGACCACAAGTCAAAATGGTTTAAGGGGGAAATGTCCATGAAAAACTTTTTTTTCTCTTATTGAGGCCCTGTGGTAAGTAATTATGTCATAAATGTTTGCTGATTAACCTCAAATTGGTAATGGCACTTGGCAACTTTAATAAGTTGGCTGCTATGGATTACGTAACTGACAAATGATGTGTTTTCTGTTGTACTTCTGACCTGTGAACTGAAGGCCTGGTATATTAAGCTTTTAGAGGCAGTTTCAGACCCAAATCAAATGCATTCTGGCCTCATGTGAACTATGGCACCATCTTAAAACCATGGTAAAACAAACCCTCAGGCATCATGCAAAGTATTCATAACCAGCTCATGTACTTGGTTTCTGTGATGTAGCTTCTAGAGGCATTAACTGTTTTGGGCTTCTTGTTCTTATCACCACCATTGTGAATAATTCTGACTCGGTAAGTTTCTCTGTAGCAGAGCATTTCACATCAAACCACTCTGAATGACTTTGCGTCTTGAAAGGATTTTTGAAAAATCAATCAAATTAAATGCAATAAGCTTGGAGTATAACTATATACATATAATTGAGTTATACAAACCCAATTCCAAAAAGGTTTTGACAGTAGGTAAAATGCAAAAAAAAAACATAAAGCAGTTGTTTATAAATCTACTTTGATCCGTTTTTAAAGGTAACATATATAAAATGCTTAATATTTTACATTATTAACTCTCTTTTTTTGTAAATATACACTCATTCTGAAAATTTTAGCCATTTCGGTGCAATTGAAGACTAGAATACTTAAAGAGGTGATGCAATTATGCTTGGGTATAAATGGAGCATCCATGAAAAGTCTAGTCCTTTATGAGTAAGGATGGGTCATGGTTCACCACTTTGCCAAAATCGCATCAGCAAAAAATCCAAAAGTTTGAAAATAATGCTTTTCCATGAGCAATTGCAAGGATTTTAGGTTTTTCACCTCTCCGGTCCATAATATCATTAAACCATTCATGGAATCCGGAGACATCTCTGTGCGTAAAAGGTCAAGGCCAAAAATCATACTGAATGTTCATGACCTTCAACCCCTCAGATGGCACTGCATTAAAAACCGGGATGCTTCTGTGATTGATATCTCCATGTTACTTTGACAAACCATTATCAGTGAACACACTTTGTCGCTGCCTCCACAAATGCAAGTTAAGGTTGTACTATGCACAGTCGAAGTCATATGTGTTTTCTCTGGGCTTATCTAAAATCTCCTGATGTGCAGTGGAACTGTGTATTGTGGTCTGGTGAGTCTTGTATTGCAGGCATTAAATTTGGAATGAGCGTATATTTACTAAAATACAATAAAATTAAAGCAAAACATACAATATTTTGTTTCATACTGTTTTCAGCTTAATGCAGAATTTACTGATCACTGCTTGTGTTTTTATTAGTACTTCACATACTGTCTTAACTTTTTTGGAATTGGTTTGGTACATATATTATCATAAATCCATATGTAAGTTATGTAATAGGTGAGCAAGCAAGTTCTGGACCCTCCCGGTCAACTACAAATCAGGACCACCCAGAAACCCAGCACAATGATTGTGCTGAACATAACTGGTAATTTCCACATGTGTTCTTGCCAACACGCCTCATGGTAACAAGGGGTTTTCAACATGTATAAGCCTTATAGCAAGTGCTATTGCCAGAACAGTGTTTGGGTAGAATGAACTCCCCATAGATTTGAGGTATTGTTTCCACATCAATCAGACTGAATAGGCTGTGCTTACCAAGGAAATGCTAATTTTAGTACCTTAACACCACTTGTTTATCACCAGTGTCATATTATAAACATACACAGTTACAGTGCAAGGGTAAAAGGTCCATTTAAGTGCAACTGACCACTTATTTTTAGATCTGAAATGGATTCTTTCCCATCTGTTAAGTTGTTTTCTTCTCCTAAGTGCTGTTTCCTGTATTGATGTCCCTTGCTCTGTGCTTTACACAAACACACAGACACACACAGACACACACACACACACACACACACACATACATTGTTCACTAAGTGTATCCATTTTCACTTTTCTATTCCAGGCTTTGGTTTGTGTGGGATACCGGAGAATCTCATCAACGGCCTATTGAAAACAGGAGTGAAACAGCTCACAGCTGTCAGCAACAATGCTGGGTACAAACACTTCATCTCTGTTATGTTAATGGGGGAACACTGTGTTATTACAACATTTGTTCTGTGCACTACATACAGTGGGTTCCTGTCCAAGTATGTTAGACAATATGAAAGGGAAATAGCTTTGTCCGGTCTGCACACAGGAAAGAGGGGGTTAGATCAGAGGGGGAGAGGCTGATTTAACAAATATACAGATGCTGCAAGGAAATCTGTTATGATATAATGTTTTAATCCCCTTAAATTGGCATCTGCTTAAAAGAGTGGATAACTTTGGCCTGGGCCTGCTGCTAAAGACCAAACAAATCAAGAGGATGATCTCTTCATATGTGGGAGAGAACATGGAGTTTGAGAGGCAGTTCCTGTCTGGAGAACTGGAGGTGGAGCTTACCCCTCAGGTAGGGTTCTCAGGTGGAATTGCCCTTTTATGAGAAACAAGGCCTAGTTTCCTCTATTCAAGGCCTAACCTGAGGTAATATAGCTGTAAGCTTAACCCTTAGATGTCTACAGCTAAGCTTACAGCTGTATCAACTCAGGTTAGGCCTTGGATAGAGTCAACTAGGCCTTGTGCTGAGGTGGAATTGCTCTTTTATACTGAACAAGGCCTAGTTTCATCTATTCAAGGCCTAACCTGATGTGATATAGCTGGAAGCTTAACCCTTAGGTTATTTAGTTATTCCCATCTTTGCCCTCTAGTATTGCAATGTGATTATCTTACTGATTACATGGTTGCGTAATGAGTTGCATTGACCTTAAATTTACATTCTGTGTCGTCAGGTACAAGTTTGCACTTCTGTCAAAGAAAATGACAAAAAGAAAAAGGGCAAAAATGTAAAGGCTTTTTTGTGCCTTTAACATGATAGCAGCATGTACAGCATGTGTGACAACATGCAACAGAGTGTCCCCTGTAAGTCAGTTTGTCTCAGCTTTACTCTAGTGATCAATTACCACCGTCTATCTAGGGCTCTTTGGAGTGATGCAATAAAAAAAAAAACACTTTTGGTTCCCTGAGCAAGGGTGAAGAAACTTTTTAAAGTTTAAAGGAATGGCTTAGTGAAAAATCATTACACTCTTCCACTTACGCTAAATGTAGTCGAACAGTCAAGACGTGTTTGGTGTCCAAATCTTGCTTCCTTAGTTTAGTTACAATGCCACAATGCTGCAACACTAATGTTGCCAACAAACACTAGAAGTCAATAGTCACCCAAATATTTTTTGTAAATAAATCTCTAAAACTTCTCTGAACCCACTTAAACCACATCCAGGACTTCATTAACGTTGTGCAGACTTGTTGATGTGGAACACAGTATAGATTACTGTGAACTGCAAAAATTAACAAAACTTCACCATGTTGCTGAACGCAGTGGGCAGCCATTTTAGTCAGCAGGTGCTGACTATGACTCAGTGACTACTAATGTCTAGTGTTTGTTAGCAATGTTAGCCTGAGTTTTTGCCAAACCATTTCCTTCAAAAACATCATAATTTATAAATGTGTTCTAGGACCATACATCCAAACCAGGAAGCATTATATTTAAGAGTCAGCAAACACATTAGGAACCTTTATTTTTAAGTGTGCTATTTTTTTTCCTTTCAGGGCACACTAGCAGAGAGGATAAGGGCAGGTGGTGCAGGTATCCCAGCTTTCTTCACCCCCACGGGATACGGCACACTCATTCAGGAGGGTGGCTCACCCATCAAATACAACAAAGATGGGAGCGTAGCTATCTCCAGTAAGAAAAGAGAGGTAGGAACCCAATATATTTTATAAAGTGATGTCTGTGGTACATTTCTGCTCTTTGATTTGTAACTATAGCAGAACATCCATGATCAGTGAAAAAAATAATTCAGAGCTACAGATGCAGAGGATCGTTTACTTTTGCACTGTTTGGAAGCCTTTCACAGAATTTACAAACCTTGTTGTTTTTGGCAACAGGTTCAAGAGTTCGATGGAAGGCACTATGTCATGGAAAAAGCCATCACCGGAGACTTTGCACTTATAAAGGCCTGGAAATGTGACAAAGCAGGGAATCTTGTGTTTAGGTAAAAAGTTCTGAATCTAGTTTAATCTTGGTTATAATTAATCGTAACAGTTTGTACATGAGCTATTGTGTCTATTGCGTTTAGATATTTGGAGTGAAATCACAGTGTGGTGAAATCACTGATTAATAACTCTGTAGTTTATTTAATGTTCTTTTCCACTTTGTCCACAAGAGGTCAGTATATCCAAGCTAAATAGTTCAAGGAAAAGCACTGCCTCATTTCACATCATTGACCTCAAAAAAAAAAAGTCTTACAGATATTGCAATTGCAGGAAATCAGCACGGAACTTCAATCAGCCCATGTGTAAGGCAGCTAAAGTAACAATAGTGGAGGTTTGTGAAAAAATATATCACTGCTGTTTTCCGATATCTGGGTTATTTTCACATGCTCAAAAGAATTCTTTTGTTCCACAGGTGGAGGAGATTGTAGATATTGGAAGCTTTGCTGCAGAGGACATTCATGTGCCAAGTATCTATGTAGACCGGCTGGTGAAAGGAACCAAATATGAGAAGAGAATAGAGGCAAGAAATAATGAAATTATTTATTAAATTTCTCTTTTTTTAAGTTTTGGTGTCTAAATGCTCACAGACCGAAGTAACCATGATTGAATGGTATTCCTCTTGTGTATCTGTGCAGAAAAGGATAGTTCAGTCCTCACAAGCAGACAAACCAGTAGCCAAGGATTCAGATAAAACCAGAGAGAGAATTATTCGACGAGCAGCGCTGGAGTTCAGAGATGGGATGTATGGTATCCTTTAGATACACAAGAGCCTGAACAATATTGTCTTCTCTGACATTAAGGTCTCATCCTGAATCTGATTATATAGGTATTTGCAATACACTTTATATCATGTTTTCAAATACCTTGACTGCTTTCTTCAAAGCTAACCTCGGTATTGGGATTCCCATGTTGGCCAGCAATTACATAAGCCCTGAAATCACTGTCAATCTACAGAGTGAAAATGGCATTTTAGGACTGGTGAGCTACATTACCACACTTTATCTTCCAGTATTTAGGTTTTTTCTTAAATTCATTCTTGAGAAAGGTCTTAAGAACAAGTCTACGTCAGATTCATGATGTGTTCTCAAACTACAGAATAGTTTGCACATTTGAGCTCTTCAGTGTATGTAGATTCTGTTCTTACCCAAGAACAAATCCCAAATAAGAAAACATTGGTGAATATCAGAATCCTCGTGAAAACTGCGTAAGTGGGTTTTAAGAAGATATTTCTTCTTAAGAACGGTTGATGAAAACATTGTACATGGTAAAACATTGTTGTTCCAACTCAAAAAGTAAGTAAACTCTCTGCCTTCAAGTTTTCATTACACACCTAACAGTTAGTTAACAACACAATAATTAGTATCTGAACTCATTTAAAGTTGAATAAAGTGCCATAGATTATAAGGCAGCCAGGTGGACTTAATTTAAGTTAAACCAGGCAATGCATAAACAGAAGAAACAGTAATGCACTAAAAGTACATTCACTCCTTACTTCAACAGTTTTGTGTTTTTTTTTGTTTTTTGTTTTTTTATTTGCTTGTTTGTTTTTTTTAGGGTCCCTATCCTACAGAAAGTGAGGTGGATCCTGAGCTCATTAATGCAGGTAGAGAGTGAAGTTTCTTTAAGGTTCTTTCCATAATTTATCACTCTCTGCAATCAATAACCACACAATATCTTTGCGTTCCCTTATTTCAATGTATTTGCCCTGCATTGTTTTATAATCTTTAGTGTCTAACATAAGCAAATATGCATAATTCAAGTATCTAATAAGGAGCAGGACCAGCCTTTACCTTCATAATAAATCAAATCTTCCTTCAAATGCTGTCACAAAGGTACTAAAGCTGTGTAGCAGAATATTGGATAATTCTTTAAAACAGGCCACCAATTCTGAGGGATAAAAAGTGGAATCTGTTTAAAATGCTGCAAACTGGAACCAATGATGTTAGATTTGATTGACCTTGAAAACCATGGAAGGTTCAAAGTTCTTTCCATGAGGTGTCCCTGTTCTTCTATACAATCCTTTTATGTTTACCACAGGGAAAGAGACTGTCACTGTTTATCCAGGTGCTGCCTATTTTTCCAGTGATGAATCATTTGCCATGATCCGGGGGTGAGTTGTGTTCTTATTTTTCTGCATGCAATTGGAGAGCGTGTGACTGAGGATGATGTTTAAGCCCTTAAACTCCTAGTCTATTATTCAGTTTTTAATCTTAAGATATGTTAACTAATACTGTGAATTTTTCAGTAACAACTAGCATGTAGGTTATGTAGTTATGAGAGTGAGGAACAGAAGCCAGGATTGGCCCAAAGGTTCTTTGAGTTTAAGCGGTTATTGAAACTGACATTTTTTATTTCTTACTCTTTAGTGGTCACATTGACCTCTCCATGCTTGGGGCGATGCAAGTTTCTAAATACGGAGATCTGGCCAATTGGATGATTCCAGTATGAGTTGTTTCTCTTACCTTTTGAATTTCTAAGCTCTGATGTGTGTTTCATGGTAGACGGTTGAGTTTATATCCCTTCTGTACTGTGCTCAAAGGGTAAGATGGTGAAGGGCATGGGAGGAGCAATGGACCTGGTCTCCAGTGCTGGGACCAAAGTAGTAGTCACCATGGAACACTCAGCCAAGGTACAGTGCTGGAAATTACACTGGTAATACTCTTTCACTGCTGCTGATGTGTAACATTATGGGAACATGCACACATCTGATTTCTAATTCCATGTGCAAATTTACAGGGTGGAAAACACAAAATCCTAGAGAAGTGCACGCTGCCTCTGACTGGGAAGCAATGTGTTGATCGCATTATCACTGAAAAGGTTGGGTGAAATCATATGGCTCTGTAAATATTTATGGTATATTAAAGAACCCATATCATGGAAAACCAACATTTCCCCACTTTTTTTTTACTAAAATAGTTTCATTGTCAGAGTTCACAGAGTTCAGCCCTTATATGGAAACTTAGCTGCCGAACTGCCTCATTTAGAATTTGCCATTTTGTGATGTCACATATATTTGCCTATTGAGCCTATGGCAGTTTAGGCCTGCTTATTCACACTCACAAAAATGCTATAAGTAAAGCTCAGGAAAAAAACATAAATCACAAGAAATGTTTAGGATATGGGCCCTTTAAATGAAAGAAATACTGCTCTGTAACTATCCATGGTATCTTAAAGCTAAACAAAGCATATGTTGTTTTGAAACAGGCAGTATTTGACGTTGACAAGGCCAAAGGACTGACTCTCATTGAGATTTGGGAGGGGCTAACTGTAGATGATATCAGAGCCTGTACTGGCACAGATTTTGAGGTAAGTCTAAATGTTAGTAAACTAAAGGGACACTCTGCAAAATGCTGTGGACTACATTAGTATAACTTGTTTATAAATTGTATTAAAAAATGTAAAAAGCTTAAATAAAGTTAGACCTTTGGTGTTTTAATACTGTCTGGAAATGTCTTAGTCATTCAACAAGCAGTAATTCAGTACAGTATAACTCATTCAATAAACAAGGCATTGCGCCATTGAAATGTTGTGCTGTAACATTTTGTGTACATGCAATATTATGGCACTGTACTAATAATAGTGTGTTGGAACAGGTTTTTTTTCTTTTGTTGTGATTTTATATTTCCTCTTCTTCTTCTTCTTTTTCTTCTTCTTCTTCTTATTATTAGTTTAATATTTTGTATTATTTATTTATTATGAATTTATTTTTACTGTTTCTAGGTCTCTCCATCCTTGAAGCCAATGCAGCAAATATGATGTAAGCCTGAAGAATTACAGTTAGTGCAGTATTTCCCACTGACTCAAACATGCTTAGTGACCCAAGGACAATAGAAGATGGATGGTGTGCATGAAATTTCTGTTGAAGCTGAATTTGGCACTTTAAAGAGTGATTATATCTGTAACCTAATGATGGACTACCACACAAGCTTATGATGCACCATATATCTCATCTGTGGTGATCTCAGTGGAAAGTAAGATATCAGGATGGTTTTCATAATTTTCAAATCTATTTTTTAAAAGGGGAGAAAATGGAACTTTGAAAATTACAGTAATACTTTGCTGCTACAGGTTGTTCCATAACTACTATAAATAATTTCAATAAATGTGTAGCATGTGCATCTTTATAAATTAAAATACATTAGAGGGCTGATAGTGAAATATAACTTGGATTAATTTTTGTGTTTCATGTTTTAACGAATAAAGCTGATTAATGTGTGCAGACAATGTGTTTGAGTTTCTTTTACAAATATATATATATATATATATATACACATATATATATATGTATCTTCTGATATATAAATATATAACTTGAACTTAATGGCCTTTTTTGCTGAAAATTATAAAAAATCAGTGGTGGTCACTGACTTTACATCATTAAACATCAACATCATTATATGCATATCATTAACATACATATCATTTCTATATGACCAAGTGCTAACTGCATGGGAAATGTGCATATTTTTGTGATTATTATTGTAAAATTTTGAGGCATTACAGTTTACTAGATTTTCATTGGTGACTCTTCCAGCATTTTGCAACTGTTCATCCAAGACAAACAACATTGCGCAACTCTCCTAGCCATGAAGGCTGTATGTTCTAGTGAGTTTAGGACAAAACACTATTTCATCATACCCTTTATACTGCTAAATAGGCACATCTGTTCTAATCCTTTTTTATCAAGTCAACAAAAGTGGACTGGCTTACGGGAAATTACAGCTTTTGTGAAGAGGTCAGGTTGTGAAAATATGCTGATGTCAGTCCAGTAGCAGAGAAGTCAGGCTGTGTGCAGAGGTATGGGACAGTTCTTGTCCCACACGGACAGTGAGCGGTATCAGGTCATCTGGAGAGTTCAGAGTGCAGGAAATCACTGGGTTGAGTAATCTCAGCCTGAACTATATGAGTTAGACTCTCTCTCTGCTTCAGCCAGAGAACAGAGCCCCTGAGGCCTGCAGCATGAAGGTAAGGACAATGAACTCTAGCTCAAAACAGCTCAATTGCTGTGTTTGTGAAATAAAAATGTACACTTCATGTCAGAGTAGAAGTAAGAATCTCATTAACTCATGGAAATCTATTATAAATTAATCAGCAAGTACTATGAAAAGAATGTGTAACTTATGTAATTGTTACAGAAGCGTGGGCCCATATACAGTTGCTTGGACAATGTAACATCTTTTTTAGTCCTGTGTGCTTCCGTGTAAAGAATGAACTCCTGTGTGTGCTGTGTACTGATATCTGGCTGTTGCTTCCAGATACTGCTAGTAACGGTTGCTCAGTCTTGCCTGTTAGCCCTGCTTACTTCATTGTCACTTGTTAGGTAAGTGTTCAGTGCTAACCACACTCAGTCCCTTGCAATGCTAAACACCCTGTTAAAGGGCCCATATCACAGAAAAACTAATTGTCTTTGCTTTTTTACTAAATAAAGAGTTTGATGCCAGATGTAAATACTGGTGAAGTTTCAAAACTCACTCCACAGTCCATACAGCATGTATATGTAAATTAAGTTGCAAAACAACCTGTTTTGAATCTGTTTTGCTTCTCTTGCGATGTCACACAAAAAAAAAACAATGCATTTACGCTTACATTGTAAGGAGTGTTTCATCTTGGACTGCTTTTTGCATAAGGCACAATGCAGTGCAGCCAATCAGAAAAGTGTCTTAAAAGCATAGTAGCATAAACAGCCTGTTTAATTCTAATGAGTAAAGGCTGATGTGAAAATGGTCATGGAAAAATTAATTTGGACTAGTTTTGATACACGCACATACACATATGTTTAGCATCGATGAGCCTCGGGCAGCCTACTCCCAGTACTGTTGACTGGGAGCACCCCAAAAGCCTTGCTCTTTCAGAGATGATCCAACCAGTCGTATGACCATAATGATTAAACCCTTGTCAAAGTCTTCATGTCTACCCATTTCTCCAGCTTCCAACACATCGAGTATGCGAAGCAACTACTGTTCGCCAGTCATGTAATATAAAGATAATATAAAAGAATGAAACAGGCAACTATAGCTAAGTTATGCAAAAAGGTTTAAAAAGAATCAACAATGGGGTACAAGATTTTTGCCTGACAGTCACAATAAATAAAAAAGAAGACAAATGTAAGTCTTAATTGTGCCTTGAAAAAGCACCTCAGTTGTATAACATTTTGTTCAAATGATGGTTTTATATTCAGTATTTACTGCATGGCAATGTGGATAAAGGCATAGCTTGGTGAGTGGAGAGTCTCACTGGGTGAGTGGATCACTCATTCATATTTGTTTTGGCAGTTGTCAACAACCAGTGAACTGCAGATGGGGGCCTTATAGAGACTGGTCAGAGTGTGATGGCTGCACAAAAACTCAGGTAGACAGAAGTATTGGCACCTTTCAGGGTTCAAAAATACAGGCATAACGTCCAGAATCCATGTGCATTGTTCCCTTTCATTTTTGCTTGCTCTTAGGTTCGAACACGCTCAATAGAAGTATTTCCTCAGTTTGGGGGGGCTGCTTGCACGGGGGAGGCCATTCAAAGACAAGCATGTGTGCCTAAGAAGAGCTGTCCCCTGGAAACAGGCTGTGGAGACAGATTCCGCTGCACGTCTGGTACGTAATATTATAATATTAACTGCATATTCAAAGACATTCTTTAAAAAAGTAAGGGATTAAATAAGGGATTAATAAGTAACCTGGTCAGTCCAGACCTTATATAATGTCTTCCTGTAGGTCAGTGTATCAGCCTTTCACTGGCGTGTAACGGTGATCAGGACTGTGAGGAGGATGGTTTAGATGAACAGCAGTGTCCCCAGTCCAGCACTGCAGTGTGTAATACACACAAAACTCCACCTAACTCTGACCTCACAGGAAAAGGGTAAGATACCCTCCTTGAGGGAATGCTCCAGAGATTTTTAACCCTAATCTCTGCCTGCCTGCATCTGTATTGTACTGTACTAAGATGAAAAGCTGAAATGAATCTGTATCAACAGGTTTCCTGTTCTTTTACTAAGTACAAGGAAACATTGAAATTATTGTCAGTGGTAATCAAATGTGCAATACAGGTGTGGCAGATTAATTTGATAAACACTGGAGTATTCCATTAAGACCACTGCCACGGTGTATGGGTCATTCTACCAGTTCAGTGGAAGACGAGGTACAAATGTTAACATGTAATTCAAGTGTCAAAGCGTAGTCTATTATATTGAACATCAGTAAAGTTTTAACATCATTGACAGGAACAATGCTGACAAAATTACTAAAATCTGGGCTTTTCTAAAATGTAGTCCGCTGCAACTTTAGTTTCGAAGTGCATTTATGTTATCATTTTATTTCAATTTTACTTTGTTTTATGAGTAACACCTACGACACAAACGTTTTACAATACATTCAGCTCTCAGTTTTTCAGCCAAATTTATCAGAAATAAAGAGATTTCTCTAAACATGGACTTCTCAGAGTGAGTCTTTCTTCATTTGAGATATCTACACAACAAATGATTTTAAAAACATGCTTTTTATTTTTTTTATATATATTTTTACAATTTTAACTGAAAACCAAGTATTGTTTCACATAAAATTAATACTATGGCATCTTTAAAGCCACTCCTGAGACTTACAATCAGTAAGATAAAAATTCAAAAGGAAGAATTATCGTAGTTTTTGTTAATAATACACAGACCAACTATCTGTGGTTAATTCTTATTTGGCTTTAACGTTGTGTGACATTCTTTTTCACTGCAATGGTAGAATGGCCTGTGTACAACCTCTATACAACTTTTTAAACTGTACACATGAATAAATACAGGTTTATAGACAGGTTTATGGAATATGACTCTTGAATATGAATCATTAAAATAGAGTTGGGCAACAATAGATAAAAGCCCAAAGAGCTGAACAACCTAGCTCATTCAACAAGCTAACATGCATGATATTTTTTGCTGTGTTTCACAGGATCGACGTGTTGACAGGAAAGCTGAAAGCTGGTGTTATTAACACGCGCAGCTTTGGCGGCCAGTGCAGGAAAATTTTTAGTGGGGACCACAAAGACTATTATAGACTCCCACAGAGTATCCTCAGATACAGCTTTCAGGTGGGCAACAATAGGAAAGGAGATCATCTGTGTAAGGAGCATTGTTGTCTACAAGGTTTTCTCATTAACAGCTGCTTTTTCACATTTGCTTTTAGGTTAGTATTGAGAATGATTTCAGTGAAGATTTCTACAACAGCTCCTGGTTCTACACAAAACACGTGGAGGAGAGATATAACATCAAAGGAGGCCACGATCACAAAACATTTCACAGTGAACTGAAGAAGGATAAGGTAAAGTCATTTTAACATAATGTGATATTAACATCAGCTTATTGATTATCCATCCTTAATGTGAGTGTTTCTACCGGAGACTGGCTACACAGTGATCACTACTGTGCCCTTTAGCAAAGCATGTAAGCATTAGATGCTAAAGCAATATATCAGCAGTTAATGTTAATTTACTTATAACACAGTCAAACAACTAAACAAATCCATACAATGTGCAGTGCACTGAGCAGAAGAGGAACCAAGCCTGTGTACTTCTAACCACTTTACAAGATACTGTAAGAGTATAGATTCTCCCCTGCAATCAAATTTCTAACTTTTAATACATAAAAATATTTCTTAAAGGGGAATTCTGCTGAATTTCCATCATTTCTGCATAATTCAATTTTTGAGACATAAACAAAGTCTTTTAGAGTGCCTTACTCTGAAATTGTGAATTGTTGAAATACTTACTGATTCAGATTTCATTAGGGTGGTGGTGATAGGAATCAAAGGTTTTGATGTCTACAGCACAAAAATAGTTACTTTATTAACTATCAAAACAACCAGTGAATCTATTGTTTTATATCTAATGCTAATAATGATAATATACTAGTAAAACTGATAAAATCTGTTTTTTTTTTTTGGAGGGGGTGTACTACTTTGCCTTACAACACCATGCACGTACCTCTCCACTGTGAATGGATTTAAAAATCTATACATTTTAGCCCAAAATCTCACCTAAAAGCTATCATAAAACAATATCTCAGCCACCAGTCAGAGTTTTTTTTAACCATTTCTTGTAAGAGTTTCTGTGTGGGCCCATTTAGAGGCTTTAAACTCTTCAGACATCTGGTTTCTATCACCACAGCTGTGAAGAATTCTTCCTGTAGATCAACATTTTACTGATAAAGATATGATGACAATAGTAAATAATTCACTTACATCCTTGGAAGATTTGTCGTTCACCAAGTTCTGAATAAGTTCTGTTTGAATACTTGCAATCGTCAGATTTGTCGACACTGGGAAGGGGTCCGAAGCAAAAACAACCTTACAAAATGTTCTTCTACACTTTGCGGGCAATTACACATTTCCACCAGAGATTCTCAAAACTTACATAGTGTAGCTTTAAGCCTGTTTATTCGGTCATATTTTTAATATTTTTGCGTAAGTTAAGCCTTTATTTGTGTTTGTGTGAATGTGTTGTCCTGTCGAGATGATTTTTCTCTATTTTCATCCATTTTCCTAATTATGTTTCTTTTCTATGTTCCTGTAATTCTTAAAAGTATTTGAGTGTCAAATCATGGTCATCTCTTTTTGCTTTTGGGGTACAGAATTTTAGAAATTATGACAGGATATTTTTCATTAATTTCTAAATTATTATCTTACTCTAGCTCTCAAAAATATAAAAATGACTCTCAATATTTATATATATTTTTTAAATCATTTAAATAGAAAGCAAAAAAAAGTTGTTACTTTTTACTCCATTAATGTATATTTTCCTTAATGTATTTTTACTAATGCTTACATTTATTTGTGTTTATTCTTTGTATGTATATCACTTGGTGCAAGCAAAACAAGCACGTCCTGTCCAGATAAATACTTCTAAACATGACTGCCCTTAAGACTTTTGCTTGCTACCATGGTCATCTTTCACTTATCATAAACAGAAAATCTAACTATTATAGCACAAATGTTAGAAATAAAGACTTTATTTGAGTTTATTGCAAGTAAAAACACAACACTAAATATAATTAATGACTACATCACTTTCATTTGCTGTAGCCCCTTTTGGTATGCTCTAACATCTATTACTTACATGCTTCCATTGCAGGCCTACCATTTGTTGATCATCAGGAATGAGGTGGAAGTAGCTCAATTTCAGAACAATGCCCCTGAGTACCTAACCCTCTCTGAGGAGTTATGGAAGGCCCTCTCCGCTCTGCCCAGCACATACGATCCAGCAGCCTACCGCTCCCTCCTGCAGCTCTATGGCACACACTACATGACCGAGGGCTCTCTGGGTGGACAGTACCAGCTTCTGCTGGAGTTCGACTCCAACTTTATCAGAGAGATGAGTATGTGTTGTCTGATTATGTTCTTCAGTCATTTAAAAGGCACATACCTATTGAAATCCTCTTTTGTTAAATAAATTCTTTTCCTTGTTTGAAATATAGGTCAAACAGACATTGACTTCCACCAGTGTATTACTCACGTGAAGAGACGTTTTTTCCGAAAGAAGAAAACGACCAAGTGTGAGAAACTGATCCAGTCCATTAAGAGTTCCAGCCGTGAGTTTATTCATTGTTATTCACTACATTTCACAGCATAGAAATAAAACAAGAAAATATTATTTTCTGGACTAGTATTTATATTATATACAGTGTTTAAAATCCTCCAAGCTGTGCTCACACATTTGTATCAGCGCAGCACCCACTAACATGAGCTATAATGTCTGTGCTGAGGAATGAGTGGTGACCCTAGGGTGGTCTCTTTCCACTGAGGGACGGGGCAGAGGGTAGCTGACAAGTTGTGCAACAACAGTTGGGCTAGTCAAAAATTGTGGACCTTACAAGCAGTGACGAACCATGACTATTAGAGCTAGGCTTTCACGTTGGGCTATAAAGCTCACAACTGGGTCAAAAAACAAGAAAAAGCCACATTAATGATGTTAGCTTCTGCTAGCGTCCCCATGCGATTTCTAATGGTATGTTAGAGCTAAACTAATGTTTGTGCACATGATCATTTTTGGCTGTTCTAGATTAAACACAGACATTTGACGCTTGTAAAAGAGATTAACATATATTTGACCTTTTATGTTGCAATTTTACACTTCATTAAAGAGCCCTGGCATAGAGCTGCTAGCATTTTCAATTTTTAAATCAAGCCTGGATAGATTACCACTCCTATCCACTGTCAGTGATATATGCAGGACTTCTAAAAGGCATAAAGTGGTGTTTATTTTTTCACTTTAGGTTGAAAAAATGGCGCCAACCATTGAACATTATTGATTGATCCCTCTGTCATTTCCTAATTATGTTGGAAGTTATAGCTGTACTTTGTAATTGTAGAACTACAAAATGCACCTGTATAGTAAGTGGAGCTGATAAAATGGACAACGAGCATAGAAACAAGGAGGTGGTCATGTTATGCCTGATCGGTGTATGATGACAATAGCAGATAACTCGCTAACATCCTCAGGAGACACATCCTTCACCAAGTTTTGATTGAGGTCCCTTTGAATACTCTTTCTGTGTGCATGTAATCAGATTTATCCACTCAGGGAAGGGGGCCGAATGTCATAAAACTGTTCTACCACACGTTTTCCACCAGAAAGGTCTCAAAATCCCCATATCTTATTTGTGTAGCTTTAAGCCAATTTCTGTCCAGCTCTTAAAGTCCTAATCAATTGCAGAGATAGCTTGGCTGTATCTACCTAGATACCACTCCAAAAAAAAAAACAACCTGATTGGACAGTTGTCTGTTGAGGTTTTCAAGATCTTAACCTATTTGTTGCCAACCAAATTAACAATAAAACAAGTGTTACTACAATACTTGTAGAGTATTGCAAGCGTGATGATTCTATTAACCCCTTAACAATGCAGGTTTATTTCATACAAAGGCATGTTATTCAGCAACTACAGGGTCTTCAGTGCAAACTAATGGAGCTATTCTTAGGTTACAGAAGTGTGTAATATAACTTTGGGCCTGCCAGTGGGCCTGTGGCTTGTTAAGGGGCTAAATAAAAAAATAACAAAAATTACAGACATGTCTTTTTTAGATCCCAGAAAACATTAGGCATTCTCTGAAAACCTAGAGGGCCCTGAGGGTTCTTCACTGTTAAAGAGTATACCTTTATGAGAACTCAGTGTACATCTAATATCACTTCGCAGAACAGAGTAGCCAGAAGATGCCTGTGAAGACGGATATCATTGGAGGCTATCCTGCCTATGTGGCTGGCCTGAGCCTTCTGGACCTGGACAACCCTGAGCACAACCAAGCCATGTACTCTAAATGGGCTGGCTCAGTGAAGGAATTCCCTCAAGTTATCAAACAGAAGGCAAGCAAATTTCACCTAACACAGTATATTTCTTTTCTAACATAGTCTGGGGCAGGTGGGTAAAGTCACATATAGTGTTGTTTTGTCTGGAGACTTCTTCACCTTACCAATACATAGCATGCTTAGAGCACTTTGTCGGAATATTCACAGTTGAGGCCAATATATGAGCTGGTGAAGGAGGTACCATGTGCGGGACTGAAGAAGCTCCACCTGAAGAGGGCACTGGAGGAATATCTAGAGGAGCAGAGTCCCTGCCACTGCAGGCCATGCCAGAAGAATGGCATGCCTGTGCTGAGTGATGGAGTGTGTACCTGTGCGTGTAGGCCTGACACCAGTGGCACAGCCTGCCAGAACGGACATGTCCTTGGAGAACAGCCAGGTGCAATTGAATGCCTACCCATAATCACCTATAATCCTAACCACCATCCTGCATCCAGTATAATGAAACAAACCTGTACACCCTTAATAATAAATGTACCAAAAGGATTCTTTGGAGCATTGCCATAGTAGAACCACCAATGGTTCCCTTAAAGGGACTATATCATGAAAAATATACTTTTCCTTGTTCTTTTAAAATGGAAGAATTTGACATGAAATGTAAACACTGTTCAAATTTCATTATGTACTGTTTACTCCACAGATTATTTAGTCCATATATGAAAACTAAGCTGTAATAATAGCCCATTTAGAATTTGTATTTTTTTGTGAGGTTACAAAAAACAACTAATTCACACATATATCCTACAACAGTTTAGCCCACCCATTCATGCTGAAGTGTTTCAGCCCAGTTGGCTTTTCGGATGAGGCAAAATAGAGGGCAGCCAATCACAACAGAGCTCATTTAAATACAGATTATTCCACTGATCTGCATAATTTAGTCACTGAGATGTAAACAAAGTTATCCAGAGTGATGTGATGTGAAATGGTTCATTGTAGAGAAACGTACTGATTCAGATTTCTTCACAGTGGTGGTGATAGGAACCAGGAGTCATGATGTCCACAGCACAAATATAGCCATTTTATTTACTATCCAAAATCACCAGTGGGTCTACACATCTTCTGAGTTGGGGACTATTTTACCTCACAGCACCCTGTATGTACCTCTCCATCACAAAAAGCTCTTTAAAAATACATTTCAGGCCTAAACTGTCTCTCAAAAGAATTGAAAAATGAAGTCTCAGCCATAAGGCAGCGTATTTATAACAATTTCTTGTAATAACTTTATGTGAGGGAGCTTTTGGAGGCATTAAACTCTTCAGATGTCTGGTTCCTATCACCACCACTGTGAACAATTCTGAATCAGTTATTTTCTTTAGAATGGAGCATTTCACATCAAACAACTCAATGACTTTGCTTCATTGATTTACATAGGACTGGTGGAATTCAAATAGCCTGTTTAATTCTGAGAGATAAAGACAGATTGAAAAATGATCATGTCAAAATGAATCACGATTGTTTTTGGTAAATAAACCCACACACATATTATAAGTGGACCAAGAGAAAATGCAAGAAAAATGAAGGACATGGTCCTTTTAATATCCTTTATAATAGAAATCAGTGGGCTGCCCTTTGACTTCTGTTAAAAATATGTTTTGAATGTACTGGTTTTCTGACATTTCTTAACATGTCTTATTGTCTGTGATTATCAACCATACACTACATATGGGACAGATAGAAAATAGTTTAAACAGTGCTTAAGCGTTCTTTAAAGCAGGGCTACCCAACCAAATATGCAACCCTGCATATGTTTGTATATTCCTGCTCAAAAAATGCCCACTTAAGCTCAGGAAGGGTTTAATAATTAACTGCTAAGTTGGTGTTGGGAGCTGGGAAAACATAAAAATGTGCAGAGCAGAGGGGACTCCAGGACAAGGTTTGGGAACCACTGCTTTAAAAAAACCTTTAATAGAAATATATATTATGGCTTCATTCCAAAGAACGAAACTTGCATTACTCTTACTTATTACTATACTGTGCCCTTATAGGAGTGGTTCATGGGGGCTGGAGTTGCTGGTCCGCCTGGGGGTCTTGTTCTCAAGGTCATAAGTCAAGGACTCGCGCATGTAATAATCCTGTACCAAGAAATGGAGGCAAGCACTGTAATGGCCCACTGATCGAGCACAAAGCCTGTGAGGACCCAGATCTTGACCACTTAAGGTGTGACACTGAAGATGCCTAGCATGTCATTGCACACGTTGATTTAGCCTAATTAGTGTGCGTGACTTTTCAGATTTATGGAGCCCCACTGCTTTGATCCCTCTCAGACACCACCAAAGTCCTGCAAGGTTCCACCTCCCTTGCAAAATGGAATTGTTTTGGTGAGTTTCTTTTCTGATTACGTTAGATCAGATGTATAGTATATATACAGGCCTAAACAAGCTCTTGCTAATTACCCAACATCACCTCACTAACGTAACGTTTCTCTTTTATGTTTAGAATCCTAAAGATGTCTATCCAGTGGGAAGCAAGATAGAATATTCCTGCATTGAAGGATATCATGTTGTTGGGGACCCTCTTGCTGAATGTACAGCAGGCCTGGACTGGATGAAAAGACGAATAGTTTGCAAGAGTAAGTCATGAAAAGAGCAGTTAAATGGAAGGTTGGATGATGTTTGCTTTGACCGTTATCAACCCCTAATATATTTCAACAACGACCAGACATTATGGGCCAGAAACAAATTAGGCTCAAGTCTGGGTTAAAAAGGAAATTCAATGTTGAATCTGCTTCAGTATTGTAATTCAGACAAAGACCATGTTTAACCCATTCATACAAAATAAACTTCAAGAGTGCACCCCAATGTCTAGACAAACCCAAGTTCACATTCAATCTTAATGCTACTTGCTAGGATCCTCATGTGATGCTCCCAACTCTGCTGAGTCATATCATCGCCACACCGCTGAAACAGAGCTATCTAATAGGAGAGAGCGTGTCCCTGTCCTGCCCCAGTGGAATGCAGTTCCAAGGAGAGCCAGAGATCATCTGCCGTGCCAGCCTCAGCTGGTCTCCAGCACCAAACAACTTTAAATGCAACATAGGTAAAGATTTTGAAGCTTTTAGGTTGGCTTTCCACATCCACTACGTTAGAGGTCCATTACACAGCCAAGGTGAATATTCCTCCATCATTATTTACTGTGCTACTGTTTTGTTGCTGTCTTTCATGACATGCACCAGCTTTTACCTTTGAGTTTGAATATCAGCTTATGCTATGGTACCTTAAAGTGCCACTAGCTCAAGATTCTGCCCAACTCATACAGCAGAAGTACTCCATTCTGGTCCTGGAGGGACAGAACAGTCTGATTTCCCTGCTATAACACACCTACGGGGCTCCTGTGGATCATTAAAAAAGTGTTATAAACTATTAAAATATTAAGAGGTTAAATGTAAGGTCTTCATACATCTAAGAAAGTCTAATTTCTTCAAAATTACAGGGGTTAAATCCTAAGATGATGCCAAAACACTAGGTTGAAAAGAGTCATTGTGTATATTAAACTGATTCAGGATAGGCTGCCAACCACGAATGTCAAGGAATAAAGGACTAGAGGACATCAGAGCTAATAAAGTCTGAAGACTGACCAAAGATCATACAAAGATTGTGCAGTCTCAAAGCATTCATCTGTGTTTGATTTTCAGTCTATTTGAATAAAATATTAATACTTGAGTTGATATATGTAGCTGTGTGAATGGTAATAGTATTATTTTTCCTTTGCTGAGGTCTTAGAATTTGATTTTTAAAAAACAATGCTGAAATACTTCACTGGTAATCACTTAACTGGTAATTAATGAATTAGTTGAATTAGGTGTTTGAGCAGGACAGTCACTAAATTGTGCTGGAATCTAGCTCCATGATGACCCATGAACTAACCCTTGCTTGTAATCTAAGTCCATATATGTCCACCAAACTGATCTGAAATAACTACCAGACGTTACTGTTCTTGAAACGTATTCCACTGTTACTTATTCTGAATTGCGATTTTATGCCGTTATAGATACCATACTCATAATCAGAAATATATATTTGTTGTTCTTATTTGGTTTAACTGTAATGAAATGTGTCTTTCAGTGGTCCAGTCCCAACCAGATCTAGACTGTAAGCCATGGGAAAAACAAGGGGAGGGGCAATGTGTGTGCAAAATGGCATATGAATGCAAGTAAGTTGGGATCCCTTTATATGAGTAATAAATGTGTACATACAAAATGAAGTCTTCATTTAAAACTTTGACCTAATGTCTTGTTTTTCAGGCCCTCTTTTCAGGTGTGTGCCTCTGTGCGTCCTGGCCGGATGGACAGACTAGGCGTGTGCCAGCTCGGTGCCTTGCAGTGTCAGGGACGGACATTTTCTCTACTCCAGGACAGCTTATGTGAATGGCCAGAAACCAAATTTACATCCTGTCAGGACTGCCGTCCATGGGAGAAATGCACTGGTAGGACCTTTTAATATTTATTTATTTTAATATTTCTCTGTCATAATAATGAATATGGCAATGCACTGTTGATTTGCTGAATTCTCAATATGATAAACAGTAGGCTATGCACCATGAGGAAGCCAAGTTTATAGTATTTATTTTATTATATTAAATTCTGCCAATCAAATGAATTGTGCTAGGTATGTGCATGCTGAACTAAAGGCTGCTGTGTGTTTCCAGGGTCGGAGTGTAAATGTAAAGAAGCAGCGGAATGTTTAGAAGACTCCACCCACCTCTGTATCTCTGTGGAAAATGGCGACCCAATGCCCATGACAGAATGTGAGGCAGGGGCCCGGAGGTGCTCAGGAAAACAGATCAAAGTCATCAGTATTGGAAACTGTCCAGCGTGAGCTATTTCATTATAATGAAAAGCTTAACAACAACTTTTACAACATAGATACATATAGATACAAAACAAGAGTGCAGTTGTGTTTGTTCTGGACAACACAGGACTATAAACAGTCTTACGCAAAAGTTTGAACTCCCTGGTAAGTGAAAAGTTAATACGTCCTCTACAGGGAACAAGTGTAAATATGACCTTTTTCTGCAAATTTTAGTGCACAATTTATATTTTATAGTTCGAATATTGGAAAAAATAAAACATAAAATATAAAATGTGCCATAACTTTATGTTAAAATGATGTTGAATACAGCAAATAAACAGTAATTTTGTATTAAAATGTGCAGAAATGTGTTCTGGATATGTACTTATTGTCATTATCAAATGTCATTTGACCAGGGGTGCCCAAACTTTTAGACACAACTGTCCGTATATATGTTTATGACTGCAATAACTGTAAAAAAACATTTTGCTTTGTATTTTTGAAAATTGTGAATTGTGAATAGTGAATTTGTCACACCCAAACGACTGGACAAAGGGCTCTTTGAATTATATATTATATTATATTATATTATATTATATTATATTATATTATATTATATTATTTAGAAATAGTTATATTAGAATTATAGAACATTTATAATGAGTATGACTGTTAGTATTACGCTTTGACACTGAGGCTGCCAGTGAGATTGAGGGAACTTTAAAAAGGTACTTTGCCAAATTACCTGCCAATAACATCAGAAATAACTTCATACCACAAGTGTGTTCCACACATATATTTAGTTCAAAGTAATTAAAAGTACAATGTGTACAGTTCAAAATGGTTTGTGATATCCATGAAAGAGTGAGTTATACATGAACTTAGTAAAAATACTAGACCCTTCTGATTAGAAAACAGACATGTCTAACTAGAGTAAATGAAATTAGGAGCTCTTACATTCATCGTCACTAAGAACTTCAAACTCATAACCTTGGCACTTCATGGCAGCCATGCTGCACAAATTCATGGTCCGTTTGCGTTGTAGTCTCAGAATATTCAGACAGTACATGTGTTCCTCATTCTTTGCACAGTCTCTGGGATACTTGCACACACATGTAGTTGATTCTGGGGAGCAAAGAAAAGCACAGAAACCATTACATAGAACATACCAATGGGATATACCATTATAAAGTTTGTTAACTTTCAAGTTAAAAAGTCAGAATAAAAGTCAATACTCATTTTTCAAGGGAAAGCACACTTGAAGTTGAAGGCACACTCACAGGCAGCTATGTTTGCCAAAGGCTCTGCAAGTTTTTTTGCCAAATATTTTGTCAAGGACTTGCCTTTGTAAACCAAAATGCATAAACTTCAAAATCTGTGGATGTTTTTGGATATGAAGCAAGAGTGGAGCTTGATTTTCTCCTCTCTCTTATTAATGAAAACTATAAGTACTGTTATCTGGTGGCAGTTTTGGTGGTCTACCAGGCCTTGCATGGCTGTTTTCATCATTTATATTTTCATCATTTTTGAACTCCAGTTTTGCAAACTCTAGTTTTTTCACAAATTCTCTTTTGACTTCCCTCTTCTTTATACAAATGAATTATCTTAGATCTAAGATATCCTCTCAGAAATATCTCCTGATAAATAAATAACTTAATGTACTTAATAGCCGTTTTAAATGGAAATTTAATGAATGAAGGATGGTGTCTGACTTTTGCACAATACTGTACATAAGAGCACAAAGTTCATAAGAACAGGTGTACCTGAGCAGGTCTCCCACTCGTAACAGGTGTCTGATCCACAGGGCTCCTGCACAGAGCTTTTCTCAGACACACTGGCCCTGAATTTGGCCCAGTCCAGACTGGTCACATCACTTTTGCACAGCCCATCGTTCATGAAATGCAGCTTATCTCCATGGCAACGCCCAGCGTGAAAGGCACAGAAGGACATCATCATGGTGCTTCCTTTCACTGCATCCAAAACGCAGAAGTCCTCCTTATATGTCCTACAGAAGAAACACATGCATTATTTGTCACTATCCCCAAAAGACTGTGGACAAATAAACAGAGAACTTCAGGACCACACTACAATAAACCACTACAGGAAACAACACTGCCTACAGCATTTATAGCCGTTTAACATCGGGCTACGCCATGGTGAAATATGGAATGATGTAAGGTCTTGATGTTATTAATGAGCTCTCACCTGCAGTCCTCTCGAGGTATACAGACACACTTGGAGCCATCATGACGCTTTCCTTTACCACATTTGCTGTCTTGTACAAAAGGAACATCTGTTCAAATAAAAATGAAAGTCACATGATATGATATTGTCATTACAACAAGATAGCAACTTGTTTATTGCATGCTTTCTGATAAACAAGCAATGATCAGAAATACTGCTAATGCAAAATAAATACCATATGTTTACAGTACGTTTGGGAACCCCTGGTCAAATTATGCTCTGTTCATTGTCTAAGTGAAAACAAATGAATACATCCTCTACAGAGAGCACACCTCTGCATATTTTAATGCACAATCACTGTTATTTGCTGGATTGAACATACTGGGAAAAAGTAAAACATGGCCTGTGCAAAAGTTCCAGCAAATATATTTTATATTTTAAGTTTTAATTTTTCCAATATGTTCTTCACAACATGCCATATATAAGTTTGTCCCCTGTAGTTGTGTTAACTTATTTTCACTTTAAAAAATCAACAAAACATGTCATTTAACTGAGGGTATTCAAATTTCTGCATTTGACTGTATTGCAGCCTTTCAGTGAATTGGAACAGATGTGTCTGGGACTTGGACAGTGAACGTACCAGCTTTGCAGTATATATCATGAGGGATGGGTGGGTCCCAGGTCAGCGCACTGGTGCAAACGTAGAAGCGCGGCCCCACTGGGCTTCTGCCACTGCCAGAGCAGCTCAGCCTGATACTGGATCCGACATGGTACTCCACTTTGCCTGGGTTTATGATTATGTCCTCTGGAACTGTAGGTCTGGAACACATTCTCTCTGGACAGAAATGACAATAAGGCAGCACCTTCCTGAGCATTTCAATTAATGGTGTGGTATAATAGTAGAGTGATATTAAACAGGTGGCCATTGAATTTCTTTTCAGCCACTGATATTTGGATATGCTCACTAGTTTGTAGAGTGACACACATTAATAATATATATATATTTTTAAATTAAAAGTATTTTAACAAATTTGTCTAAGAACAGTATGTCAAGATAAAAGTGTTGTTGCTCTCGGAACCAAACCTCTCCAAAGTAGTAACTTTACCGGAGAAGGAAAAACATTCTTAACCTTTAATGTAAGTTAACGCAATGCCTATAACGTAAAAGGTAGCCAGCGTTTACAAGTTTCATAATAAAAAAGAAACTCTTGAACTCTCTAACCGATTGTCTTCTCTATCCAAATTGTTTACTGTGTTGTCATCAAAAAAGAATCTCTTGTAGATATTTAGTTGCATGTAGAGTGCTGAGCCTTGATCCTAGTCTTTTTGTCTTGTGTTATGTGTCAGCTACCCACAATGACACTATAACACTGTTACCCCAGAAGTTTCATACCAATTCACACTTTCAGTCTTGCAAACTTGATCTAAGTTTCATAACATGACAGGTATGAGTTTCATGACATCATCATTGATCGCATGAAACAAAGGGGTTAAATGTCAGGGAACACCCCTATCACTTCCTGATAAAGGTCTGTTAACATGTTAACATGTTGGGAAATATTTTAACTACTTCTCCATGCCCATGATAAAGGCCCAATAATCGCACAATGGGAATTTGTTTTTTAAAAGCCACTACCAAATAGATGAACACCCTTAGATGAGCCTTCAAGTCAAGTCACTTTAATTTACCACTACTAGGGCAGGGATCTGGATCTGAAGGCCAGAGTCTTCTACAGTTTGATGTTTTCTCCTTTCTAAAACTTCAATTAAACCAGGCAATTAACTGATTAGACAAATCAGGTGTGTTTGAGCGAGAAAAGCACCAAATTGTCCTCACCCCCACCCCTGCATTAGACAATTCAATGACCTGGATGACAGTGCACATTCATGAACAGTTTGAGATACGTACTGAAGCAGCGCCCCTTAGGTTCCTCCCAGGTGCCGTCCTTCTGACAGCGGATGAGCTGGTAGCCATCCAACTCGAAACCAGTGAAGCACACAAACTCTTCATGATCCCCATAATTATAATGCCTATTGTTGATCTAAAACAGGAGAAGGAGAAAACATAGAATGCAAATTTTGGAGGAAAACACTGACTGACAGAGTAAGCAGTTTGGAAAGAAGGAAGATACTACAGAGAGAGCTTAACTGAGAGCTTTAGAACTTAAGAAAGGTGGTATAGTCATGCTTCAGAACTTCATAACAAGTAGAGTAAAATCAGATCCAGAGTGAGGAGAGTGTGTGCGACCTCTTACCCTCAGGTAGCTGTTGGAAGGAGGTCTAGGTTTGGGACAGCCAGACACTCCCGGAGGCAATTCACTCTCACTGTCGCCCTCTGTTACAAAATCGTCATCGTTAATGCACACATTCTGCCTGTGTAAATACACAAAAAAGAAAATGAGAAGCACTGCCTTCATCTTTATGAAGGCAGAGGACAGAAAGAGCACTTTGTCTTCACCATATGCAAACCTGCAATCTCCATTTTTTCATTTTAATTTTATTTAATTATAATCATATCCAATCTCCATCTTCAACATCTATAAAGATATTCCGGACTTCCTCATTTGATCCTGGAACCACTTTAATAATATAACTTTTGTTGTTCGCCTTTTCACATATCTTTTTTATTGTAGCTCAATTTATAAACTCCAGTTATTTTTCCATTTATTCATGCTGTAAACATTACCTACCAAGTGGATAATTAGTAATCAGAGTAGAAAGTTTTTAGATGTGAAACACATCAAGGACTTGTCTTGTAACTCATCCAGTCGTTCACTCACTCACGTTTAGCAAGCTGTAGATTCTCCGCAAGGGGGAGCAATTGGCAGTCAATACCTGTTAATGCTTTGTAAGAGCAGTTCTTCACATCAATGATACTGTGTGCCATCAAGTCGATTCCAATTCCTAGTGGCTATATGGGTAGTGTTTACTTTTTATTTTGTCTTTTGTTTGGGTATTTTGTCTTCCTAATGGCTGGCTCATGATTTCTCTGATTGTTTCCATCCATGTTGTTGCTGGTCATCCTCTTCCTCTATTGCCTTCGACTGTTCTGAGCATTATTGTCTTTACCACTGAAGTGTTTTTTTCGTAATATGCTCAGAATAACAGAGCTTCAGTTTGGTTATCTGGGTTTTGAGTGAGAGATGAAGCTTGATTTGGTCACAGATCCATTTGTTTGCTTTCTTTGCTGTCCAAAGTATTCTCAAAAGACTTTGCCAGCACCAAAGTTCAAGGACACATATACTTTTTCTGTCCTGCATTTTGATTGTCTAGCTTTCACATCCACTAAGGGCCACAGAAAAGACCATAGCCTGGATAATTGTGATCTCTTTTTGTCGAGACATATCATTACATTTGGAGATCATTTAAAGCTCATTCATCCTTCTTCTGCCTGTGTCAGTCTATGCCATATTTCCTGATTGCTGGATCTTTTATTGTTAATAACAAATCCAAGAAGGCAGAAGCTGTCCACCACTTCTACATCTTCACCATCAATGATAAACTCAGAGGTTTTTCCTGTTGTCATGACCTTTGTTTTATTCAGACTGAGTCTCATTTTTTCCACTTTATTCTTTAACTTATCTCATAAGGGCCTTTAGGTCATCCTGATCTTATAAAGTTACTGCTTTTGCTATAGGCGGTTTTCTTCAGCAGTGACTTACTCTTGGAAAACAGAGATGGGGCACTCTTCCTCTTGGCGCTCGGGGCCCTGGCACGGCTTGCCTCCTCTCTGAGGAGCAGGGTTGTTGCAGGCACGTGTACGACGCCTCTTCAAGGAGGAGTCACAAGCACTCCAAGAGCTCCAGCAGTTCCAGTATCCATCAACTGCCTCTGAAGGAAGACAGGAAACCGCACACATCAGTGTATTATGAGGACATGGATATTTCTGTGACATAGTAAAATAATAGAATGAGAATAATAGAATAATAAGAATGAGCACATAAAGGAACCTGAAGTATAGTCCTTGGCTCGTTTCTCACAGTTGGTCCCGTAGGTCCCGGTCTGGCAGATACACAAACACTCTGTCCCTGCCAGGACAGGCCGGCCATTGTTTGGACAAGGGGCACACTTACAGGAGTCAAAGGTCGCCAGATACTCGGCCAGAGCCCTCTCCATGTGCCGTCTCTTAGTCACAGCACAGGGGAAACCCCGCACTAAATTCACCAGAGGAGCCAGCTGTGTGACACAATGGAGCAATAACCTTTAGCAAGTGATAGAAATCATGTTTACAATTTTTAGGATACTTTGAAGAATTCGACATTCTTTAAAGTACCTCTGAAGGTATAATTTAAATATTTAAACATAGGGGTGGAGTTAATCTATGTTGAATAATAAGTTGTTAAATTTTATTATATCACTTCTACACCCTTGAAACCAACAAGTGCATTTATACACTTTTATTTTCATAAAGATACTGAGATAAATGAATATACATAATTACGCAACTGTAAATGCCTCAATATTCCCCTACCACTGTACAACCCCCACCTAACTCGTACAGTAGTTAAAAAAGTGTTACATCAGGGCTGAATCTCAAATGGCTCCATACGCCCTATGTAGTGCACTGCGTAGATCAGGAAATAATTAAATGCCCAAGACATATATTTGAGATTCAGTCATAGGTGCCACATCTGAGTATAAAGGCCATATTTTACAATGTAGTGCACTATATATGGAGTAAATGGCCATCTAAGGTTCCGTCTATGCTATTACCTTTGCCGTTTTACCTGTTAGCTATTAGCTATTGGGGAATTAAAACTGTATACTGTAATGTATGTAGAAATGATGGAATCCAAAAAAGACACATCTGTTCACCAAAATCTAGCTAATTAGTTATCTTCTAATTAGCATATTTTAACATGCTGAAGCAGATTTGGTAATATCAAAAATGAACTTATAAACACTGGCCCATGCACTGACCATTTATATATGAAACCTCTGATTTTACTGAAATGTGTAAAATTGGTGCTTTGGTAACAATATTTATATATTGGAAACTAATACCTAGGTCAGTGTTTCCCAACCCTGGTCCCGGAGTAGCCCTGCATATTTCAGAGTTTCCCTTGCTCCCAACACACCTGATCCTATCAATCAACTCATTGACAAGCCCCTTCATGACTTGAAGTGGGCGTGCTGAGAGCAAATACAAAAATGTGTGGTAGCCCAGGACCAGGTTTGTTTGAAATGATGCCTAAATACTTGAGCATTTAAAGGGCCCACAGTCCACATTTTTCTTGCATTATATTTTCTCCCCTGGGATCCTCTTATGATGTTTTTGTGGTTTTATGTACCAAAAATTTATAATTAATTTTACATGATACTTTTCCAACCTTTCTTTGTTCCTTAAAATTAAACAGACTGTTTTTATTACTATGCCTTTAAGACTGATATAAGTAAATGAGCTCTGTTCTGACTGACTGCCAGGCATTGTTCCTCATTCTGAAACATTCCTTATAAATTCAGCGTTCAGCCACATGTAAACATAAGAAACTTGTGTGACCAGGTCCATTTTCATCACTGAGCATTACAAGATTGGTCTGCAAAGGCTAATCGGACAGATCTGAACACTTCTGACCTCATAATCTATGATTGTGGGATTGTCTATAGTAGATTTTATCCAGTCTTGGTACGCAGTGTTGTCTGGTGGGGCGCCACTCCGTTCCCAGGCCAGAGCTCCAGCGTACTCCGATCTTCCTCCCTTTACTATAGAGAGGGACTTCTCTGAGGTCTGGAGGAAGGATCCTGGAGAAGATCCAGAGAAAAGACAATAAGCATGCTAATGCATAACATCACTGTCATAAGAAAATCTCACATCTCCAAAGTAGTGATTTTATACTAGAAGGATAACAAATGTTCTTAATAAAACTTCTTAATGAAATTAGTCATTTTAAATCATTTCTATTAGTTTATTCCTCATGAAATGTTCTGAAAAGGTAAAAGGCATCTGGCATTTTCAAATAGTGTATAGAAAACGTGTAGCTCCTGCATAATGATAAGAAGATGTGAGAAGATATACTGCAAAGGTTACATTATTAATGTTGTCCCATTATTAAAAGATGAGGTATAGAACATGTTCACAGAGGCTTTGTCATTAATCATCTGACTATAATTAGATGACCTAATTACCATCATATGTAGTGGTCACCTTGTTGGTACCACATCCTCTGCTATGTGACGACGTGGCAAAAATGATGATGAAGAAGGAAAATTCTTGTCTGACGCAATGTTGAACCTGCTCCTCTGTCATACCTGAAAATGATATTCACAGTAAGCGCAGTATTAATGCCACTGACCAGTATAACAGCTAAACTACGCTCAAGATCTCAGTCATGCAAATCTTTTACGTACCCTTAGATTTCAGCTCCTCATGGCTATATTGGAAAAGCAGGTCATACTGTCCTCCCAGCGTACCCGAGACAAAATAGTGTGTCCCGAACAGCTGAAAGATCTGCCTATAGAGGGCATAGTTGTATTCCAGAGGAAGACTGTTGAGGAACTTCAGAAACTGAGCTGATAAATACAGGTCAGATGATTTTGTCCTGAAAGATGCTGTGGCTATAACCTGATGTGTCCTGAAATTCCTAGAGTCCTGCAGGATGGGATAGGAAAAAGGAAAAAAGACCTGTAGAACTATTTGGTTTTGCAGTAGGCTTGTCTTTGCCAGTAAAAACACAATATAACTTTCAAATAAAAACAAATAATCATACGTACATAATAAGCACACATACACACAACATAATGAGAACTTACTGGTTTCTAAACAAAATGGGTCGAAAGAATACAGTTAGAAAAAAAACAGGTTTGGTTCCTGACTTCTCTCTGCACTCCAGCTATCACATGGAACTGTTAATTCCATCTCCAGGACAATTTAATGTGAAGGATTGACTAGCTGAAGCAGATACTAGATGGTAACTATAAATACTGAGCTTCCGCAAGGACAGCCTTAGAAATGGGCTAAGACATTCACACACATTAAATCACAATGTATTGTTTACTTGTTTGTTTGTATTTATTCTAACAGGTGTTCACTTAATGGCTTTACATATCATTGTCTCTGAAGATTTTTGCACAGTGCTCTATATTGTGAGATACCCACAACTGTTAGAAACACACTTTCTTGCCTTTTGTTGAAATGCTTTCATCTCCTCTTTAAAGGATCTGGACGACTGAGCGCGCCTTACAAGACGGAAAAAGATGGGGATTCTGCGATAAAAGTCAGAAAGCTGAGGCGATTCATATTTTGAGCTTTCACTGCTCAAAGAGATCTGTTCACTTTTCACTGGTGGGTTTTCTTTAATATCCTCGATGTGCTCCACCTGCCGGGTCAGAATCAAATTTTAGTCATGATTACATTTATTCTAAAAAAAGGATTTTCACTTTGAGTCAAAGTCAAATCATCTCTGTCTCTGCTGCTGTGATGTAGCTGTGTGAGAGCAGTTACTGATTTTGGATAAAACCCTCACTTTGATCTCATAGTTCTCAATGTTGGCTGGAATCCGGTAGACCTTCCTGTTTGCTCTGCTGCGGTTTAGAGTGCATTCCTCCCCCATGTACGTGTTATCTAGAACAGCTCCCCTCATCTGCTCTGCAACAGCATCAAATCTGCAGTAGAAAAGACTTCATCAGATTTCATATAAGTTCATAAGTTAACAACAACAATAACAAGAACAACAATAATAATAACTTTACTTTTTAGAGTATGTTTCATATAGTTTGCAGCTCAAAGTTCTTCACAGATAGTGAAAGTTTAACAGAAGAAATTAAAATTGAATTTGATTTCCTTCTATTATACTTACTGGTCGGCAAAAGTAATATAACGGGAAAATTTTAAATGAAAGATAAAAAAATATGAATTTCAAATCATATGAAGCAATCACACAGACCAAATTAAACAGATAAGTATAAGAAAAGTTTAATTTTACTTAAAAGTTAAGTTAAAGAGCTTTGAAATCTGTCCTATAAGAAACAAGCAACCAGTGAATTTTTTTCAAGGGAAGATTCGAGGGAGGAAGATACGAGCTCTGTTTTGTTTATATTAGTATCTGTGCTGCTGTATTTTGTACGTGTTGTAGAGGATGGACTGTTTTCTTGGGAAGCTCAGTAAGTTACAGTGATCAACTCTGCTTGTAACAGATGCATATGCCAGTTTATTTGCGTCACTCTGAGATAGAAAAGGCCAAACTTCAGCAATATTTCTCAAACAATAAAGATCCCTTAGTGACTGCATTTACATGCAGAATGAAACAGAGCTCAGAGTCTAAGATTACACCTGCCTGGTTTGCCTAGTTTCTCACAAAGCAGCTTCCCCAAAATTTTAGTACCAGTTTCAGTTTTTTATTGATTTAGTTGTAGAACTGTTTGTGGAATCCACTGAGAAATATCTCACACACAACTGGTAAGACTTGATTTTCAGCAGGAATGAAAATGTATGACTGTGTGTCATCAGCATAGCTGGTTTCAGCTCTTTATACTGTTCCTACCTGATCACAGTATTACTTTGTAACATGATATTAACTGTGATTCTTACCCGTTACCGATCAGATCAGCACCAGGGAGGCCAGCAAACTGTCTGTCTGTCGCGCATACACGCTTGATAGCACCACAGTTCTTCTCGTCAGAGTTGTCCAAGCAGTCATTTTGACCGTTGCACTCAAGAACAGCTTTTATACATCTACCTGTAGACAAGAAGAAGATGGACTATTGCTCATGTAAAACACAGTCGTTCTTTTTGTTCAAATGACGTTTTGTTAATTTTCTAACAGAACGTAAGTTAACACATCCTCTACACAGGACATATTGTGAAAAAAAAAACATAAAAAAATTACATGGCACATTTTATGTTTAATTTGTTTCCAATATGTTGAACTCAGCAAATAAGACTTTTGTAGAAGGGTCTGACTGCAGTTTCACTCCAGCGGTTTCAGACCAATGGAACGCATGCACAATAGGACAGCGCGATTGTGTCATGTAAACAAAGTCCTTATAGGAAAGTTAAACGTTACAGGCGCTCCCATTCGTATTTCAATCACTGGCTGGTCTCCTCATTTATAATGTCTCTGATGTAAACAGCAACTGTGCTGGTTGTATGTGTCACCATGCATATTACCATTCGGGAAGGGATATTGTTGCCAATATACAAATCAATCACTGCTAACTGGTTGAACCATAAGCCAAAACACATTACAAAACCATCAGAAACAAAAAGAAACGCTTAATGGTGTCAATGGGTTTTTTTCAGGTGGGATACGTTCAAAAACTACAGTTTGTATTAGCCTAAAGCTTAATATTATGCTCAGTTTAAGCCTGCTTACAGTAGTGTTTTATTCCTGCACATGTAGGTCTAATGAATGCCTAGGTCTGAAAAAGTACAAGCACTTTGGGGTGGATACTTGAGGACCAGCTGTTTGATTTTTTTTTTTTACTGCCAGCTGGCTAATGCAAAAGGAAGCCATACAGTTTACGTTATGCCACATCTGGATGTATTACCCTCTACATCAGTGGTACATTAGCACACACACACACATTTTCTAAGCTGCGTATCCTTCTGGGTCACAGGTGGGGGGGGGTGTCTGGAGCCTATACCAATGGTCTTTGGGCGGAAGGCAGGATACACCCTGGACAGGTCGCTAGTCCATCACAGGGCAGACACACAGACATATACATTCACACTCACAATCACACCTAGGGGCAATTTAGCATGTCCAGTTGGCCTGACTGCATGTCTTTGGACTGTGGGAGGAAAGCGGAGTATCAGTGGTACATTAGCGAATATCTTTATCTTTTCTGAATGCTGAATCATTAGCCGGGTTTCCATTCGAACATTTCACAAATGTTATTTACAAAATTTTGGCAGGAAAAAATGCAAATTAAATAATGTTTCGACCGATGACAGTTATGCAAAGAAACCTGACGTAGGCTACCATGATTAGGGGCTACATCAAAACAAGCATGAGAGATGGAGGAATTTAACTCAGTTTTTTCTTTAAGTAGAATTATCTCCACAACCATTTGCCATTTTTTTATGATTGTTAGCATCTCAGAGACACTGGTCAGGATAAGCAATGGCCCACCTAATAAAGACTGAAATGTGCGTGCCACCACGACAAAGTCCACCTTGCATTTGGGAACATAAACGCACCAGACAATTCTGGAAGTACATTATGCAGAGCCGGTTTTAAAAGAGCTATGGATTCAGCATTTCAGAATGTCGAAGGCAACCTTTGAAAAGCTATGCTCCATGATAGAATAGAATTCAGAACCATTAGCCAACTGTGTTTGCGCACAGAGGGATTAGCCATATATGCAGTGAAACACCCACATACATGCACATACGTGAACACACACACTAGGGGGCAGTGAGCACGCTTTCCCAGAGTGGTGGGCAGCCCTATCCATGGCACCCAGGGAGTAGTTGGGGGTTAGGTGCCTTGCTCAAGGGCACTTCAGTCACGTGCTGTCGGCTGAGGGGATTGAACCGGTGACCTTCTGGTCACAAGGCTGGTTCCTTAACCTCCAGCCCACGCCCCAGGAACTGCACCATCTGTAGGGCCAATTGTTTCTCACTTACAGCTTGCTATGTCATCGTTTATTCATAAAAATCTTTTCCATCACCCTTTTTCACATTTTGGCTTTTGTGTTACTCTTTTCGGCTTCGACGTAAAATTTCTTTTTGTGATATTTGGGTGTTTTTTCGAATTTCGGGCATTTCCATTTAGTTTTGCACATTTTCAAAATCCATGCGTGCAAAGGGGAGTTGGATCCTGCCGAGGAGTCGTAATTGGGCACGATACGATCAGAAGAGAAAGAAGCATGTCAACTTACAGGGTAGAGTAATATTACAGGTTTTTGTTCAAGGAGGTTGCAAACTTTCAAAGTTTGTTTAATGTGAGATTGACAAAGACTGACCAAACTTTGTGATGTGAGAGGAATATTTCTTTGCATGCTAGCCTAAAAGGGGACCAAGATTTGGTGATTTTGACATCCGGAAAAACTACAAAACTCTGTGAGACAATGATGACACAAATAAGGTTACAGTCTACGTTTCAATGTATTTAAAAAAACAAAAAAAAACAAAACCAAACAAAAAAAACACTGGCAGGAATGTACACTGCTGTCGGATTTTGTCCAGTCTCTTGCTCAGTCACTTTCTCTTTTTCTCTTCCTCACTTCCTCAGACATTTTGTTTGGTCTCTTCACAGCCTTGCCATGATGTCCATGCTGGGAATACCAGGCTGCTTCTTATAGTTAGCTGAAGAACCATAGTTGCTGCTGCATGATGTGGTGCTGTAAAGCGTTACACAGTTCTCAGAGGGGTCTCGTGCCCACCCCTACAAAGTTACATAGCGCTAAAGGAGGTGTTCTGGGCCTGGAGTGGCAATGACAGAGACACCATTGTCGCTATTATACGTCAGGGTACCATGAAAAGGACTTTGTTAGTTTTAAGGCAACATTGTAACATAATGATGCTTTATGACTGATGTATGTAAATGACCTCTGTTTTGATTGGCTGCCCTATATTGTGCCCTGTTCAAAAAGCAGTCTGGGTTGAAACACTCCTTAGAACTTCAGCATGAATGAGTGGAGCTAAACTGCTGTAGGTTGAACAGGTGGATCTTTGTGAATGTGATGGTTTTTGTGACACAAAAATAGTGAATTCGAAACAGGCTGTTTTTGCAGCTTAATTTGCATCTATGGATTGTATGAAATGGGAAACGAATGGAATGTTTAGAAATTTTTACAATTCTACAGTGTAGAAATGTAACGTTCCACTCGCATTCTGGTCTGCATCAAACAGCTGAACTGGTCTGGCAAAACACGTGGGTCTCGGTCCGCTTCCAACCAATGCTTAATTGTTATAAACAGGTGGGCTTTGTGGTGGAAAAGGTTGAGAACCACTGTCATATAGGCAACTAGTGGCCTCTAAAAGTAACCATTAAGCCAATTCCCATTAGAAAACAGGAAGGAATAAACCTTGTCATATGGAGGGGAAATAACGTGTGAAACGTGTCAGCATTCGCCGCTGCCGACTGGAGGCCATTCGCGCTTTAAAGTTGGTGCTGTTCGCTACTGCTTTCAGTGGAACACTTTTCATGTCCCCCCTCAAAATGTCTACAGTAGCGCTACAGACCATGACTACACTGCATAACCCCCTGGTGGAATGTGTGCATGTTTATTCGCCCACTTTTTTTGCTATTAAGCTGTTTCAACATCTTCAGCTAAGATGGCTAATTCAGCTTTTTTGGTGATGGTTATTTTCACACATCCATAATTTGATCATTGTGCTGACATTATCATACTGTGATAGCTGTGAAGGAGTTCTTCCAAGAAGAATTTATATCCTACATCAGGTTGGACTCCCACAATGCTTTGTGTTTGGTGTTCTCCTACAATTCTGGACACATCCTCGAATTTCAGTCTTGGCAATTATGACAAAGATGAAAGTGCCACACTTTTCCTCAGTGAGCTGAAGCAAAAATCTCCAGCCCAAAGTTCACTTAAAAGCCGCCCACCAGAAGCTGAAATGTTATAATCTTCCACCATTACAGCAATTTAAAACTACATCAGTTTGGCGAAGAAAACAGCGCACCTGGCAACCCTGACAGCAGACGCATGCTGTACCAAACACTCCACCGCATAACCAATGAAAGAAACTCTACATAAACACATCAGAGGTGCCTGTGTGCTCTGTTTATTTTACACAAAGAATTCTGTAGATCCTAAAACTCACATATGAATGGAAAGAAAATATTGATATGATATGTTACGATATCATATTGTCATATTATGTTACGATACGATAATTGATATGTGGTTGAAATAATGTCAGTTGTTGTTTCAACGTTGAAAAAACATTGAAAAAAACTTTAATGTTAAATGGATGTGAAAAAGCTTAGCAAAATACAACTAAATCATCTCTGAAACTTCGAATCAACATAATGACTTAAACATTCTGCCTTATAAATTTGATCATTGTTATTATTATTATTAGCTTTTTAAAATTTTGATCATTTCAAAAATCACTTCAAAAATCTAAATGTATATGTTAAAAATAGAAAACAACAGCACCAATAATAGTAACTAGAAAGTGAAGCTTGTGAAGAAACTTGGCTTGCCGCCCACTGTAACAGCATGAAAACTATGTTAACTGACAATCTGTACCCATATTGAGGCCCCCGAGTCCACCTGTATTGAGGCGGGCCAGGTGAGCGACCAATGTTCAACTGTAGGTATACATACCTAGATGCCACGTTGTCTGTTGTTCTCTATCTGAGGCGATACGCCTGCACGTCCACCATGTTGGAACGGTCATGAGTCCTCAGGATTCAATCGACCACAACGTCCTTATTACTCAACCGATTTTCACCAAATTTGTTTTGTTATAATCCTCAGACATACATTAATCTAGGGTTGCACGGGCGGCTCTCAGTAGCTTTTATTTCCTGAATAACGATTGTACTAATTAGCCGTCCACACCAGCACAAAAGTATTCGGTCCACACCCGACGTTAAAAAACGAGTTTTGCGTGAGCTCATAATCTCACACACATCAGCAAATCCATCTGTGTGTCATTCACTTCTAATGTTAATACACATAAAAGTAAAATAAACCCCCCAAAACACAGTAGGAAGGACGAAGCTATTCGCCAGCTTCTTGTTTGAGATTTCCTGTTCCACTTTAAATGGTGCAGCAGTCACTTTTTTGGTGCCTGAAGCAGCACCCTTTAAGGTAGAACAGGAAAATCGAACAAGGAGGTTCGTGTAAGAAGGTGCTAACGTTAATCTATATGATTATCTACACAGATTAAGGAATGGTTATAACTTACCTAGCTACAAAGTATTAACCATCATTGTAACTAAATAACTACTACATCATTAAGATGCCATGAATAGACCATTAAATGAAATAGCCTTAATATAAAAACAGAGGAAAAACAATCTGTGCCTGACTGACCACACGGCCACTCCTACACATAAACATCATACAAACTATACCCATCACAGAAACATGAGTGTGGATCCCTGTGTTCCCTCTGTTATATAGCCCTATCCCACTTGGATTGGAATATTCTTGAAATAATATAAGCTTGGACAGTATCTTTCTTAAACTGCTGCTCTGTAATGGTACTTAATGCAGTCCAGCAGTGATGTTGACCGCCTCAATATGGCGGCGCCATTGACGTGCCTGGCTGGACCCAACGCGGCATCCTAGCTATGTATATCTATGCGTTCAACTGAGCAGCAACAGCGTTTAGAGCTGCTTCTGGAAACTTCGGAAGGCTTCAAAACGCATTTGGTGAGGATTAGCTAGATTGGTGGACCAGATAACTTGCATTTCTGTAGAGTTCAGAACATTCCAGTGTGTGATATTTTATAAAAACTAATAGAAGTGGCTACCAAAGCTGCCAAAGTTCATAAATAATAAACTCATGCATATATATTTAGCGCAAGTTAGTTTCTTACTCACCAGTTTCTCATTTGAATTATCTGTTCCACCTTAAATGTTGCTGCAGTTAGACTGAGATGCCTCAAATGTAGAACAAACCACACACTTCTGTAGTTCGCCTACTACATTAATGAGTGCACTTCTAATGGTTTATGCGTTATTTTTGTATACTATTTAGTGTGCTAGTATGCGGTTTGGAACACGAAAATAATATCCCAGCGGGACATGTCAGCCTTTCAGATTATAGCTTTCTTTTGTCATCAGTACAACCATAAATCGAATGAAATCAAGTCAGTACACTCAAATGCTACACTAGGTGAACTCAAAGTTCACAACCAAAGGACAGTTGGTGGCCAAGGAGGCGTGCCTGGTGTCGCAGATGGAGAAACTCAGTGCTGACCTCAAGATAAAGGACTGGCAGTTGGACCAAGCCAGAAAGATGGAAGAAGCATCCAGAAAGAGAGCTAAAAGGCTGAAGGACAGAGAGATTTTTGAGGAAGAAAGAATGATGGAGGGAGGAGCCCAAAGAGCCATCAAAAAACTCTGGATGGAGAAGATGAGAAAAGCTGCTGAGTTGCTGGACAAAGAACATCTAGAAGCCCAGATGAAGAAGCGCATCCAGCAGCTCTTAGAGGCAAATGAGCAGCTACAGGAGCTCCTGATGAAACATGGAGAGATTGAGGAGATGAGACAGAAGTGGGAAGAAGAAAAGAAGAAGGAGGAGAAGATCTGGGAGATGTCAGAGGAGGTCAACATCCAGTACAAGGCCATGATGAAGCAGAAGATGGAGGAGCTGGAGTGCGAGCAGGAACTGATAAGAGATCCGGTAGCTGCGGTTAAGGAGAGTGACAGGATCCTATCAGTGGTTCCTCTGGTGGTCATTCAGAAACACAGGCTGAAGCAGGAGCTGCAGAAACACGTGAGCCGAATCCCGAGTGAGAACATGAGCAAGAAAGAAAGACGAGAATGGAAGAAGATCCAGAAAAAGAAGGCCAAAGAGCTCAAAAGACACAAGAGTGGAGAGCAGAGAGAAGATGAGCTTCTGGAAAAGACTTTGGTGTTGTAAAAGGTGAGAGTGAAGAGCAAGAACGTATGCTTTTCATCAAAAACATCAATAAACAACATCAATAAACACTTCCATTTGTCTATGTATGTTTGTTAAAGTTATAATAGGCCAACAATACTACACTATAAAACAACAAATAACTATAAACAGAAGAAACAGAATCCTAAAAAAACAGTAACATGTAATCTGGTCACTTATTCCTTTTTATTTATTTTCTTCCAATATTTATTTAATGTTTTTATGTGCAGAAGTTTTCGTTCGAAAGGAAAGCAACAAAACCTCACTTGGTCAGGGGCACACAAACCTTTGCATATGAGTGTATGTGTTCTGTTGTGTTTTGGGTTTGAGAGATTACAGGAATAGTCAGATGTAGGGCTGCAACGATTGAATAATTTGAGTAAAAAAAATCTAATAATTTTCAATCTAATATTATCTTTAATATTCAGATATTTTATAGCATAAAAAAGATGACTTTACTCACTGAGTAGAAAAATGTTTTAAATGTCAAAATCATTGGATCACATAATTTTTAAACACTTTAAACACTATTCTTGAAGGTTACTATTTTTCATTTTTTTTACAGTGGCCCTTAAATGCTGTTGTATAAAACATCTTGGAGCAAGACTTATTATGACAAACAAAGCACCATAAAACCCAGCGAGCATCGTGTGTGCACCATGCTCCCTGACTGGAAACAGCATCATGTCTCCAGCTCGGCTTTCAGAAAGTTTTAAAATGGAGGACGAAATCGAATGGAAAAAAAGTTCAGTTCAGTTTTTTCCTGGGAAAAAAGCATTAAATGTTTGTTTCATGATTTTGTTTTGGTCTAGCAAGACACTTTTTCAGTTTATCATTCATTATTCATCAGTTTACCAGTTTTCTACTACCTGTAATGTTCATAGCAACCTGCTAGCCTCTTAGCTAACCAGTTGCATTTGTCCCTTGACTTTACTTATATGCTTTAATGTTAACATTTGCCACTATACCTTCCTATACTACCTATGGAATATTTCTCATTATGAGATTGTTGTGAGCATTATAAGATTATTGAACTTATTTCTAGATTTCATACATGTTTCAAGTAATTTTCTATAAAGAAATGTTTATTCTATGGACAGATAATTTTGCTTATTTCAAGACACAATGCAGAAAATTGGCTTACTTAAGAAATTAGGCTTAAAACAAGCAACTAAATCTGCCAACAGAATAAGAGAACAAAAATGTCTGGAAATGAGTTCAATAATCTTATAATAATCTCAAAATACATAATAATAGATATATTGACGTTAAGAAAGTTATCACTTTGTACAGGGTTTTGTTAAACAGCAATGACATTTAGAATACATACTGCTATACATAATGTACACAAAGACAGAAAAAGGTACCACTGTCACAGGTGAACTTCTCCTTGCAGTTGACTGGCTCAATTTGGCATTTCTTAGCTGTATGACAGGGTCTTTCCTCCATCAGAGATTCACTACAGTCCTGTCCACCAAACTGAGCCGGCCTGAGGACAGACCTGATCCTGAACTGTTGGAGAGGTAAAATTAGAAAATTAACATAATTAATTTATTTTGAGAGAGAGAGAGAGAGAGAGAGAGAAACAGAGAGAGAGATGGAGAGAATGCATGGACAGTCAATATTACTCACCATTTTTTTGGCACAAGGTGAGCACTCTGACCACGGTCCAAAGTCAGTTAATTGGCAGTGTATGGGACACGCCTCTACAGCACATGCCCTGCTCTCATGTGTCTGACACAGACGGGCACAATTGTTCTTGATCCAGTGGTCATCATACCGTACACTTCTGCAAAATATTCAAAAGAAACGAATGGAGGGGAGAGCAGGGATGGTAGTAGCACCTTTTGTCTAAACCTCTAAAACTTGGCTCTTGTTTGTGCTTTACCTTTTAGACTTTTATATAAGATATTTGTCTGTTCTAATAACAAAAATAACAAAAATGTAGAATTCTACTGCTTACTAATCAAACAAGAAAATGTGTGTCCAATACAATAAGTATGGGGGGTAGGTTGTAACAACAGGTGCAGTGTAAAAGAATTTAAAGGATTTTTCTTAAATTCAAAGCAGAAAAGAAACAGAAAAAAACACTAATATTGAAATTATAAATGCACACCAAAATATTTTAAACACAACATGTTGTGTGTTAGTTTCAGAGAGAAGGAAGCTGCAGAGGATGTAGGTCAAGGTGAGCCTATTGTTCTTAATTCAGTCTCCCCACATTACACCGTGTTACAATTCAGCCCGTCATGACATTGCTAGACTTTTTTAGCATGTACAGTCGTATGGAACTCTTCAAACTTTGTGCTAACATTCAACAACAGGCTCCTCTAAGCAGCTGGCTGAGGATCTGAAAATGAAGCTAACTGATGCCTATAAAGTAGAGGAGGCTATGAAAAGAAATAAAGGTGCCTCCAGTTTGCAATTACCACTGCCCAAAATGCCATTAGGAAATGGCGCTTTAGGAGAACTGTGAAAGTCAGGGAGAGATCTGAAAAACCAAGAAAACTCTTAGATAGAGCTGTTCAAATTCAGAAAGACAAAGCAAAACCACCATAACACAGCAAAAGACCTACCGGAGGGTTTAGCTGACACAGGAGTGGTGATGCACCAATCCACTGTGCAGCATTGCTTGCTAAACATAATCTGCATGGAAAAGTCATCAGAAGGACGCCTTACTTTGTGACCGCTTAACAAAAGTCAACGTCTGAAGTATGCAAAACAACATCTAGATAAGCCAGAGGCATTTTGGAAATAAGTGTTCTGGACTGATGAAGTAAAAATGCAATTCTTTGGCCACAGTCACCAAAGGTATGTTTGGAGAAAAAAAAACAGCATTTGATGAAAAAGAACAGCTTGCCAACTGTTAAGCATGGGGTAGATCTATTATACTATGGAGTTGTGTTATGTACCAGTCAGAGGCAGAGATGGAGGAACATTAGATGGAAGAATTCAAATTCTGGAAGCAAATGTGTCAGTCAGTCAAGAAACTGAAGTTGAAAATAGGCAGTTTTCTACAACAGGGCAATAATCCATAACACACCTCAAAATTCACGATGAACTACTTCAAGAAATGCAAGCTTGAACCCTTGAACATCAATCTGTGGGTAGATCTATGCCGTACATGAAAGACCTAAGAGTATTGCAAATTTAGAAGTGTTTTGGAAGAAATAGTGGGTGAAAATTACTAAAACGAGATTAGAAAGATTCCAGGCCAGCTACAAAAAGCATTTGCAAGCTGTGATATCTTTCAGGGGGGAGTATTGACTCACTGATCTCTGACTGGTGAAACTAGGGGTGGTACAGACTACCCTATGTTACAAACCTCACTGCTCTCCTTTACTGTACACACATAATATTTTACTTAACGAGAATAAATACAATGGCAGTCTGCCAAAGTGATCAACATGACAACTATGTACAAGTATAATGCTCTCACCTTGTACGTTGTTGCGTCCCCTGCCCACAGGTTTTGGTGCAGTAGGACCATGAGCTCCATGGGTAGTGATCACAGAAGCAGCCTGAAGTGGCTGTTACTGAGGCCAAGATGAAGAGTAAGATGAGAAGGAAGCCAGCGTGATCCATAGGCAGGCAGTTTGCGCTGGGGCTAAAAACTCTGAAGAAGAGAAAAGCGTGTTTTCACTTTTATTCCACCATCTAACCACTCAGGTCTTTCTACAGTGTCACTCGCAGTAGCTCTTTTTGTTCTATTCTCAAGTAAGTAGGATTAACATGACAGGACAAATATTTCTGTCCTAGAATTTTAGTCCTTCTTCCTCTAAGACATCTAAGTTGTTTCTCCATAATAGGAGAGCAAAAGAACTAGGATAGATTAACTTAACTAATTCATGCTTATGTTCCGCTTGGGGTCCCTGAGACCCTAGAGCCTCTTTAAAAGCTCACAAAATATATTTACCATTTTTTAATATTGGTATTGAGTTCCAAACACCCTCTAGATAAATGTATACACAACTTCTGTTTCAGCTAGAATACATTATTAAAGGCAATAGATTTTCATATGTATTTAGTTTCTGTCTGGTGTTAGGGGTACAGCTGACTCTCTCTCACACACACACACACACACACTCATAGATACACAAACACATACACACACAATATACTTTTTCTAATCTGTAAAGAAATTTAAATATATGTTCATAATAAATCGTTATGGTAATTTACATATTTCTTCACCTTCCTGAAAGCCCAATTTGTTGTTAGAAAGAGGGTGAAAAACACACTTATTTCCAGTGTACTGAGTTAAATATTTGAAATTTAAAATTTGGTATATTTGGAGCAAAAATGGTTCATTTTACACACAATGTGATTTTATTTTGCCCTCACAACACTGGGGTCTCTGGGACCCCAAACAACAAGGTAGTGAAGTCAGTGTCAACAGAACACATGAGTTAAATTAACCTGAGTATGCATGACTGTTTCCTCACAGTCTACATTTGAGATTCTTCGCTAACTTTGTGAAATATCTCTGGATTCTGACTTCATTCCCCTTTTCAGGAAGTGAAATGTGAGCTCTATATTGGGGTATAAACTGGAGGACTGATTGTGTAGATCCAAAACATTCCACTATCTCCTGTGTATTAGGCTTAGATCTTAATTTTTTATCATCATCCAATCAATATAGAGAATGTCTGTAGATCTAACATTTACATCCAATTAATACATACAGTTAATATTCTTGCTGCTTGTTTTTTGTCATGCTTATAACAAGTTTGCATTTTTGTTTGTTTATTTTTTGTCAATATCAAATTAACTGTCAGTTGGAGATCAGCATTCGGTTAACGTCTGTTAACACACTGCCGTGACAGAATTCACCAAAGATGACATGTAAGATCCCTGTTAGAGGTCAGTCATTGTATTTATACATCATAAGGAGATAAAATACATCTGCAAGTAGTAAATATAGTTCTTTTTGTGGTGGATCTCTGACCCAGACACACTGGCAAAGTAGTACTTAGCATAAATAAGACTGATAAATTATATGGGAACGTTTGACCCTATAATCTAGTATTTCTGATGGAAAAGTAACATCTTACAATTTCAGCATCATAATCCACTTGAACTCTTCTGTAAATGAGAGTTACTAAGCTATGTAAGCTGTTGGTGGTTTCAGTAATAATGTTTTAGGGGTTTTTAGAAAAGTCAATGTCATGACATAGCATTAGACACATCATGTCAGAATTATAACATGAATAATCAAACAAAACCATGAAGAACACAGAATTATCTGCTTCCGCACATTAACCAGCACAGAAGGGCAACTATATAGCAGCACCGTGAAAACCACTGCTATCATAATAAGATTTATATATGTTTAATAAAGGTAACTTGATTTACTTAAATAATTACTAAACTTTCTACTACTATTATTATTAGTAGTAGTAGTAGTAGTAGTAGTAGTAGTAGTAGTAGTAGTAGTAATTGTATTATTATTTTTAGTAGTAGTAGTAGTAGTAGTAGTATCTGTATTATTACTTTTAGTAGTAGTAGTAGTAATAATAACTATGATTATTTTTGTAATTGTTATTAGCCGTACTAGTAGTCTGAGAGAAATAATGTCTATTGACAGAATGCAGATGATAAAATTTGGGGTTCCACGAGACACTGCAGGCTGGTTGATTAAAACGTTATGCCACCTAACATTAAGTAGTTTTATTTATTTATTTATTTATTTTTGCATACATATGTATCCTGCATCATAGACATTTGCATCCAGTGGTGGTCCAGCAAAACTGTCTAGCCTTGTTTCACAGCTCTAGTCATTTTCCCGTTCAGAATTGCAATTGTTTTCCTTGGTCTACTCGGTTCTTTCCCATTGTTCTGCTTACATACAGTCAAATGCAAAAGTCTACATATCTACTGTCAAGTTCCATGTTTTGTTGATTTTCTATGTAAAAATACATCAATACATCTTCTACAGGGAACAAACTTGAATATGGCATTAAACCACAAATTTTAGTGCACAACTTCAATGTATTCACCGAATTTAACATGTTGGAAAACATAAAACGTAAAATAATAACATATACATCAAATATAAAATGTTTCATAACTTGTTCACAAGCCACATTTCATATTTTATTGTTTCAAATATGTTCAATTCAGGAAAATAAACAGGAAATAAGCATGACAATGTGTAGAAGTGTGTTCTCTGTAGAGGAAGTAAACTTATTTTCACAAAATCAACAAAACATGAATGTTGACCAATATTTTCTCAAATGTCTAGTCACAGGTGCTGACTTAACTGCTGTCAGGATTTTATAAGTTGAGTAGTGTCTATTTATTATAAATGAATATACATTACACTCCCACTATGTCTGCTGTTTCTGCCGAATATCACTTTAAAAATTCAGCCCTGTTCTATATAGAACCATAAACATTTAAAAGAACCATGTGAGTGCTAAATGGTTCTTTTCATGGTCAAATGTATCTTTTCTATGAAAAAAAAACACTTGTAAATGGTTCTGTATAGCACCAGAAAGTGTTCTACTATTGTTAAGAGTCAAAGAACCCTTTTTGCTAAGAGTGTAGACAATCCAAGACAGCATCATATACTGCATAATAGTGATCATACATAATGATTTACTCACCATGCAGTGCCGGTCACAACACAACTCCTCTCAATCGTGGGCTCAGCAACCCCAGAGAAGAGATTTGTATATCCACTGTGTAAAACAGGCTTTCTATTCTTCCACATTAATAAATGAGTAATGTTGATGCAAACTTTTCCGTAGTTCTTTTTAATATGTCTCCCGATACAGAAGCCTCTGCTAAATGGCCTTATATATACTTTTTGTGGGAGAATTGTTTCTGTACTTAAACAATAACCAGAAGCAGGCTGGAGTTAAAGACTAATTTCACACCAGCTCAGTCACAGTCTCCCTCTTATTCAACTCCCTTGTATCTCTCTTCCCCCCTTCCATCAGGACGGCCCCCAGATTCCAGTAAATCCAACAGCTGGAAGACCTCCTGAAGTCTCTTTTCTGGCTGATCTCTGACATTTGACCCTCAGTTTGGGAAAGGAGTAATGAAGGGGGAGTACAGACCCTTGATAACAAAGTGTTCCCTGCAAATTTTTACTCTGGTAGGAGTCAACATTCTCCACATTCTTACATCTGTTCAAAGATTGCATGTATTGCTTTTAATTGGTTTAATTTTTTTAAAGCACTGAAGTTTGAAATTATGAAAATATCCAAACTGCAACACATGCCTAAGCAGACGTGTTTAAGACATACTTCAGTGCCAGTAAGAAGATAAATTTTAAACAGTGCCTGAATATATGAATAGTGACTGTTAGTAATATTGCATTTAAATCTCATGCTAATAACGTAAACATATTAAAGGGAGTTAACCGAGATCCGAGGAGTTCGATTCAAAATAAAAAAAGACACAGTAAGCTACATTAAATATTCTTCAAATTTTGATATTTGTGTAACGTGATATTCTATCCGGTTAACCGCGGAGAGGGAAAAAACTATGTAGAAATGAATGTAATGCTGTGGCTTACCTTTAGGTGACAGCGCTGGTTTTGCACAAAGATTTAGCATCATGCAGAGCATCTTGTTTTGTTTCAAAACAAGTCTGAGAATGCAACTGATTTTTCAACTTTTTTTCATAATTCAGTGGTTGAGATGTAAATAAAGTCATTCAGATTGGTTTGATGTGAAAAGGTTCACTTGTAGAGAATCTTACTGACTGAGATTTCTTTACAGTGGTGGCGATAGGAACCAGGGGTCCCGATGTCTACAATGTAATTATAGCAACTTCATTTACTAAAAAAACACCAGTGAATCTACATGTTTCTTCTAAGTTTTTATTCGTAATGTTGATTATGGCAAAATAGTGGTCAATCTGAAAAAATAAGATTTCTTTGAGGACTACTTTGCCTTACAACACCCTTCTTGTATCCTGCCGCCACGAATGGATTAAAATAAATTGTTTAAAATACATTTAGACCAAAACTTTATCACAAAACTACTGTATTGAAAAATACTGGCCCATATCGTGGAAAACTAAGAAGTCTCCCAGTTTAGCCCCACCCATTCACGCTGAAATTATAAGGAGTGTTTCAACCTGGACTGCTTTTTGAAAGGCAGCCTATCAGGGATAAAGAAGACAAAAATGAAAAATGGTCATATCAAAATTAATTATGACTGTTTTGGTACACATAAACATTAATAAAATACAAGAAAATGTGGGATATGGGCCATGTAAAGCAGGGCAAGCACTAAACTGTGCCGGGGTCGTCCAGGACCAGGGTTGGGAAACGCTGCAACAGACCACCATTTAATTTATGACTATATCTGTCAAGGAATGTTATGATTGGAAAGCACTACTGCTAAAGTTTGGACATGCACTCAGAGTACATTACGCAATCAGGGAATTTACACTTATGCTGACACTTAAAAAAGGTGATAACACTTAATTTAAAAAAAGTTTATTGTCATTATAAAATGGCCTTTACATTATGGGTTTTTGACTCTATGCATACCTAAGATACTGGACACCAGAAGCAATACCCATGCTGCAAACTTTCAGAAACAAATGAATAAATAAATAAAATAGAACCAAACATTTAAAAAATAATAATGCATAAAAATACACACAGGGATCACACAAAGCTGAAAAAAATGAATGAGCAAAACACCCAGAGAACAAGACACAGTTAATCATCCTAAACATGAGCTTTTGATTACATAGAACTGTATTATGTACATTAATCTATTTTTGACTGTCTTCATGTAAAGAATGAAGAAGTAATGGCTTTAGTGCAGAGCAGTCTTGTGCCCTATAATGAATAATATAGTTTTCCAAACGTTCTTTACCTTTTATGGAAGACTAAATAATAAGCATTGCACAGTGACCAAACTAAAGAGAATAATGGAATCTATACTGAACACCATCCTGTATGTGCTCACACTCGCTTTTCAACCCCCTGTCTGGTAAAAAAGCATCAGCCAAATACAGATTAGAAAGGAAATTGTGTATATCTTGTGTATATTGTATATACTGTGGATATATTATGTATATCTTGTTCAATCTTTTTTTTCTCTACATACAATCATATGGTTACCACAGCAAATGACAGAAAAAATGACAATCAAGAAACCAAAATCCTTTTGTATATTTGACAGAAGCCATAGACAACTTTGGAGAACATTTCAGTCTCTCCACTGGCTCTGCAGATGGATAGTTAGGGCGGTGTTGTGTTTGTACTCACTAGCGATGAATGATGTCTGTAAAAATGGCCGTGACGGAGTTAGATTTACTCAACTGCCGTTCCACATTTACAGTGAATGAGAGACAAGTGGAGAGAAGCAAAGATTGTAGCTGGTTCAGCCTGACACGAGGCAGCAAAGCCCAGAGAAACGCCTCTTCCTCTGCCTCACCAGCGGGTACGGAGTCAGATTCAGCAGACTGCTGTCATCTGCACACAAAGAAAAGAGCCATATGACTGGAACAAACTGTATAAAGTTAAACTACCATTATAAATAGGTACATCAATGTAGCTGTGAAGGAAACACACATATCAGTGCATATGACAAACCTTGATTCTTCAATGGCAAAGGCATGGTCTCCCTGAGTTTGCTTAGCAGATTTCGCATCTCTCGCATGTCACTAGAAGCCACGGGAAAAAAAAAAATGACACACAGTGTCATTACTGTGAAGCACCACTCTTACGAAGCATCAAAATCTACTTGAGTGCTAATAACACCCCCTTGTGGAGAATCTTCCCCCTGCTAAACGTGAATGTGACTGTGTTACAAGCCAAGTCAATGACATCTAGTAATTCAGAACTTCATGATGCAAAATGTAGAAATAAGCCAGAAATGTACATCTTGTTATGGCATATTAATTCAAATAAAAAGAGAGGCTAACATTACTAACAGTGCATGGAAACTAGTAGCCATCACATGCACTCTTAGAAATAAAAGTCACTAATTGGTTCTTGGATTTGTGCTTTAAGGTAAACTTTTTTAGGGAACCAAAAATTGTTCTTCTTTGACTCTAGAGAGCCCTTTTTGACACTTTTATTTTTAGGAATGGAGCATGACAGCATTTGCATTACAGTTGTGCATTCTGACTAACTTTTGATATTCTAATATCCATAAGAATTAATAAAAGGAAACTACATCTAACCAGTACAACACTGTATGCTGATGGAGACGCGTTGTCTTCTAGGGGTGGTTTTTCCTCTTTGGTGGACAATGGCTGATGTTAGTTTGTCAGAGAAGTATATTTTAACCTAACAATACTGTTGCTGGACCTATCATCAGCCTAGCCTATTTAGTGTTCTATCTTTGTCTTCTCCAACATGTCCTGGACTCCTGAGGGACTCCTGTTTCAGAGTGGTAATATAAAATACTTACATGCAAATATGTGCAAAACTTTCACATTTTACAGTTTTGTCAAAAAATATAAATCAGCATTTTAGTGAATTGTTGGTCTGTATATTTACTGCTTCTTTCTGTGATACAATGAAGCCAAAACCCAATTACTGATTTCAGTATTTAAAATACTGACACCTTGAACGGTTAACTGAGTACTCAAGTACCCATACACGTGCAAGAGATTTGCGTTTTCCCTCTTTGAACACTCTGAAATCAACTTGCGAAGGCCTTGCTAATTACCTGATGAGTTGAATCAGGTGTGTGTGGGGTTTTCCTCCTTTGTTTTAAAAAAAATCCCTGCACATAAGCACTGTTTTTTAAAAAAATTCCATCCACATGGACATGCAAAAACCCGCTATCAATGTGCGGTTGCAGCAGCTCACTCAACGACATCAGCGATGCCTTAGACAAACGAAAATTCTCTCTCCATTCTTCTGCAACAGCCACTTAGTTTTCAAAGTTGTCCCTCCAACCAGAGTGGGAGTGCTGGATATAGCAGTGACCTCCACAGTGTATTCTGATGCCTCTAATCTTCAATATGGCGTAAGAGTGTATGTTTATGTGTGAACATGTAACAAGTCCTGTTAGCAACGTTAAAACAAGCACCATTTTTGTGCATGTCCACCTCATGTAAACAAAGGAGATAATGGCCCACACTCTTGACCTCACAAGCAAAAAAACTCCCTGTTTGCACGACAATACTAAAAATGGAGTTGAGTTTCTGAGTATCTTCACCCTTGAAGGAGTTTTGCAAAAGGTCAGTGTTCAGTGACGTAAAACACAGTTTACGTGTGGACAAATTGCCAAAACTCATAGAAAAAGCTATGATTTCAAATTTCCCATGTACGTTTGGACAAGGCCTTGGTTTGACATGCCTGGGTCAAGCAGTTGTCTTGGATTCCACTGGTGATCAGAATCAGTTTTGAAATGTTTACAGGCTGTTCATACCTCTCTATGTTCTCGATGTCTGTGCACACAAGCCAGGACTCCTGGGGGAAGTCAACAGGTGATGATGATCTGTCCTCCAGGATTGGGACATCAGAGCTTTCATCCACCCTGCAGTCTACATTTGGCTCAGGGCAGGGCTCATTTCCTGCAGGAGGTAAAGACACAGCACGTTCTTTAATGTTTATGTGTCACAATTTCTGCAGTGTGAAATGATGTTCATGTGCTTTTACATTGTAAAAACATTTTACTGGGTTACGTATGTTATTAAAAATCTGATATTTTTGGGTTCTGTTCAGGACACACTAAATCCAGTCAGTTAAACTAGATTTGACTGTGTGCAAAACAGTGTACTGCCTTGTACATTTTCATCCTCATTTTGATGGGATTTGGATTTTTTCTAAACCCTTAAAATCTTTGTCTTATAATTCAGGTATTAATCCTAAAAGTTATTATTCAGTAATTGCAATTAATTAATTGATTTCAGCTATATGTTATACTATTTTAAATAATATGTAGTATTTACTACTATTTATACCATACTACTATGAATAACGAATATTTCTGTGATTGGGGTGCCATTTGTGTTCCACTGATAATACATCTACAAATGTGTGTGTAAAGTAGAGGAAAACAACATTAGCATAGGTAACATATTTGTAAGAAACAATGTAAGACATTGGTAAACCTGTACACAGCATTTAGAAAATAGCATTATTGACTGTCCCAGACCACCATCACTACACTTTACCCTGAAATATAATCATGACAATACTTTTTGCATTAATGTAGAAATCCATTTAACATCAAACTTAAAAAATTCCTCTTGTCAGTCAAAAATATACATTATTAAATGTATTATTATGTTAATGACATGTAGGAGATCAAGTAAAATGTTACCATATATTTATGCTTTACTACTGCAGTATAATAGTATGTCTTATATAATATGATAGTACAATAGTTTATATAATAACTATTTATATAACACACCATCGCTGTTGGAATAAAACCTCATATTTCCACTCCATTTTCACACAATGTAAATGGCAATTGGTCTTTACAAAATATATATTCCTATATTCATGTTAGGCTAGTCATGAGAGTGAGAAACTGAAGTGTGGCTCCATATACAGGCCCATAACCTTTTAAGAGGTTAAAACACCGCAAGTGAACCCACTGAAAGTTTGCCTTCAAACTAAACTGAACACATTTTCAAAGAGAACTTAATCCAAGAAAGACTAAACGTTCGGGGCTGTGCCTGTTTCCTGCACACACACACACAGCGTTCCCTTCTACTTTACTCTCTTTGTAAGATGTTAACACACTGCCATCTGCATAACATGAGTGGAGCTGAGCCCTAAGCACAACAGCTCCACAGACACAGGCCCTTGCTGCCCTCTGCTGGACACATGCGGTACTTCACCTTTCCTGTGAAGCTGCAGCACACCCAGCAAACACATCGACTTCAGCATCTCCGTGATGTACATCTCCAGACAGCACTGCAGCTGGATGAAAAGCCTGCATATTTCTGGGTGGATTTCCCCGTCCTCGGGCCTGCGGGTGCACAAACACAGAGGAGAAAGTCAGTGCACTCAGCAGCGGTTTTCGCACCGAAGGGTGGCGTTGTGTGACGGTCGCAGCAGCCTGACAGCGTAAATAGAGACACAGTCACGCAGTGCTTTTACCACGTAACCCTACAGTTTATTCTCACGTTGAGTCCTGAGGGACTCTCACCCGGAGATGACGGTGAGGCTCTGGTAGGCGGTCTGAGCCACCGCGCAGCCTTTGGTGCGAGTCTTGTGCATTTGCGCGCGCAGAGAAGGACAGTCCACTGTGATCTCTCCGATGGAGATGACCTGCTCACGGTGCAGCGCCACCAGAGTGTTGAACTCCTGCACCGTCTAAAAAATTGAGACAAAGATGCTCTCAGTGAGTCTAGTAATGCGTTACTATCATCATGTAGCTGCAGCAATAAGCACAAAGCTACACATGGGAGATGGAGATGACGCATAGACATAGAATGTATATGTGTCATTAAATGTGTGTACACACACACACACACACACACACACACACACACACACACACATATATATATATATATATATATGTGTGTGTGTGTGTGTGTGTGTAAATGATACTGGAACACTGGTCATGTACAGGCTATACACAGAGCTATAACAAGAAAGTATCTGCTGCAACAAAGGTTCTATGTAAGCCGTTTCCCGCAATAAATCTCTTCAAAGCACCACCTCGCTAATAAACACTTAAGCGTTCAGTCTATCGAGACTGCAGCCCACAGAGCGCTACGTTATGTATTCTATCCTATCTGTCATAACAAAACAACGGTCTGTCAGACATTATGCAGTCTATCAGCAGTCATTACAGTCGTGGGTGAACGCTGTGTAGGCTAAACAGGGCCGGTCTGTAGGAGCAGAGAAACACTAAACACGGCCGCTACCGTAAAGCTGCCTCAGCCGCGTTATGTGTGCGTGCGTGAGAGCGGAGGCCACCTGCTCGCTGTACCCACCATCCTGCAGTCGTCCAGGGCGCGCTGGGCTCTGCGCGTGCTCTCCGTGCTCTCGCGGCGCTCCTGCGCGGCCCTGCCCAGCTGGAAGATGCTGCCTGCGGAGCGCGGGCGCTTCTTTCGCCCGTTCGGTGCAGAACACATGCATGCGCGTGCACGAGCCAAAGCACTGCGGAGAGGGGGAAAAAAAAAGCCGCGCTGCGCGCACAGCGTCTCGAGGGCGACGACCGCGGCTTCCTCCTTTCTCTCACTCTCTCTCTCTCTCTCTCTCACTCTCTCTACTTATCTCTGTCTCTCTCTCACTCTGAGCACCCTCGACGTTTCAGCAGCGCGTGAAAGAGCGGACCAGACGCGCTCGAGCCGTCTGCATCTCTCCTCTCCGGCTCGACGAGTCACCTTCAGCCCCCGCTGCTGGAAGGCCGAGGAGAAGCGCTGTGCGCCCCGTCAGGCTGCAGCTACACTCCCACAGCAGAGCTGAGCAGAGGAAGCGCCTGCCCTCCGCCTGCCTCCTCACCCCTCCACTCCACTCCACTTCACTGCTACTGCTGCTCTGTCACAGCATTTTCTCACAAAGTTCACCAGTGAACGGACTGTTCTTTTTGTGTGTGCTTCTAAACACAGAACTATTCAGGAACAGGTGCATCTTGGCTATTGAATATGTTGCTAAGCTACAAAGCTTTTAAATTGTGCTTCTGCGCAAAGTTGGGTTAATAACTAGTTTTACTAATGTTGATGTACTTTCCTCAGTATTTCCAGGTCATAATATTTTACTTCTAAGTAAAATATGTGAGGGAAATCTGAATCATTTAGCTCCTCCGTTTATGTGTTTAATATCATCCTTACATTGGTGACAGCAACTGTGTACTTCCCTGCTGAAAACAGACCATTATAACCATTAAAATTAAAAGCTGATGGTTTTGCCTTCTAATGGAAATTGGCTCAAAGGTTACCATTAGACACTACTAGTTTCTTTAAATTCCATTAGGAAACCATCAAAAGCACCTGGAATCCGTGCCAGAAGACCTGTTAAACCATTACAGTCGTTTACACTGTGAAATCAACGTCCTCACATTACCATTAGTAACGAACACCACCAGGAACCAACAGAAACTTTCAACAGTTTCTATAACTTTTTTTTCAGCTGGGCTGTGCAGCATTTCTGCATGTACCGCTGTACCATTATTTAATTAAACTAATAATTCCTACTTGATACTAAAATATAAAATAACATATACAATGTAATAACAAAAAGGGTTTTAGGCTAAACCTTTACCTCTAAACTATTGTAAAACAATGTCTCACATCGAGCAGCAGATTCATAACAATTTCATGTAATAACTTTCTGTGAGGGAGCTTTTAGAAGCATTCAATTCTTCAGATGTCTGGTTCCCATCACTACCACTGCGAACAATTTTGAACTGGAGAACAAGCCATTTCTCATTAATTTCACATTAATTTCATTAAGTTCAATTTTGAACTCCAGAACAAGCCATTTCACATTAAAGCACTCTGGATGACTTTGTTTACATATTAACCATTTAATTCTGCAGAAGTTTTGAAAACTGGTGGAATTCCCTTTTAAGTTCCCATTCTGGTAAAAGATGGATTCACTCTGAAGTTCCCCTTCAGTTCTATGAGTAATCTAAGTACGAAAGTATTTCACCTGGCCCTCTGTACTTCTGTTCAAGTTGTTTCATGGAAAGTTGCTTTTTACTTTAACTAAAGTAACAATACTTTGACTTGAGTGCGGCTTTAGGCTAATCTACCACCTCTGCTTCGGGAATGTATATATGAAACACAACCAACATTGCTGACAATGTGGTCATACTAAGTGGTAACTCGGTAGCAAACACAAATCCCTGGTACATTAAAACATTATTTACTGATTAAAACAAACCATGAAAATTACCCACAACAGGTACATTTTAAGCCCAATCGGAACAAAAACATTAAAAAACAGATTAAACAAATTAAAATGTTAAATCAACATTTAAATTTCAAACAGAAAAGGAATCATTTAAATAAAAGCACCTCTTTAAAATGCTGAAACTTGCCATTGCCATCTCACTGTTGACATTTTCCTCTTGATGTTCATCCAATGATACAGCCTATATATTAGCAGAAACCTTTCACAACAAATGCTACATACTTTGTATGCAAACGTTTGGGCGCCCCTGGAAATTAACATTTTTTTTCTGATTTTCTAATTGAAAATAAATCTTTACAGAGAACACGTTCTCACATTTTAATGCACAACTACAATTATTCACTGATTTTAAAATATTGGAAAAAATAAAACAAAAAGTGGCCCGTGCGAAGGTTACAGCACATTTTATATTTTCTTTTTTCCAAGAAACTTGAAAAGACCTTATGCACTAATATTTGAAAAGAAAATATATTTTTAATAAAATATATTAAAGTTTTCTCCTTGTAGATGATGTGTTAACTTCTATTCACTTAGAGAATCAACAAAGCATGTAATCTGACCAGGGGTGTTCAAACCTGTACATACACAATTAAAGACACATACATACACAGCTTCTACAGTAACATCTTCATAGCTAAAATGAGGCACTTAAAGAGAAAACAGTTCTAGTTTGTGCATCTCTGATTCAACTGTGCACTCCTTAAATCAGAAAAGAAAGAAGTAAAAAAGGCCACAAAAGAGGATGAAAGCCAGCACCCAGTGAAAAGAGTAGATCGAGACGATCACTATGTCAGAGTCAAAAGGCCACCCCCGCATGTCTCCCAGTTCCAGTCCGTCTAGCCCAAACGCTCGGTGGGGAAATTGCCACCTGCTAGTAAAAGCCCCACGTCGCTGGAACCCTGAAACAACACACAAGTAACAAAACAATGAGCATATTGTCAGAGGGAAATAAGCTATTATTTTTGTATATATTTATTGTTAGAAACAATAAAAGTAAATGAGTGTAAAACTGCAGACCCCATAAAATGCGGAAACGCTTTGGGCAGCTGGGCAGGGGCCACTTCGAATAGTTTGTCTTCTGGAAAGTCTCTTTTCTTGAAAGATATTCTTTAGGGAAATAAGTCCTGGTGGTTTGGTGGAGCTCTGAAACACAAGCACAATTTTGCAATGTGCATTACACTCAATTAACTATGATATCAATTTACTAGAAGGAAGACAAAAAACGGTTTAAAAAAAACAACACAAATATAAAATTAAGAACAAAAATGCTTATTATGAGTAATACTTGTTTCCTGTTTTCATGTTTAATAAGCCAGAACTGATGATCTTAAAAACTGATTTAGAACAAACAGGATTTCTCAGACACAGATTAAGCCTAAGCCTAGACTAAACAGAACTTGCAAAGATGTATCATTGGCACAGCAGTTTAATCCCAAACTAGACTTAATGCTTTTCTGGGAAGCTGACCCTTATTGTATTTGTAATCCCAGACTCAGTCTTATTGTACAAGGAGAAATTAGGACATTAATTTGCTGCACTGACCTTGCTGGAAGAGCACATGTGATATGAGGGTTCTGCAGAGGGGGCAGGGGGTGCTGCTGGGCCGGTTCTTTGCCACCGTCCTCAGACAGGGCTCACAGAACACGTGGCTGCAGGGCTGGCACATGTAAGGATTGTAGTACACATCCAAACACACAGCACAAGTGTAGCCTTCTTTCTCTTCGTCATCGCTGCTCGTCAGATTCCACTTCACACTCTGAATCACAGTAGACACACACAATCAACAGTTAGGCTTTTTTTTAAAGCTGTGACTAAATAATGTGTTTTCCATTATGGACGGACTGATTAAATTGTTTGCCAACAGTATGACACAGCACATTTTTATTTTTCAGGAAAAAACTTAGCACTATTGTTGTCTCCAACAATGAGTTTTCTGTTCCACTTTGACTTCCCATCTAACAACATCAACTGCATGCAGCTAAATTATCCTTACTAAGTGGAATGACAGGGTCAGCAATGATTATCAACGTATTTATATGCCCCATCATGTCAAAAATGTGACAAACAAACAAGGATCACAATAAAAACATTTATAAATTATTACAGAACATTTATAAATTATTAAGTGATATTAGAAGCAGGGATGCAATTTTTGGCAAATTCTTTTTGACCAATAACTGATCATTATTAGCTGGTGATTAATCGTTAACTTACAAACCTAAAATTATGGACATGACCCATGACAACATCAAAAACAGCACTGCTTTTTATGGAGAAAAAGGCCTCAGGCTTTATTCTATTAAAAAATGCAACCTAACGTAGCAGATATGACTGATGTAAAGTAGTTTAATTACTTTACCACATATTCTTAGCCAAGTTAACAAACATAAATGGCCTGACTGGGGCTAGCTTGAATATGCAAAGTTTAAAAAATAATCAACAAATTCATCTGCCTACAGTTTTAAAGCTTTTTTATCATGGAACTAACTATACAAATTTTATTTGCTTGCTTGTAGGCTATACTCAGTAGTAGCTCTGCGACGTTAAAAAAATACTCAGTTGTAGCCTGCCTTAGCACTGCGTCATACAGTTAAATATCCCAACTGAATATGGATCACAATGATACTATTGTGATAATTCTGCAGGCAATAATGGTTTGCCTCAATTTACATTAATCCATTAATAAGTCCAAACATAACATAGTACTGACAAGGAAGGACTTCCATGCAGATGTTGTTCTCCTCAATGTGACATATTCTGTTACTCAACAGTACATATCCAATGTAATCTGTACTGTAATGAATTACTTGGTTGTCATACAGAGGGCAAAGTCCATGAGGCTCACCTGCTGTCATTACTTTTCTTTGTTTAGCAGTCTAAAACCCATAGCAAGGAAGATATTGTACTATCACTATTGACCTAATACCACAAGATTTTCATGTTCTACATTCCTGTGACTGTGTTCTCTATAAACTATTAAAAAACAAAATGAAACACTGGAGAAAAGTGTGTGAAACTATGGCAAACTAACAGCGAAAATGAAGTCCAAGTTCTAGTCATGAGCTCTGAAATTATATCTGGATTTGGTACAACTCCACTGTGGAACTGACCGGGGGCCAGTCAGATTGGCTGTATTAAAGAGGCATTGGGTAATGCTACATTATCACATTTGTATGGTTATCTGATTCACTAGAAGAAAAGACTATTTTGCACACTTTTCCCCAAATGGCAGGGCTGTTTTCATTACAATAGTACTGTCTGCTTAAATGATACTGTAAGTTCTTGTCAAAATCAAAAAAACATAATGACCTACTATTGCAGTGCACTGATATGACAATGACGTCACTACTGTCCCCTGAGAAAGTTCATAAATGAGTGTTTATCAACTTTTACATCAATTTTAACATTTCAGAAACTGCCACTATCTATAGTAGATGATACTGAGCCCTTGTGATTGGATATGACAATATCTCACCAGTACCTTCTCCTCAATTTGACTCTGAATCCATCGCGCTTTCTTTCTCTGCTTCCTCCTTAAGCTCTTTAAGCGATTCTTCTCTTTCTTGGTCAGGTTCTGAACAGGACTGGAGGTTGTGTGATGCATTTGTTCCTCTGTTGTTCCCGGAATGATGTTCTCTTGCTCTTGTTCCAGTTCTGTTTCCATAGAAGGCATTTCCTGCGGTGTGAAGTAAACTAGATGACCTTCTGTGTTCTCTTGATAACCTGATGTTTGAACAGGCATCTGCCTTTCGTGGGCTTCAGGACCCTCATTATCTGTTTCAAGAGACACAAGACTTTGTGGTTCTTGGCCTGAGTCCACAATAGCCACTGTCTCAGTCACATCCTCATCTACAGGGGAGATGTGGGGCAAATCAGGGGTTCTACTACAGAGAGAGATGAAAGAGGCCTCGCCATCTAAATGAGTTACTTGGGTCGCCATACTCTGAAGTTCTGTCTCAGATTTTAGCATCTGGATGACTTGGTGTAGATCCTGATTCAGGTTTGGAATTGACTCAAGGTTGCCTCTGACCTTTGGTTCTTCTAGCTCTTTTGGATTGCCCAGAAATCCTGCCTGTATTTCTGCATGTCTTCTGGCCCTGCCTGGTCTGCTCAAGTGGACAGAATGTTTTACAGCCTGATCAACACGGCTTTTGCTGAGGTGCACGGCTGAATTGTGTCCACAGGGACATTTCGGACAGTTTATGAAATTGAAACCTCCCAGACGAGCTCCACAGTACTGACAGTTCAGCTTCCCGACAGTCCAGTGAACCTGTGATAGGAGGCTTTGTTAGTCACTCTTTAAAATCTAACTTAAGCAGGTGTATAAAAGTGTTTATTAGTTTATTTATTCAATAACTGATTAAATAAATCCGTGTTAACAATCTACCAACAGGATCAACATAAACATTTTAATTTATACCAGTATATTTCAGGCAAGCTAATGAAAATTACAAGCAATGTTGAAACGCTACAGGAGGCCTGTACCTGATTAATTATTTTCAGAATCCAATCTGGCAGTGTTTCAACATCCACATGCCACACACTGCATGTGGCCATGAACTCTTTCGATGCCTGTGAAGAGACAAAGCAATATTTTCAGGATTTATGAAACCCATTGATCCATTTACCATGAACACACAGGACAGGAAGCACAGCATAATGTCAATAACTATCAATCTGTTGTTCATTCATACTTGCCCTTTCATGCTAGACCTAACTTCCACAGGGCAGCTGAACTTAGGCAGAATCTGAAGTTCAGTATAAGTTGCATAGCCTAAAGGGTTTTCCAGTTATTTTGCTCTAACCGGCACAGAGCAGCATGGGCAGGCTGAATAAATTACCGAATAATCTGTCTGCTTTGACTATAAGTGACTCCTTTACTGGATATAGCTGTAATGAGGTTGTTAAAGTAACCCAGAGAGGTGACAATAGGATCTGATGTACCATCAGTGACGACACTGGCTGCTTTCAAGTGTCATATAAAATTTGTATCATTTGTTGGCCCAATGGTTTAAAGACTGAACCTCAGGAGGGCATACAGTTTGAACCACAAGTGCTGCACTCTCTCTACAGAAAAATAGTTACTTTATTCCTTATTTAAACCACAGTATACAGTTTAAGAAAATTACAGTAAGGCACTTAATATCAATCTTTGATCATCATCACAAAAAAAGTTTCTTTAAAAGCTCTAAAGACACATTTGTTTTTAGCATGGACGTCTACCCACCAAAAGCAGGCATGTTGAATCTGCAACACATCTTCTGCATTTTCTACAACGAAGAATTGATGGTTCCTCTGCAGTCCCCACAGAGTCTGGTACTGTATCCTGTATTTAAAAATGTGAAATGTTTTACAGCCTTTGCTTTCACTCGCTTTCAATTCAGGTTTATTTGTGTAGACAATGGCACAAAGCTGCTTTACAGAAATCTAGGTTGAGACCTCTAATGAGCAAGCTGAGGGCAACTCTTACAGTTTAATTCAACCAATTTTCAAAATTTCTGCATATTTCAATTATTGAGGTGTAACCAAAATCATTCAGAGTGGTTTGATGGGAAATTGTACACTGTAGTGAAATTTACAGACTCTTTGATTTATTTCCAGTGGTGGTGGTGGGAACCAGGGTCGGGGTGACTACAACTCTAATGGAGCCATTTTATTTACTGCCCAAAACCACGAACCTACAGGTGTCTTTCTATATGTTATGCTGATAATCCTAAAGTAGTGATAAATCAAATAAAAATAACTAACTAAATAAATAAAAAAGTACTATTTTGCAGTGCCTGCTCCTCTCCATTGGATTGGATTGGATTTTAAAAGTGCGTTTTAGGCCAAATCTCTTCGTAAAACGATGTCTCGGGAATCAGGCAGCACATTTGTAACCATTTCAGGAAACAGCTTACTGTGATGGAGGTTTAGAGACATTACACGCTTCTGAATCTGTGAAGGCTGGTTTCCTTCACCACCACCACCAAAAGACTGACACAGTATTTTTCTCTAGAACTGATCTTACCAACTTAATCGTGGATCATTTTTGAGAAATCGGTGGAATCCCCCCTTTAGGTTATCCCTCTAAACACGAAATCCGTCTTTGTCAGCATCAGGTAAGACTGATCTGCATATCGGCTTCTTGCACGTTTATTTCCTGTTTTTGTTTTTCTGCGATTCGTGGTCTGTGCCCATATAAGTGGTACATTTCAAACACCAGCGAAAAGTTTTGGCTTGCAGTTTCTCAGCACCCACAGAAGCCTAACTTTGTCTCAGTAATTGTGAGCTTCAGCTGAAAAAGAAATGCACAGACACTGAATCAGCCGAATTTATGATGTATTCTGTTAAACTGGCTAACGCTAAGAGAAAACTTCTGACTGACTGACCAACGTTAGTCACCGACTGTTATTCCAGCCAAACCGTGGGCTTCTGAATCTTATTACCACAGACATGTTCAACAAAGACAACGCTTGCAATTATTAGTTAACCGGACTGTTAGCTTGCTAGCTAACCAAGCTAACTATTTAACACCGACCTTTTAAGGCGATTACTGCTAACCTAGCCAGCTGGTACTGTGGCTTTCCGGATAAATTACCTAAAAATGTCCAACCTTCAGTTAAAGTGTTCTCTCTAACTATTTACTGTCAGTGATATAATTTGATATCTTGAGTTGTAAGCAATAAAGTAAGGCCAAAGAAACAAAAATCCGCCTACCGTATGACTGGATGCCATTGTTTAGGTGATATTTTTCCAGCCCTCGTCAACACTGTAGCACTGCGGCTACCCAGCGTTAGCTTACGAGCTAAAAACAAACTACACGTTGAGTCGGGTTTGTTGTAGTTCTTGCATTCCCATGGTACGGGGGCCGCTAAGGGTCATGCGCCTAAAACTCAAAACGCGATTCTAAATTCACAGGACACATACGCTTCATAGTTAAACCATCGTGATCAGACTTTTCGGCTTAATTCGTTTATAACTGTACGGTGAATTTGTCAGTCAGCATAAAAAGACGGTGCCGGACACTTGGCCCTAAAAGTTAGGCTGCTTATTATTGATATAAGCTACGGGCTCCGTCCTAAGACGTCACAGCTTTGTGTTGATCATTAGTTAGTCTATTCATGGCCTTCATATCTATTTTCCCTTTCTTACACCTGGTGACTGTTCCTGTTAACGTTTTGTTTTCTGTATTCTTAAGTTTATGAAAGTAAGTACAGCAGGTGGCAGCAGTATCAAGGTCCAGGTAGGTGAATGCCACCAGCCACGATACTGAGTGGAGAAAGTTGAGTGATTTTCTCAAGGCACTGTGATGCTGCCTATATGTATGTGAGTAGACATCCAACTCTACAGTCATTCAGGTAGATTAAAAACATGTCCTACATCACTGATTACTCCTGATCTGCTCTCCTACAGAGTCCCAACCCACATTCCAGCACTGATGCAACTGATCCAACCAATGAACTGTGTCCTAAGTTGAGTACTTATTCTTAGTGGAATTTCACATTGTTCTCCTGGCTTATTTACTAGTACCTATTATTTTATTAAGTAGTACAGTGAGTTCAAGTAAATGTAGGACCTTTAGACACAACACAAAGCTTGCTGACCTGAAATTTATCTTGCAAACCAACAAAATTGACCTCACCTCAGTTTCACACACATTCAGTTACTACTGTCAGTTTAGATTGTATAGGCCAGGGGTCACCAGCCTTACGCACAAAGGGCCAGAGTGGCTGTAGGCTTTCATTTCAACAAAGCAGCTTCACACCTCGTTAGCTAAGCAGCTGTTTGAGGCCAACTGACTAAACAAGAGGAATCAGCTGTGCTTCTACCTACAGCCACACTGGCCATTTGCAGAACAGATTGGTGACCCCTGACTTAGGCTATGCTAATGTAATAACTGAATAAGTGAAGCACAGTAATCACATATTTTCTGTTGCGAATTTCCAACATCATCTTAAAGTTGGCTGACAGTCTCAGAAGACCCTCCTCATTGTACCACTGTAATTTTGGATCAAATAGTGTCTACCTTGCATCTGAAGTGGAGTACATATGCACATATTCTAAGTGGCAGTACACTTTAATCACCTGCATGTTCTATTAGTATGGTATTCAAGAAAATGTTGAGCTTTTCAGAGTATAGCAGTGCTTGTAAACTTTGGGAACATCCATACATGCAAAAACATTGTATTTTAATAAGACATTTTGGTAAAACACAGATGTAGCATAATAATCGTATGGTCTGTTGTCCGCCATCTTCGACCTGACTGATTGCCAGAAGCCCCTCTAAACCACTGAAATTCTGGGATTATTCCAGTGTTTGCATTCTTTGGATTTTGACTGGTTGTGCTACAGAATCTGGGTACTTTTCTTCCATTTCTTGATGAATTTTAACGTTTGGGGCACACAAGTCGTTGTGCAGTATTGCTTTAGAGTTTTTTTTCTTTAGAAATGTGCAACTCCTCAGTACAGCCAAAGTCTTCTGAAGACATTCTTTACACTGTTTAAGTTATCTTTTGTTGTCAAAGTACTGTAAAGTGTACCGTATTGTCTCTTTAAAAATAATGTGGGAAACTATAAGTGAAATGACAGAAATATCATCAATACACTTCAAATGTGAATACTTTAATTTTCTTAACGAAATAACAACTGACAATTTTGGTCCTGCCAATCATTTTTCAGACAAATCACATCTATAACGTGGCTTCTCCTAAACTGTAATCATTCACTTGCCACTCACATGCAACTGAATTTTCCAACAGTTACTCAGTAACTTTAATGAAGGCGTAACTCTACCACACTTTACATAACCGTATAATTGAAAAGCATGTTTTTTGTGGACTTTAGAGAAATGTCTATTCAATGAGATTTCAATCTATTTGGTAAAATTCTTTCTCTAGCCAAAAGCTAGTTTGTGTGTGTGTGTACATACACAGATCAGGTTCTTCAGGGGTCAGGACCTCCATGGACCCTCACAGAGCAGGTACTATTTGGGTGGTGGATCATTCTCAGCACTGTAGTAACACTGATGTGGTGGTGGTGTGTTAGTGTGTGTTGTGCTGGTCTGAGTGGATCAGACACAGCAGTGCTGCTGGAGTTTTTAAACACCTCAATGTCACTGCTGGACTGAGAATAGTCTACCTCCTCCTACCTACCCCTTCATCCTGTGACCACTGATGAAGGACTAGAGGATGACCAACGCAAACTGTGCAGCAGCAGATGAGCTACTGTCTCTGACTTTACATCTACAAGTTGGACTGACAAGGTAGGAGTGTATAGAGTGGACAGTGAGTGGACACAGTGTTTTAAAACTCCAGCAGCACTGCTGTGTCTGATCCACAGCGCAACACACACTAACACACTACCACCACATCAGTGTTACTGCAGTGCTGAGAATGATCCACCGCCCAAATAGTACCTGCTCTGTGAGGGTCCATGGGGGTCCTGACCACTGAAGAACAGAGTAAAAGGGGGCTAACAAAGTATGCAGGGAAACAGATGGACTACAGTCTGCAACTGTAGAACTACAAAATGCACCTATATAGTAAGTGGATCTGATAAAATGGACAACCAGCGTAGAAACGGGGAAGTGGTCATAATGTTATGGCTGATTGGTGTATATGTGCATGTGTATCATATGTATGCATTTGCATATCTAAATGTAATATCTTGCCAAACAAATGATCTGTATTATGACCTGGATGCGATTTGAGTAGGTTGAGAGAAGTTTGGGTGTATTTACAGTGGGTTGAGAGAAGTTTGGGTGTATTTACAGTGGGTTGAGAGAGGTTTGGGTGTATTTACAGTGGGTTGGGAGAAGTTTGGGTGTATTTACAGGGGGTTGAGAGAAGTTTGGGTGTATTTACAGTGGGTTGAGAGACGTTTGGGTGTATTTACAGTGGGTTGAGAGAAGTTTGGGTGTATTTACAGTGGGTTGAGAGACGTTTTGGGTCTATTTACAGAAATAGTTTGGGTGACTTTTAACTTCCAGTGTTTGTTAGCATCGCTAGCCTCATAGCTCCAGTACTAAACTAAAAAAACGGAATATGGACACCAAACATGTCTTAGCTGACCAACTGCTTTTGGGGTAAGTGGAAAACCGTGTGAATTTGATTTTTCACCAAACTATTCAATGTCTTTCCTTAACTTATAACTTCCAACCAAGAAATTTCATTTCAGAATTTCATTTGGAGGAAAAACATGACACCAAAACAAATGTCCCAAGGGGTATTTAATAAAATGTTTAACAATATTTTTGCAGTGTGACAGATGATGGCAGATTCTGCAGGAAGGAGCAGTGCTAGTACACATATACTCTACACTCTTAAAAAAGGTGGTTCTTCAAGGGTTCTTTAGTAAAGAAAATGATTCTATATGGGACCATGAGCACTCAAATAACTCTTTGCTTGATTAAAGGGTTCTTTGCATCATGAAAGAATGGAGAATGTGCTGTAGATGGTTCTATATAGAATCATTTTGAAAATGGTTCTATATAACACCCAAAAGCTTTCTTCTATTGTTCTGATGTCAAGCTTGTAACAATAGAAGATCCCTTTCAGGTGCTATATGGAACCCTTTTCAAAAAGGTTCTATATAGAACCATCTATAGCACATTAATGCACATTTTACATCAATCTGAACAACGTCATGATGCAAAGGGTTCTTTGAGTGTTCATGGTTCTATATAGAACCATTTTCTTTACTAAAGAACCCTTGAAGAACCATCTTTTTAAGAGTGTAGTCTAGATCATATACTCTTATAAATAAGGTTTCTAAATAGTTCTAGGCTTGAGCTTAAACAGTTAGTAGGGAAAACCCTTTTACAGAATCTTATAGAATCTTTACAGTGTGTGGAGACATTATGTGGTTCTTCACACTCGCTCATCTCATTTCTGGTTCTGTAAAGAACTGTCCATTGAAAGGTTCTTGAGGGACCCAGAATTGTATCTCCTATAGCATCGCTCCAAAGAACCCTTTACTTTAAGTGGGCTGTGATGCCAAACGGGTCATTTTCATGCAGAATTCCAGAAAATGAGTGGAGGTCCAGAGTAAAAGCTCTGATCACCTGCGTAGGTAACTGACGTATCATCCGGGTCTGCTATATAAACGCTCGCGCCACGCCACAGCCCTTCAGTGATGATGTTCCTGCCTCGCCTCGCGTGCGCTCCTGTGGAAGGGGGGCTGTAGGGGACCGCAGCTTCTTCCACTTTGGCGCCCCGCGTTCCCCACGAGATGGAGGAAGAACACAACCTGTCTTCATTATTTCAGAACGACAGTGGCTTCTATTACCAAAACGACACGGTGGCTGTGTCTGCCAAGGTTCCTCTGAGTTACCAGGTGTCCACGTCTCTACTGATCGGCGCGCTGATCCTCTGCTCCGTCTTTGGAAACGCGTGCGTCGTGGCGGCCATCGCGTTGGAGAGGTCACTGCAGAATGTGGCCAACTACCTGATCGGCTCGCTCGCCATTACGGACCTCATGGTGTCTGTGCTCGTGCTGCCGATGGCGTGCCTCTACCAAGTTCTGGACAAGTGGACCCTCGGGCAGGTGACCTGCGACATCTTCATCTCTTTGGACATCCTGTGCTGCACGTCCTCGATCCTGCACCTGTGCGCAATAGCTCTGGACAGATACTGGGCCATCACTGACCCTATCGACTACATGAAGAAACGGACACTCAAGCGAGCCGCCGTGTTGATCAGCGTCACCTGGCTGGTGGGCTTCTCCATATCCATCCCACCCATGCTGATCATGAAGTCGCAGCCCAAGAGCAAGGCGGAAGACATCGCCAACCCCGAGGCGTGCACCATCAGCCACGATCCGTGGTACACCATCTACTCGACCTTCGGCGCCTTCTACATCCCGCTCATCCTCATGCTCGTGCTCTACGGACGCATCTTCAAAGCCGCGCGCTTCCGCATCCGCAAGACGGTGAGGAAATCGGAGAAGGTGAAGTGCCTGACCGTGTCGCCGGCTCTCTTGAAGAAGTCCAACGGCGAGCTGAAGAGCTGGAGGAGCAGCGTGGAGCCCAAACCGGACGCGTGCGCCAACGGCGCGGCGAAGCGCGCGGACGACGGCGAGTCTTTGGAGATCGTGGAGGTGCAGGGCGCGAAAAGCACGCTGCCTCTGCCCAGCGCGCCCAGCCAGGTGCCGCTGTTCGAGAACAGGCACGAGAAGAACACGGAGGCCAAGAGGAAGCTCGCCCTGGCGCGCGAGCGCAAAACGGTGAAGACGCTGGGCATCATCATGGGCACGTTCATCCTCTGCTGGCTGCCGTTCTTCATCAAAGCGCTCGTGATGCCCTTCTGCCCCTCGTGCCAGATGCCCGTGTGGCTCAGGGACGTGATCAACTGGCTGGGCTACTCCAACTCCCTCCTGAACCCCATCATATACGCCTACTTCAACAAGGACTTCCAGAGCGCCTTCAAGAAGATCATCAAATGCCATTTCTGCAGACCCTGAACGCTGCAGCCCCCTTCTCTGTAAATCAGTTTGGACTGAACGTCGTCATTGACTTGCTGCGAACAGGTTGTTCAAACAGACCTCGGTGAGTTGACAGAGGTGATGATGGGGGGAGAAAAAATCTGCGTACAGTATTATCTCAGTGTACTCAACTGTGGAAGAGGTCGTTATGTATTATACATTATATTGTTTCTATTTTCAGAAAAAGGTGTATAATACTGTGTATATGATGCAGAGGAACAACATGTACCACTCATGTCCATTTGAAACATGAATGTGTTCATGCTGTTGAATAAACTGGTTCTGAACTGACTCTCCACTCTGCTTTCCTTCTTTCCTCTTAATTTCTTACTGAATCAAATATCTGTTATGCTCCAGATTAAATGCTTCCCCCTTTGGCACATCTGCGTGGCTGGTTATTATGGAAAACATGGACATTTGCATTAGTCTCAGCTATAATGAATAGAGATAATTTCAGGGAACATATTGTTCTTCATCTATCTGTAATGTGGTTCTGTCCAGCTGTGCAGTCTGTAAATAGCCATGTTATTTCATATGGATTAGCAAAGCTTCAAGTTCGGTATTTATATTGAATATGTGGAAGATAACGGGGCTCCTGGGAGAGAGACTTTTTTTTCAGTCAGAGATTTGGGGTCTATTGTTTATGCATTTGATTATTTTTATTTACTTTGCACTGCAAAAAATTGTTTACAGTTAGATTAATTAAAAATATGTACATTTATTAATTCACTTTCCCACTTTGACACTTCTTGGGTTATGTGTTTGAGGTGGTTTTAGACTGTCCAGGCTGGAATTTGTGCCTTTAGCCTGAAAAAGCATTCGTACAATACATTCACATGGGGTTTTTGAGTGCATGACACAAAGTGTTCTTTTTGACATTGCTTTTGGTTGTGGAAACCCATTTCAGTGTTGTTTTCCAGCGCCGTCCCCCATGGCACAAAGTGAACCCACACTGAAGGCAGAGGGGGACAACTGCATATTTTCAGAACAAACAGAGCTGTTTAACCCCTTGAATGATCCAAAGCTTAACATTAACCATTTTTTGCATTGCTTAATATTTAATTACTGAATAATTTGTCTTAGAATGTAACAAGCTTGGAATTTTAAGGGGTTCATGCGCTTTTGGTTCTGTTACGCAATCAAGAATGCAAATGAATGCAGATAAATGACAGTAAGAGCAATCAAAGAATGTAAAAAAGCAGGTACATTTTTAAATCAGTCTAAAAAAGGTGTAGAAGTTACCATGCGACAGCATTTAATGGTAGATATCACTGAATTAAAAAGCCTGACTGCAGGTATGACTTCTGAACACTGACTTGCAAAACAAGGTAAAATACAGGCAAACAACTGTGAATAGGTACACTCTAAAAAAACAGAGGTTCCTAAACTTGTACATAAAGTTCTAGGAAAAACCTCATTAGTACAGAACATTCACATTACACAGTCGCTGAACAAAATCTCCAAAATGATAACGTCACAGGGGAAGGCATAAATACTCTGTAACAAGACTTTTCTCCAAGTAATGTTGAACCATTTCTGTTGATCCATTCATCATGAAATTTACACACAATGTAAAGTGTAGATGTCATTTTTTAATTACGTCAAAAAATGAAAATGGAGATGGACACAAATGGAGATACAAGGTTTTGTTCTGACAGTGTCGATGTGGAGGTTCTTTAAACCAATTTACATCTCATTTACATAATGGTTCTTTAATGAACCATCCATTGAAAGGTGCTCTAGGGAACCAGCATGACGTCACTCCAAAGAACCATGTCATTTTTAAATGTAGTGACTATGTTTATATGTAGATATACAGTACCGTGCCAAATAGGCACCTGAGACAATTACATTCACAAAGCTATGTAACTGGGCAGCTATTTAACTGGGAAAAAAACAATTTTATAAATATATATATATAAATTAAGACAATGCGCAGTTAGTTTACATATTCCAGTGGAATGGAATGTTCACTTCCATTTCCAACCTTTCCATGTGGCAGGCCAGTGTTACTTGTTGATCACACTGCATTACTACAAAAAATGCCCACATGTAACATAACTGATCCTGATCATTTGCATTTTCACACGACTTCATCGTGGCCAAGGCATTTCATATTCTCAAGACACTCCAGCAGTCCGAAAAATCCAGTTGAGCTGAAGCCACTAAAAGCCACTCAGCAGAACACACACAGACTGGCTGGTCTCCATAGTGACACATTGGTTGCAAACTCTAGGTTTGAGGTGCAATTATCTGATCAAAGGCCCAGGACAATACAGAGGGACCACGTGGACCAACGACTGGACAGACTGGGCGGTCCCAGGTCCACGGCTATTTTTTTTTACTGCAGGGCAGTACAGAGGTAAGACTGATGTCCTTCTCATGACATGAACATTGTTTCAATCAATTGATTTTACATAATCAAACAAGTAGTCTGAAGGATTTTCTATCATTTGAGGGAGGCACAGTGGCATAACTTCAGTGGGGTGGTGGGAGGGTATAGTCACACTGAGTCCCATAGTACCAAAGTATGATACCTTAGCAGGCGAAGAAAGTCAGTATATATAAGTCAGTATATCTAATGTTTCTCATTCTGAGATTGCAAGAATACAGTACAATTTTTCTATCCAGTTCAATACACATTTGACTTAAGTCATTTTGTGTAGTGAAATCGTCTTATTCCATTGTCAGATTTTTTTTTCCTGTTTTAAGACACAATTCACATTATTTTGCTTATTTCAAGAAATGCTTGAAAAAGCAAATTCATCTTCCAGAACATGACAATTTCATTACATACAATGACCTAAAACAAATAAAAATGTACAGACATAGATTGAACACTCTTGTAATATTCTATTTTTAATTAGATATATTGCTCAGATTTAAAAGACCCATATCCTACATTTTTCTTGTTTTCTTCTGTGAGTTTATTGGCAGGTTGCAAAGCAGAAGTCTGATTACTGCCTGACTCACGTAAACCCAGAGTTTCCCATTATCTGATTACTCAAGTGCTGATCGTGTTGATCGGATTACTGACAAAATCTGATTTTCTGCAGTTATCGGATTATTAAGTGCATGTAAATGCACCCAGTGAATTCTAAACAGGTTGTTTTTGAAGCGTGTTTTCCATTTATGGACTCGAGAGTGAATGGTACATTTTGAAAGTTTGACAGTGTGTACATATTACTTAAAAATTGGTTTTACATGATACAGGCCCCTTTAAATTAATTTCACTTGCCAAGGAATCATTTCTTGCAAAGAAAGAACCAATTTCTTAACAACATACCTCACCAATTAGCTTCCATCAACACAATACAGACTGCGGTCATGTCTGTTTATCTCCCTCTTATTCATAATGCTTCAAATGAATTCTTCACAATGTGCAACATGATGTATTCATTATTAACATTTAAAAATTTAAATAGTTAATCCAATGCAACATGAAAACATTTAGGTTAGTGCTAGATGTCAGTGAGTTTATTGGCATGACTTTAGAGCATCAACTTATTTGAAACATAACAGAGAGTAAACAGGCAAATTAAATGGTCAATTTTTTAGTCATTGAAAGTCATTTTTGCACTGAGGCCCACTAACACCACTGGTGTGTTTTGGTGATTTTAGAAAGTACAAAACTAATTTAAAAATTCATAGAAAATTGTCTTTGCAAAATGAGACTCTCTTTAAAATAAAGGTGCCAAAAAGAGTTCTTTAGAGCAATTCCACTTTTGCTTCCCTTAAGAACCTTTCAGTGGACAGTCCTTCAAAGAAAATGTGGTCCTTTTTGTAAATGAGTTGAGTGAGTCTAAAGAACGTTTTTAAAGTTTGCAGAACCCCAATATAAAATAAAGGTTCCATACCAGTGAAAAGGTTTTCTTAATCTCTACGTTCAAGCCAAGAACCATTTAGGAACCTTTATTTTTAAGACTGGATTGAAAAAAAGGAGATGAGGCAGAAGGCATTTAAGTGCCATGTTTCATGTCAAAGCTTTTTCCGCTGAGATCTAAAATCTGTGTGCTTTCCAACGAGACTCTCCCCCAGCAACGCCTGATCCCCATTACCCAGCATACTCCTCTCTCGCCCACTCAGAAGGCAGATGAAGGATCGTCAGGTGGCAGAGCCGGTGGCTGCTGATGCAAGTGTGCCACGCTGGAGGGCGAGAAAGAGAGAAAGAGAGAGCAAGAGGCAGATCTCAACTCTCTCACCCCCCAGTCATCTAACACTCTGCCTTTCAAAGCCTGTGCATCACTGTTGACTCAAGCTGTCAAGACGAGCAAAAATGAGAAGCGTGTGATTACCTTCAGGACCTGGAGATGGTGATAAGAGGCTTGAAATATCCTCTCTGGCACTGAACTAGCTGCAGACTTAAGCAAGACTTGTGGTCAGAGGGAGCATTGCTTTGAATGTCGTAATCCTTTGGCTCCAATCAGGCCTGTCTTCAGCCTGTTGTATATCACATCAGAAGAATAATGAGAGCAAATTTCGTCAGATCATTTTTTATGCATTGGCTCCTTCTAATGATGTCATTATATAACACCTTATCAAAGGAGTAGAGTGGAGTTATCTTTGCATAGTAGAGGATGAATCTTAAATAACTTTGTTGATGAGAGTGCAAAGTAACTACATAGTGTTTCTTTTTAGACACTATTAATCTTCACAACTTTCACTGGAGTTTAGAATGTTTTCTTTCTTCTTAACCTAAAGTTCGTCTTCTCCAAGCCCCACTTTGGCTTCAGATTCAAAAAGATTCACAGTTGTTTCTGTCCATCCTTCCACTGTGAGAAGACAACTCAACACTATGGGTTTGAAAAGATGTGTACCTGTCAAGAAGCTGTTAGTAGACAAAAAAGAAGAAAACTTACGAATCAAACAAAGAAGCTAGGGTTCTCAGACCAATGGACTGACCGCCCCAAAGTCCAGACCTCAACATCACTGAACATGTTTGACATCATTTGGATCATAATAAACAGAAAATGGATCATAATAAGCAGAAAGCCTGAACTTTGGAACTGTGGAAAAATATCCCTGGAGATTTCTTTGAAAGCCTAAAAGTAAGTCTGCTAAAGAGAATGGATGCTGTAATAAAGGAAAAGTGTGGACACACTAAATACTGAAAAAATGAAGATTATGTTAAATTGTTGAGGCTTCTGTATAAATTTCTGTTACACATATGTTTCTTTTTTGTTCCTGATGCTGAAAAATTGAGCACGTAATGACAGTTTTGACTGGATCCAGTATGCAAATTGACACAGTATGCAAATGTTTCTCAGAGAAAATATGTTGACAGTGAAGGCAATTAAATACGACATTTTCTGTTTTAGTGCATGTTACACTCAGGTAAATAAACAGTAATTGCACTAAAATGTGCAAAAATGTGTTATCCTATTTGTACTTACGCATAAAAATCATATATATATATATATATATATATATATATATATATATATATATATATATATATATGCTGTTGTCAGTTATTGGAACAAAACCTTGTATCTCCACTTTTGACATTTTCCAGTTTTGGACATAATTTGAAAATGCCTGTTGCCCTTTACATTGTATGTAAATTTCATGATGAATGGGCCAAAAAGTAGTTCCATTGACTTACATTAAAAGTAAAGTATGTTTTTCCTTCTCTTGTAAAGTTACCGTTTTGGAGATACAAGGTTTTGTTCCAATAACAGTGATCTATATATCTGTACAAATAATTACTAGTCTAACAGATTTTGAACACTGCAACAGCCCGCAATTAAGCTGTACTTGATTTGCATAATTCACATGTCATAAAGTGCTCAGGGCCTCAGGACAAATATTTCATATGAAATTTTAACTTGCAGGCTTACACTGTCTTTTGAGGCTGAAGTTGTTTTCTCTATTGTTGAGGAGAAAAAATTGTCAGTTGTCATTTGGAAGCGTCCTCAGCCATTTAAATCCAGCATTATCTGAGGCAGCCAGATTGTGCTGTTAGAAGTCAGGATCTAGCCGTGTGCTCGGGGAGCAGGCAATGCGCCCGTGGATTTGGGAGCGCCTGATCTAATCACACTGTCTGGACCAGCTAATTCATGAGTGTACATTTTCTCATCAGGCTTTACACCAAGAATACAATCCGGCCCACACCGACATTTGATGATTTACTGAAAGGTTTTGCTGGATGGAGGCCATCATGGCCCAGTGTCTGCCAAGCAAAACCGATGAAAGGTTCTTTTCACAAAGTGGCACAGGCACCATGTTTACATGACAGGATTTAAAACAAACATAAACATTGTAAGTTGAACTTTTTCTGTGTGCTCTCCGTGTTTGCAGTACACACTTGAGATATAACAAGTATTCACACTGCTTGCACTTTACCGCACTTTATTGTTTTATAGATGCAAAATGTACTTTTTTTCCCCTGGACTCTGATGTATTCTGTGATTATGCCAGAGAAGATATGAAAGCGTCTCCAGGGTAGGAGGTGAGGATTAAACAGCCTCTGTTCTTGGGCCATAAAAGAGAAACAGTTCAAAAAACGATTCATATAAAACAACACAAAGCAAAAGGCGCCCACATACTGCTGCACAGAGGTGTTCTGTTGGTTGACACTGAGACCCTGCCAGAATTGCAAAAAGGCACAACTTTGCACAAAAAAGTATACTTCAATCTTTTGAAGTATCACGTTCCATGAATATCAACTCTAGAGAATTGAAGAATATCCCTGCATCCAGAGCTGTTTCTCATCAATAAGGTTCCATACTGCACACACAAACCATTTCTAGAGATGGTAAGCAGATGATTCTCACTTACTCTCTGAACAGGAATTACACTTGTCACTTCAATATTGGAAGTCTCTGACCGGAACAGCTTTAATTTGACAGAATCTAATTGCTGTTATATCAGCCATGAAAAACAACTTAGTGCTGAATGCTGCTCTGAGTAGAATTTGGGCCTGAATGGAGAGTAAAATTGAGGTATCCATGATTGCAACAGGCTGAGCTTTGTTCTAATACAAGGGTTTTCTCTAGAGGAAGCTTTAGTGCTTGTGAAACCATGTGAGGCCTAGATTTCTAGGCACACATTTCTAGGCACACACAGTCATAATGCTTTAAAGGGCAAATGTGCCAGCATTGTTTTTGTACTTTACTTTCTTCTCCTGTGCTAATTCAAAACAAAAATAGTCCTAATTCATTTTTACATGACCATTGTCCAACCTCTTTTGATCCTTTTGAATTAAACATGTTTCTGTCACTGAGCCTTTAAGAGTGAAACATGTAAACTGCCTCTTTTCTGATTGGCTGTCTTGTACTGTGCCACATTCAAAAAGCAGTGCAGGCTGAAACGCTACTTATATCTTCAGTGTGAATGAGTGGGGCTAAACTGCTGTTGGATGAATAGGCAGATGTACATGTTAATGCAGTGTTTTTTGTGACATCACAAAAACAAAGAATTCAACATGAGCTGTTTTTGTACATATTACATGTGAACATCACAATGTTATTTAAATCTTACAATTATAGGTGGAGTAGAATAGTTTAATAAGGATCTATGCAGGCCATCATACATTAAAACTATCCTCCTTGTAAAATTAAAGTTCCTAAATGTTCCTTAGTGTGAACATACGATTGTAGGAAAAAATAACTATTATTGATATAAAACCTTTACACTATGTGGAGATTTTTTGGACTTCTTTAAGCCATATCTCTCACTACAATACCCAGCATGCATTACACAAATATGTAGTATTTGGTATCCCTGTGCCATTCAATCAACCCTGGTCTTGGAGTGCCCCTGCTCTGCACATTTTAGTGTTTTCCCTGTTCTCAAAACACCTGATCCAACTAATCAGCTCATTAACAAGCCCTTCTTGAACTGAGGTTGGTATGTTAGTGCAGGAAAACACAAAAATACACAGAGGTGCCTCAGGACAAGGGTTGAGAACCTGTGGGCTAATAAATGTAGCAAAGCTAGTAAATGCAGCAAAACTTTTTCATAAAACAAAATACAAAATCATAAAGAAAACAGTGATTCTGTCAATATTTAGCACAAAATGGACACCATTTTTTTGCCAGAGAACAGAAGCCAAATTGAAGTGCTCACTCTAAAGCCTGGCACCACTGTTAGATGGCTCTAAGCCTGTTTACAGCAGATGAATTGGTTGTTAAATTTTTTGTGTCCCTTTAGAAGTGTAGGCCACAGACAATGCATGGAAATTCAACAAGTGGTCAGAAAATTGGCCATGGATGTGTGAGACTGTCGAATATGCTTTCATGAGTGATTCATAAGCCCAGTAGTGTAGAGAGTAAATGAGGCCTACAATAAAGCCTACTGTGACCAAACTGCAGTCAAAATAAAACATCATTTGGATGACAAGTTGTCATATTTCTAGAGAGGTTTTGGGAGGGTTAAGCACATTTTCCCTAGAGAATTAATTACACTGGCCACTTCAAAAATAGTTTCATCAACTTGCACACAGAAAGTTTCATGTAATTAGCTGCATTATTTACCAACGCAAGGATCACAAATATACTCTCAGTGACAGCTGACCGCCAACAAGGGCAGATTCATCTTTTTTAAAAGATCATGGACTGTTTCATGCTGAATATTGACACTGTGTTACATTCATGAGAAGGTCTTGAATTTTTAAATGATGGTTACAAAGGCTTCCTGCTGCCATTTTCACAATAATGTAGAATTTTATATAATCATAGAGGGAATAGAATGGAGAGTTATCAAATATTTATACAGACCATTATTGGGCCTTAAAAAGAGTCTTGAAGAAAGAGGTGATTACAGAATCCAGAATTACAGAGCAGATGAAATAGTTTACCATATACATGATACTAAATTCGAAAACATTTAATTATTTCTCTTGGACAGGTGATCTGTTCAGGCGGAGGAGTTTAATTGTGCATCAAAGTGAGCATTCAAAAAGTATCACTTCATAATACCTGTACTTTGCTTTTTTATGTAGCAAATTAAATTCGTTGATGCTTTAAATAGAGCTATGAACAGTCATACTAATATTTATTGGAAACCTAGCATTTATCACAAAATCTAATTTAGACTGAATTAATAGTGAAAATAGTTCTGATAATACTGAAAAGTGCATTAGCTTTGTATACAACTGCATTTGCAGAGCATAACAAAAAGTTTTGTAGAACATATTTTGTAGAAAGAGGTCTGGACAAGGAGACATGGCCCAAAAAACTGCCATCCAAAATAGCTCTCCCTAAATGCCTTCTGTAAACATAAATCCGCCTACTGTATGTTTGCAATGAAAACGTATCCCACGCTTCAACTGCAGACATTGACTAATGTAAATATACTGATTTCAGAATAATTTTTTTCCCGATTAATTTCATTTCAGATGATATGGTGACAATAACCAGCATCCAGTAAAATATCAGCATTCTAATAAATATGACTGTGGCCATATATCTTTTAAATCGAACCTGAAAATACACTGACAAAATTGTACAGTAGAGCCTTAAGACAGACCAGAGGAAACGAAAAGAATGCAATGCAAAAGCTCTTCAGGAAATCAGGAAATCCCACCCTGTCACGGAAATGATGAAGTCAGTGTTATTCCGGAAATAAGAGGAACATTCCAAAGTGAAAACAAACTCAGCCGCTAACAATGAAGATAAATGGTGTAATACTGCTGCCCTGTACAGTCCCATATATGAATATGCTAATATGAAACTGATATGAACCTCTGAAAAATTTCTGCACATATTAACAGCAAAAGTGATAAAAAAGTAATAACGTGCTGTTTAAGACAGTGCTTTCTTTGAAGTGTATGAAAACATTTAAATATATGTAATTATACAGAGTGCACTTTCATTCTGAGGTGGAATACTTAAAGCAGGTAGACAGTCAGTCTCTGAGAACATAAGTTATGCAATGAAAATTCTGTCATGATATAAAGTATTCATGCAGCACGAGAGCAGAGGAAGTATGTGCACATAGGCACCAAAATACTCATCATGTCTGGAATCTGGATTAATATATTATTTTTTAATTAAATTTTTTCAAATATTCAGTTTATATTTTAAGTGAAATCAAATTATGAAACCCAACATTTAATTGGATTGATCATAATAAGGTGTTCTTGAGAGCATTGAGGCTGAAGCTTGCAAACTCACTTATTTAGCCTAGTTAGTTATAGTAGCCTTAAAGGAAAATTCCATTAATTTTTCACAATTTCTGCATAATTTAATGGTCAAGATGTAAACAATATCAGTCAGAGTGGTTTGATGTGAAGTGCTCCATTCTAGAGAATCTTAAAGAGTCAGAATTATTCAATGTGGTGATAGAAAAACAGACATCTGAATCCCCTAAAAGCTCCTTCACAGAAAGTTATTACATGGAATGGGACTGCCTGATGCCCGAGTTATTGTTTTCCAATAGTCTTGAGGTGAGATTTTGGCCCAAAACATATTTTTAAATACACTGATGGTGGACAGGTACATACAAGATGTTGAGGCAAAAGAAAACTTGAAGTGTTTCATTCCAAAAGGCTGTACATCCATTTGTAACAAGATGATGAGTTTTTGAAAAGAAAACCGGCTGACTTGTATGGAAATATACATATGTATTTCTCTAATTAAGGTGGTATTATTCAAAATATCACAGTGATATTTTTGGTATGTGTAAAGCCCACTATCTATGATGTAGATTATGAACCAAAGATTTTTTAAAAAGTGGTCTATGATACATTTTGCAATTAAACCCTTCATTTTCAGATTTACCATTATTTTACCATTACCCTGAGGGACTGTAAATAATTTGGCTATGTTTGTATTGTAGACATCCCGACCCCTGGTTCCTATCATCACCACTGTAAAATGTTTCTATACCATAGACCACATAAAACCAGTCTGAATGGCATTGTTTACGTTTCAATAACTGAATAATGCACAAAATTTGATAAACCCCTTTCACCCCTTTAACTCTTAAAAACAAAGGTTCCTCAGTGGTTCTCAGTTTGGACAAAGAAATCTATTTTGTTAAATACTTTAGAGAATCTAAAGTGGTTCTTTAACATGCCAGTAAACCAGCCAAAGTGTGTTTTATTTTGCAACAGAATATTTTTGTTGGTATTAGATAGAAACCATTAGTGATGTAGGCTTATAAACATTAGCAATGTAGGCTCATAAAACTCTGATGTCTTGTGGTGGACTACTACAAATTTTCAAAGTTAGTTGTTGGATGATAATAGATAGATGATATCAAATATTTATGAAAAAAATCATTTGTCCTCCAGACAAGGACAAAGTTGAAGCTCGGCCCTTTGTGAAAATAGCAACTGTTGTGGTGAAAGTGATAGTGTTCTTCTCCAAAGGGGTCACAGAGAGGAGTGTTCAAAGAGGACCACCTGCGTCTGACTCACACTGGAGAGTCTGGAGGGCCGCAGGGCACCGATGCGGGAGTAAACCTCTGCATCCGAGTGAGGGCTTGGAGGGGTGGTGAAGATGATGGGGTGCGGGGGAGGCTGCGGGGGAGGCAGCAGTGGAGGCGGTGGTGGTGGAGGCGGAGGGAGAGGAATGAGTGGAGGGATGACAGGAGGAGGTGCAGGAACAACAGGTGAAGGTAGAGGAGAAGCCTGAGGGGATGTGTGGGGATCAGGAGGGGGAGGGGTAACCATAGGAGTCACTGCAGGAGGCAGGTCCAGTTGTTTGAGGCTGTAGTGGGCCATGTGGTAGAAGCCAAAGTACTCCAAAGAGTTCCTGGCCTGGGCCATACGCAGCTTATGTCGGAGGAGCAGGATGCGGTAGAGGAGAGCCAAGATGAGGAGTCCAGCCAGAGCCATCAGTACTATGGCAACCTTAAACTCCAAGCCCCAGCAGCCACTGGATCCAGATGAGGTCTTGCAGCCCTGAGAAGATGGAACCCCCGGAGAGGGTTTGTGGTCCATTTTGAGGAGGTTTCCACACCGCTCCACAGGCTGTGAGGAGATCTGCAGTAGTCACTTCTGTGACTAATTCGGTGGGCACAGCCATAGCATAGTCTTCACTATGAAGGGACCTCTCAGCATCTGTTTCTCAAACGCATCTGTGCAGAGAGGTGTCTCTGTAGAGGCAGGTGCAGTCTAACATGGTGGAACATCTGTTTTGATGGAAACGAAACAAAGATTATCAGTTAGAGCTCCATTAGAATACAAGCATCAGAACAGTAACAATAAACTACGACTTACATTGCTGAGTTCTGTTCTGTGCTGGGTGCACTGTGGCAGATTTCAGGCTGGGTTCCACTCTTAAAAATAAAGGTGCCAAAAACAGTTCTTTGGAGCACTGGCTTAGAAGAACTACATTTTCTTCTCTAAATAAACTTTTAGTGAATGGTTCTTTATTGAATTATTTTGTAAATTTTTATTAAATATTATTGATTTTTAAAGAAATACTTTGACAAAAAAAAAAACAAATCTACACATTTTTTCACCTACTTTAGATGCAGTTGATCAGCCAAAACATGCTTGGTGTCCAAATTTTGTTTTTTTTAGTTTTATACTGGAGCTATGAGGCTAACATTGATAAACACTAGAAGTCAATAGTCGCCCAAATCTTTTCAGTAAAAAGACCAAAACTCCTCTCAACCCACTCAAACTGCACCCAGATCTTTATTAAGGTCGCAGAGTTATCAGTGTGGTTTAGGAGAGAGTTTGACTTATTATGAACATTAAAAATGAACAAAACTGAAAAACGAACACATAAATAAATTCACTGGGGTGACCAATCTTTCTCTTTTTTTTAGGACGTGTCCTCTTTTTGGGAACTACACAACATATCCATCCAGGATTCTAAATTGTCTAAAACATCCAGGATTTGTCTTCGCTGTCATGTTGACATTTGCTTTCTAGAGTCTGCCCTGTGCCACCCTTCTGCCCCCAGTGTTCTCTTTTTTGAAAACCAAAATAGGGTCATTGTAAATTTTACACTAAATCATACTGTGCTCCAGATCACGCTGACAAGTCTGTCCAAAATTTATGAAGACGTGGATGCAGTTTGAATGGCTTGAGAGACATTTTGTGGATGTATTTACAGAAAAGATTTGGGTGACTATTAACTTCTAAGGTTTGTTAGGAATTTTAGCTTCATATACCCAGAGCTAAACTAAAGAAACAAGATGTGGACACCAAACATGTTTTGACTGATCAACTTAATCTGGAGTTTAACACTGTGTACATGTTCATGCATTCTTTTAAAGAGCCCCCAAAGTATCTAGAAGTTCTATAATAGTTGAAGTTTTTTTTTTTTTCTAAAAAAACCTTTTCCAAGGCAAGAGCATCTTAGGAACCTTGTATGAGTGTACAATAATGTTTTTTTTTTAATCAGATGTTTTAGAGAAAGTTACATGCAAGTAAAGCAGAGCACATTTTGTATTCATTAAAGCTGCTGAATGAATTAATAAAAGAGTAGACCGATTAGAGACTTACTTTTCTGGGGGTTAATGTTATGCAGCCGTGTCCTTGATGAAGAGAAAGTTCCAAGAAAGTCTGTAATAATCCAGTCCAGAGGCAGGAAAGTACTATGGTTGGGAGGAAACTCAGGGTGGGTTCAGGAAACACAGCAGTTCCTTTTATCAACGTTGCCTGGTGATTGGTCAATATAGTCATCACTATGGATACAGGAAACTGGCAATGGAATGGAATTTAAGAGCAACAAGCAGTTATCAAAGACCTCCAGACCTTCTTTAAAAAGGCACATCTTTTGTTTTATTTACTAGCAATAATCCTTTGGCGTAACTGGCAAACAAGAGCATTTTTGGCAGTTAAGAAAAAAAGATCAAGCTTTTCAACAGTCATGTATGTGAAGCATTCGAGCAGAAATGTACCGTTAATGGCTCTCGCTTAAGAAGCTCCCCATTACTTCCAGAGTTCTGCAAAAACACTGCGTCACAGCAGGTGCTCCCTCTGTTATTATAAAGAAAGGAAAGGTGCATTAAGGCCTCATTTCCTTCAAAGCCATTCTCTGTCAAAAGCAGGGAGGAGGGGTAATTCTTTTCACTGCCATGAGTGGAACACTGCAACTAAGTGGAATTTATAGCCCAGTGTTGGAGAATTCATTAAAGTCAGATAGAACAGAATACACAGGAAAGGATGTTCTGGTTATCAAATGAAGTCAAGCTTCATCTTCATCTGTTTGGTATTGCTAACACACGCAGCAAGGGGAGCGCACAGAGCAGAAGCCTTTCGACTTCACAGTGATCCCAGCCACCTGCAGCTCTCCCCAGAGCAGCACTGAGAGATAAAGATTAAAGCCAGTTCACTGCCAGTCATTAATGCTCACCATGGGACATGAGTCAGTACGTCAGTGTACATACAAGCTGGAAGTGCAAGAACAGCCTGTTTCATCTGAAAGTTACAGCCAATAAAATTGCTATCAAAATGAAAATATATGACACATGTCTGAGCACAGTTAAGCTGTTCTCCTGAGTATAATCCGCCACTGTATTACACCAACTGTTGGACTGCAAAAAAAAAATTATATTTGACATGGAAAAAATGCACTTTAAATCTATTCAGACACTATAATGGCCGTGCAGGGATATTTTTGCATATGTATTTAGATAAGAGTTGGGCTGTCCAAAGGGCAGAATGTCAGTACTAATTCGAGGGTATGTACCTCTGTATTGGGTAAGGCATTTAGGAATACATAAAACCCTCTATCTCCATTTTAAGGGGATCATGATTTAATTCTTGAATTTACTGTCAAAGGATTTACAGTCTGAAAGAATGAAGATGCTGGTACTGACAAAAGGAATTCAAATGGACTGACCACCCCAGAGTCTAAACCTCAACATCACTGAATGTGTTTGAGATCACTTGGATCATGGGAGTCAGAAAATGCAACCAACTTCTAAGACTGAATTCGGAGGTGTGGAAGAATATCCCGGCAGATTTCTTTTAAAGAAATGGACATGTTAAATACTGAAAAAGTGCTATTATATTTAGTTGTTGAGACTTTTGTGTAGTTTTGTTAAATTTGTGTTTTCTGCTTTCTTTCTGATAGGTATTTGGTTGGTTGTGAGCAGTTAAAATACTTCAGTACATTTCAGAATGCATATGGCTGAGGCTATCAGAGTGTTCTTACTTCTTGCCAATCAATACTAAACAGCAGCCTTCTTGTACATACAATAATGGTGCAATGACACACACACACAGACACACACACACCTGTGGGTGCTAGTTGTCCAATAATTTATGGTACCCTGAAATAAGTCAACTGTGTGGTAAAATATACATTACGTTAGTCTTAGGCAGCCAAGAAAACTGTTCAAAGCTATTTATTTCTGGAGTGTTTTTGGCAGTAAAACACTATATGGCTTTGTACATAAATACAAAGGAGCCTAAATACAATAACACATTACAAGATTTTTATGTATTTAAAAAGTTATTAATATATTGGTTTGAAGAATACAGTTAGAAAAAGACAGGTTTTGTTCCTGACTTCTCACTGCACTCCAGCCATTATGGATTTGTTATATTCCATCAACAGAACACTTGATTTAACTTTATAAAAGGTTAATTAGTTGAAGCAAATACTGGATGGTAATGATAAATACCGAGCTTCCTCAAGGAAAGCTTTGAAAATGGGTAAACTAAACCACATTCACACAAGAACAATGTATTTTTCGTTTCTTTAATTGTATTTTTTCTGTAGTTTGCTTAAATGCCGAATGCTTAAAAATGGTACTCAGTTTTGTACAGTACTATATATATTGTTGGAAAAAAACCTTGTATCTCCAAAATGCTAACTTTACAAAAGAAGGAAAAAATATATGTCAACTCTTTACATTGTTGAATGAAGAGTACTTTTCAGAATAGTTATCCAGTGAATAAAGCTGACAATCTTTTAAAGAAACACCATTATAGCTTGTTCAATAACTATTTTAACATTAGAACATGGTGTGTAGTAAACACACTCATTACAAACCCAACAAATGGCTTCTTTACACACCCTGAAGTTCCTGCTAAAGCCTGAGTAGACTGATAAATCAATGTGATGAGCCAGTTATTTATCTCAGTGTTACTGAACTCTAAAAATCATGAGATGATCATACTGAACATTCTCCTCAGCAGTGGACGTGTCATCTTCAGTAATGGACATGTTTATGAGCGTTTCAAGGCATTAAAATCACATAGCTACCCATTTTATATTCCAATTCACAAGATTTTATTTTGAAATATGGCAAATTGTTTGCATACTTCATCAGACAGGCTGTAGTCCTGCTCTAGGGATTGTGGGTGCAGCAGTGGACTGAATCAGAAAAAATGTTGAGAATTTCAGAGCTTCACTGAAATGATGAGCATTTATTTTTTATGAAACATACTAATAGGAGAATTAAATGAAGTATACATGAACTAAGTAAAAATGACAAAAACCAGGTGTTTCTATGTGCCTTATGAAGATGTATTCTAACTGTATACGAGTATGTTACTTTGTTATGTGTTGTAATGGAATATGTTTCCAAATATATTTAGAACAGTGTATTGAGTTTTAATTCTGTCCAACTCTGAGCCAAAATAACAAAAACTGACATTGTGCAAATACTTACAGCTGCTGCATGTGCGTTATTTGGTAAAAACAGTGCTTTAATGTGTTCTCCTGTTCTACTGAGCATCTTGTGAATTCTCTGAGGGCTTTTTACAATGACGGTAAAGGCTATTCAGTGCTTTGATGAGAATGTAATTATGCAGAGGTAGGAATTAGGAAAGCTCTGAACATCCCCTGTAATTGAAGAAATAAATGCGAAGAGAAGATGTATGCATACATGCGAGTAGCATATTTGGCCTGGCTGTTGTATGTTTGGTAAATGACGCTTGAACATTAAACATTCATGAGTTTTTCTATTTAAGAAATTCAGATGAATTTAGCTCTGTTGTGCAGTTGTTTGTGAATGCTTTAGTGTGATTGGCGCTTGAGTTGATGGCTCTATTTCCTGTCCCTGATTGACGCGCGTCACCTCTCTCATCAGAGCCAGAGCCTCAGCTCTGCAGAAGAGCCCCTTCAGCCCCCTTCAACCAGCTGAGACTTCAACCACAGGTGTGTGTGTGTGTGTGTGTGTGTGTGTGTGTGTGTGTATGTGTTCAACTCAAATGATGAAGCACTAGTGTGAGTACTGAGGGAAAAGGTGATAAGTTCCATACCGGAATGTACATCTATGAAGGTGGAGAGAGCGTGTGGGTGGGGAATTAGGGTGCTATGAGTCATGACATATATCAGGCAACATTAAATCTACTCTGATTGACATAGCAGGCAAAACTAATTATCTTATTACCGACTCATAATAAGTGTTAATTTCCACACATCTATTCTGACGTTCTGCAACTTTCAAGCATTTTGAGTTTAAGCATTAAATTGCTTTATGTCTCTCTCCAATTTAATTAATGACTGAAGCAGACTGCTAAAAAGGAAAGAGAAAAAAAGAGGGGAGAAATAGACATTTTTAAAGTGCAAAAGGGCTCATGAAAACTAATTATTTCATTATCTTAAGTGAAGAGGATTTGAAATCTCTAACGGGTTCATTTACTACATTATTCTTGCCTTTTATTTACTTGCTGTGAGTCACGTATGATGTTTGTGTTGGTTTAGGCACCAAAAACTGTCATAATTAATTTTTCATGACCTTTCTTCAACCTTTCTTAATCATTTATGCTGGCTTTACACAGTGAAACTTTCATGCAACTTTAGTAACTTGAAACCTACTAGAAACCGCATTGCATTTGAGTGGCATACTATAAATTATCATGCAACTTACTTGAAACTCAAGTGCAACAGCTGCAAGCATCTCAATTGCGTGAAAAAAGGTTCATGAAACGGCCAATCAAAATGCTTTTTACACATCACATGATCATGTCCACCAACATTCTTTGAAATAATTGAGTTCAATGGACAAGAAAATAAAACAGAAGATAGCTTATTGGGCAGTTGAAAAGGAGACTCCCACTCCCCCCCAGCTGTCTCTGGTTGAGCCATATAACCAGCTGTGTTAACTAGACAGTGAACATCTTCTGAAATGGTTGCTTGCGACAGAATTTATTATTCTTTAGCTTGCTGTTCTCATGATTTACATAGCTAGATTATTTCCTTCCCTTTTTAGGTTTACAGTGTTAAGATTCATTTGGGATACAAATGATGAAAATTATTACAGAAGGGGCGACCAAGATGCACTCCTCAATGATTTTCGTGTGCTTCTATGACAGGATGAGTGAGACATCAAGTAGGCTATAACCATAACGCCAACTTAAGGTTTAATGCAATCTCAATGGATAAAAACTCAAATATAAGACAGCACCAGACAGATATATAAAAGAAAAATATATAGATATAGAAAAGAAAGAACAACAATGATAACTGGAACAAAAACATTCAAAGATGACAAAAATGCTGCAAACATGTAAATTATGCAGCAAGAACAATACAGTATATCAAAAATACAAGTTAAATTAATAAGTTACAATTAAAAATGAGATTGTCTTTACTGACTTTTTCATTTTGTTAGTTTCCTAATTCATGACAACAAACTAATGAGTTTCTCTGAGCTAACATTTTGCTAAACAGTTGCATTAACTATCCAGCTGTTGGTAGCAATTTTTTAAACTGCTACTTATGCTACCATTTATTCCCCTTCATTAGTCTGCTGTTACTGCGATCGATGTAGCTAGATTGCTCATTTTCTCCTCTCTTCATGCCGTCTAATTTTACACAGAGCTCAGATTCCTTTGGAATCCAAGAGATGAAAAATTATTACAGAAAAGGAGGCTGAGATGAGATCCTCAATGAACTTGAACAGGATGAATGAAGCTTCAAGTACAGCCATAAGTGCTACTTACACTTTCATATTCAAAGAAATATACAAAACTGATTTAAAAAGTCAGATATGGCAAAAAAACAAGAGATTGACATAAAGACGTATTAAAGATAACAATATAGATTAAGAAAAAACTTAAATGACAGCTTAAAAAATATACAATGATAAAAATGCTTTAAATATGCAAATGTAAATAACATGGCCAAAATAACTTTTTATAGCGAGAATCATACTTTGTATCAAAAACTATGAGCTGCTAATCTGGCTAGTGGAGCAATTGAAGGTGCTAATTGCCTGCAACTGTGATTTGTCAAGTTGCATGGACATCATGTTGCAAGCAGCTCACAACATGCCACTAGTCATACAAAAGTTTCACAATATGAGGATAATAGCCTATTTTTGTTACCATGCCTTTAACATATTTATGAAGAATTAATAATTTCATACACTGATATATGTAAAGAGCTCTGTTTTGATTGGCTGCCATGTGTTGTGCCTCTGTTTGGCTAAAATGACTTCAGTGTAAATGGGCAGAGCTAAACTGCTATGGGAGGAATAGGCAGATATGTGTAAATGTGTTGAGTTTTGTGACATAAAAATAGGCTGTTTTTCAGCTTTGTTTCCATATATGGACTGTATGGATCAGGGAGTGATAAAAAATGTAACAATGATTTTGAGACTACACCAAACTCATATTTCAAAAAAGCATGGAAAATTCAGTTTTACCTGATTTGGGCTCTTTAAAAGATTTACTCTTTGCAAATATAGCATCAGTGACTTCAGTCTATGACTGAAACCTTGAATCACACTTAGAAAAAAATTTCTACATGTAATAAAGCCATTACAATATTAACAACTTCCCATCTGCTGATTTCTGATTATAGTTTGGAAGCAGCAAGAAATGATCAAGAAGAAATAATTACAGCAAGATCAGTGGCCCATGCTGGGTCCCTGACTAATTGTAAGCACATAAGAGACAGAGAGAGAGAGAGAGAGAGAGAGAGAGAGAGAGAGAGACAGAGAGAAAGAGAGAAAGAGAGAAAGAGAGACAGAGAGAGAGGAGCATGAAAGCAAAGGAATAATCCTCAGCGGTGGCGTCTGCAGTGCTGAAATGTTACATCACACAGATCCATCTCTCTGAATGCATTTTTAATTGCCCTGGTTGACCACAAGGCTCCTCTTCTCCATGAATGTGAGAGTAGTTGACGTTCTCAGTGTTACAAGCTGTTGTGTGCACTGCGCTCCTCTGAAGCAGCACACACATGGTGGAAAAGCCCGAGGGTATCATCTGTCAGATCAGCTTTTTGCTGAACGCTGGACGGGACAAGGTCATCCAGCTATCACCTCTGCACACGGAATGACCTGCAGGCCTCAGCTGTCTGGAAGAATCCTCACCCAGGCATTGCAGGCCAGCACCCGTTATCCACAACCAGCCCGCGTTTACAGCACCATCAGAACCCCAGAAGGACAGCTTCACAGCATTTAGCCAGTGAGGAGCACTGTAAGGAGCAGAGGAGGTCTGGTGATGTAATATGTGCGGGATTTGATTTAGCCAAGTTTATGGGACAAATATATATCATAGTGCGGCTAAATGGCAAATACGCTTCCAAAAAACATGGAAACACAGCACTAGATGAAGGGGGAGACTTCACATCCTATTTTAGTGTGGAGTGATGCCCATTGTCATGAACTTGTGGATTGAGGAATTGCGTCAAATTGAGCTCCATTTCAGCTGTTAGCCATGTCTTCAAGTTGCAAAAAAACGAAAAAAAAGTCTGTGCTGTTTTTTACTTGGTTTTCTTATTATATTGCTGTAATGTTGATTCAAGTAGGAACACTATTCTGGGTTCCAGGTTCAGTGAATTATAGAAGGTAATTCACTCTGGAATTATTACTTAAGCCAGGGTTATACTACACAACTTTTACTCTTCAGTCTGGCTGAGTCTGTCCTGCTTGGCTCTAGTCTGGGGCAGGCAGAGTTGATCAAACATGTTTGACTTTTTCAACCTGACTCTGAGCATAATCTTGTAGTGTATAATGGTCAGTGACTCAATCTGGTTGGACTCCCCCAGCAGTGAATGAAAACTGAGCACAATACAGCAATTAAAAAAAGAAAAATGCCAAAAAGACACTCAGAAAAAATGAGCTTTTTAATGAACTGAGTTTAATACACAAGCACAATTGAGTGCATATACATCTACAACTCTAAAAACTACCACGCTAAGCACATCTTTACATCCATGATCTTCACTTAATTATGTTTACCTGTTGCTTCTTAACTGTGCCTGAGCAAAAGTAGTGAAAACAGCAGCAGCCAGCCACTCTACATTTGTATTTTTGCATCTCCTAGAATGGGGGAATGTGCACACAAGTTCAGTAAGCACAATTTGGTTCAGCCACAATTTCCCAATATTTCAGTTGGCAAAAAAATCTGCAGAAACCAGTCAGATAGCATGAGACACCCAGTCGTTCTGTAATCTGTTAGGACTTTAAATGTTTTTTAGAGTATCCAAGGCACACTTGTAAAGACTATGGGCACACTGCAGATACATATTGTATTAAAATCATTTATTCTGATGGCCATATCAATTGTATCAATAAGCAATTAATCTGTTCTTTATTTTGATAAATTGAGAAATCCAGGTTTTTTAAAAAGACCAAAAAAACACAAACTGACTAAGAGTTTTTTTTACAACTGCTGAAATCATCTCATTTTATCAAAACCTTAAACACAAATTTCAAAACTGTGTTCACCAAAAGCATGTAAACTCTGCTCATAATGAAACACTGTTATTAATGGTGCTAAAGAATTGTTAACAACTTCACAAAGGAAAAAAAATCATATACATTTCTCATAAAAGTGAGTGCTGAAGGAATAAAATCCAAAAATGTAGGCCTACATCCACATTGTTAACTTTTATTTATGGGGGATGTCTATGAGGCAAATAAGTTTTTGGGAATGAAGTAAAAATCAAACAAACATCTTATAGGCCAAATATATCCATTAGACAGAGAATATAGTGTGAATGCATTGCCTAGGACATCATCTACATCACATGCAATGTCACCCCAACTAATCAGTGTGGCATTGACCGGGTCTACAGAGCATTTCTCCGATCATGTCAAAGGATGTTTAGGATTTTGAAAAAAAAAAACAAAGAAAGTTATGAAAAGTAAAATGAAGAAGTATTCAAGATTCTGTACTATTTCTAGGTCACTATTCAATTTTAATCAAATGTTTTGACATGTTAAGGCTAAAAACAAAAAGAGTCTTATCTCTTCCACTGAAGCTCATGTTCAGACCACTCTTTCTGATCTACTCATCAGAAGCTTTTGCTCAAACTTTTGGAGTCCATGCCAGCTGGAGTGCACACTGTCATTAAATTCATGTTGAAATTTCAAAGACTTTATTTTTCACACAAATTGTTATGTTGTAAATATCATTTGAAATGAAAAACCTTGCACTGAATCAGAAAGGAATGCAAATAGAAGCATTTTCACCAGCAGTCTCAGACCCCACTGTACCTGTTCCTTGTTTGATCATCTCGATTATTGAAGCAGCTCAGATCTGGCTGAACTCTTTGTCTGGCTTCTCTCACTGTTAGGCATGCCCTGATATGAGAACCATGGGCTGATGTGCTAATATATTTTTGATGCTGATGCTTATACAAAAAAAACAGACATAAAATGTAAAAACTGGCAATGCAACTATCTGGATTAGCATCACAGAAGAATGTAATTTATTTTTATGAATAAAATTCAGACTCATCTTCCAAAGTGTAATAAATACATCATCAAATATCAATTTGAAATATCAGCCAAAGATTAATTAACAAAAAAAATGTATTTGAATAAGTATGTCCATTGGGATCTGCTTCTTATTGTAACAGAGACCAGTAAGAGAATTTAAATACACATTATCATCATGCAAATTGGCAACTAATCATTGCCAATTCATAAGGACATTTTAATCAGTGATAATGTTTATATTGTGTGTGTCGGTCATTGCTATTGTCTTTCCCTTATCTGCTCAAGAATTACAGTGGAAAATTAGCACTCTAAACTGGCACTCTAAACTGGCAAATTTACAGGAATGTTTTATTAGTGTGCATCGTCCATGTAAACCTAGCCTGAAGTAAAGTAAAGCAAAAGAATTGAAAAACTATTCCAGTAAAGACACAACCATGAAGTGAAAACTCTTTTCCTTTCAATGCAGCACAACACAGAATCATTTGGGAGCCACTACACCATCATCTACTTGGCGGGCACGCTCCTTAAGGAGGCAGAGAGGGCCGAGTGATGAAGGAAAGGGCTCTCAACGGTGAAGAGGAGCAGAGAAGAGTGCAATCTGAAATATTTGGTGGCAATCAGTTGTCTTTGACATGAAGGAAAAGGAGGGGAGGGGGGGAGAGGAGGGTTTTTTTGCATTTCTGCACAGCCGCCTGCTGATGGCCACTTGAAAGATCCCACACTGCAGGGAGCGGGCGTCGCTCGCGCTCTGCTGCCTGACCTCCGTGATTTGTCCGGGCGCTTAATGAAGCCCCTGTGTCCACAGAGAGACAGCTCAATCACCTCCGTGCCCACTGCTCATAAATATTTATCTCATCAGACACAAAAGGCCATGCTCACCATAGTTATGTTCTTTGTAAGTCAAAAGGAAAGAGGGTGGATGGATGTGTGAGTCAGGAGTTTTCTTCTGTAGGAGTGGATGAGAGAGAGACAGAGAGAGAAAGAGAGAGAGAGAGACAGACAGCCAGACAGATAGATAGATAGATAGATAGATAGATAGATAGATAGATAGATAGATAGATAGATACCTGGATGGACAGACAGACAGGTATATGAAAAGATAGAAGGTGAAAGAAGGAAGAGAGACAGAAAGAGAAGGATAGACAGAGAGAGAGAATGAAGAGAGAGGCAGACAGAAAGATAGAGAGAGAAAGAGAGAGACAGGCAAGAGGGAAGAAGAGAGAGAACAGAAAAAGAAAGAGAAAGAAGATAAACAGACAGAAAGAGAGACAGGCAGAAAGAGAGACAGGCAGAAAGAAAGAAAGAAAGAAAGAAAGAAAGAAAGAAAGAAAGAAAGAAAGAAAGAAAAATATCTAAAGAAGGAGAGACAGAGGAAGAGAGACAGAGAAAGATCAAAACCCCAAATGTAAGACTCTGACAGCTTTTCCGCAGAATAGTTTAGAGTCTATATCCACTACACAGGATATAATCAGTTACAGTGGCAAAACATCAGGATTTCAGACGGGAAAACATTCAGGCCTGGACTCACGGCTGCCATGTCAATTTATTACGCGAGTGGAGAAGCCATCAGTGGCATTTAATAAGAGCCATTCATTAGTCAAACATTAAATACCTAATAGGCATAGAATGCTGTGTGCAGGGCCATTTAATGAACTCCTTAAAAAGAAGCCAATTTCCATATTCAAAACTTATGTCCCAAGGTCAACATAAAAACTGATCTGCATATGTCCTTGAACTGCTGTTGTCTCAGCTGTGATTCACAGTTAAAACCAAGGAAACCATTATTACATTATTGAAAGCAGAAAAATGTGCCTGTAGATGTGAAGGAATGCCACTGTCTAATGTCCACATACCTTTGAAAATGTAATGGTCAGTGCATTTATATTTCGGCCCTGTAAAAATGCATGGCTTCAGGCATTCACACCGCTATGAAAGAGGGCTTGTACTTTTCTTACACATTGAAAATCTACCTGACAGTCTGACATTTACCATTTACCGCACACACATACACACACATCTCACTGTCACCCAATACAACAGTGAAGTGCGGGAGTGTGTGTGTGGTGGGGGCAGTGGAAATTGCCTTCTCCAGTGAACTTTGCTAAATATTTCACTTACATTGCGTGGAATTTAAAATAAGAAAATCACATAGCCGCACAGTGAGGGGAAGCAAGTATTCAGACATGTTTGTTTTTGTTTTTTAATACACTCCCAGGGCAATATCCACTTCAAATTTATACATGTCTTTTGACTTATAACCATGAGCAAAAATAAATGTATTCATAAGCAGAAACAAAGAGATGCTTAAAAATGAATCTGATAGGGGAATAAAGTATTCAGAGACCACAAATTAGTAACACTAGTACTTTGTTTCAAAGCCATTATTGGCAATTACAGCTTTGAGACATCTATGATAAGAAGTAATTAGCTTTTTGTAGCGTTGTGGTTCAATTCCACTCCTGGCCCACTTTGTCAAACCATCTTTAATTCCCAAAAGTTATGAAGCTCCTTGTGATGGACACTCAATTTCACAATTTCAAGCCTCCATAAATCTCCAATGGGATTCAAGTCAGGAGATTGGCTACCTTAATCTTCTTATTTAGAAACCAGACTTGAATTCTTCTGGTTGTGTGTTTGGGGTCGTTGTCTTGTTGAAATGTTTTTCTTCTCTTCAGATTCAGTTTCTTGACTGATAAGATTTGTCCCTAATTTGTCACTAATTTGTCCTGATACATGTATTGACATGTAATGCCCCAGTAGCGTTTACAGAGAAGCAGCTCCACATTGTGATGCTCCCACCTCTGTACTTCACTGTGAGTATGGTGTTCTTGGGATCATGCATACTCTGTAGTTTTTTCCATTCAAGTGTTGTTTAAAGTCTTGATGTAGTACACACACACACACACACACACACACACACACACACACACACATCATGACTTCACATATGTACAGTGCTGTGAAAAAGTATTCGACCCTCACCTTTTATTTTTGCTCGTTTGTCACATTTAATTGTATCAGATCTTTCAACTAATTTCTTTATAAAGTAAAGATAACATGAGTAAACACAAACTGCAACTTTTAATTTGATCATTTACATTTATTGAAGATGGATTTATTCAAAACCTACATCACCCATGTGAAAAAATAACTGCCCCCCTAAACCTAATAACTGGTTGTGTCACCTTTGGCAGTGACAAGTGCAATCAAATGTCTGTGATAACTTGCAATGAGTCTTTTACATTTCTGTGGATGAATTTTGGCCCACTCTTCTTTAATTTGGCTATACTGGGTTTTTTTCCAGCATAAACTGCCTGTTTACTGTCTTGCCACAGCATCCCAATGGGATTCAAGTCAGGACATTGACTCAACCACTCCTAAACCTTATTTTTATTTCTTTTAAGTCATACAGAGGTGGACTTGCTTGTGTGCTTCGGATCATTGTCCTGTTGCATAACCTTTGTGTTTTTTTTTTTGGTCAGCAGTGGTTTGTGCCTTGCAACACAATTTTGTCCAGTGTCTTTCTTATTGTGGAATCGTGTACATTGACCTTAACTGAGGCAAGTGAGGCCTGCAGTTCTTTAGATGTTCATCTGGGTTCCTTTGTGACCACCTGGATGAGTCGTTAATGCACTCTTGGTAAAGTCTTGGTTGTTCGGCCAGTTCTGGGAAAGTTCACCACAGTTCCAGGATTTCTTCATTTGTGGATGATGGCTCTCACTGTGGTTCGCTGGAGTCACAGAGCCTTAGCAATGGCTTCGTAACCCTTTCCAGACTGATAGATATCAATGACTTTGTTTTGCATCTGTATTTGAATCTCTTTAGACCGAGGCATCATGTGCTTTTTGAGACCTTCTAGCCTGCTTGATATTGCCAGACAGGTTCTATTTAAGTGATGTTTAGATTCAACAGGTTTGGCAGTAATCATGCCTGGGCGTGGCTAGTGAAACTGAACCCAATAGTCAACTGAATTTGGTTAAGTGGTTGATTTAGTAGCTAAGGGGGCAGTTAGTTTTTCACATAGGGTCAGGTAGGGCTGAACAGCATTTTTCCTTAAATGAATGAAATCGTCATTTTATTTATTTTTTTTTTGTATACTTGTAAACTAAAAAAGTTTTTTTGTATACTTATGTTATCTTTGTGTAATATTAACAGTACTTTGATATTACATATACATTTTTTTTAACGTTTGTTATGCTTGAACACATTTTTCTATTCATGGTTTTAAGTACATACTCAAAAGACGGTATGTGTGTAATTGTGTGAAATGGACTTACTTAATAACAAAACCAAAGTGCCTGAATGTTTTACTTTTATACTATACTTCTATGAACTTTATGTTTTAGAATGTAATATTTGATACATTTGGCAACACTAATGGCACGAAAGATCAGTTTTAAATAGGATGGGAAACACTTGGGCTCTGTTAGAATGGAGAAGACCCTGGAATGAATTCATCTCATCAAAATTCATCAAAGTCTTGATTGGCCGCTTATTATGCACCTAATTTGCAGCCAACCTAATTGGCTGTTCAAAATCAGTGTAAAATATAACCGCAGTGACTGGCAAACTAAACACTCAATGCAGTGAGTTAGCTGATTGATAGTTTTAACATGGTTTTAATTGGCACTACAGGGAGATTATCTAATTGTTTTTTTAGATGCACCAATTACACCATAACCTGCTGTTTCATTATGGCACCACCTCTGTGCTACAGGTGATCCTGCACATAAAGCCGTAAAGCCCAAATCTGTCAACAGTTCAGGAGGAAAAGCAGAATTTATGTCTGGCATCTTAAATTTTTAGTCAAAACACATTTCTGGAGGCGATGAACAGCTGGGAATTTGTTCTAAAGTACTGGCAGGCATTTTTCCAAGGTCACCCTGAGGGAAGAGGGAAGTTTCTGTACTGTGGGGAATGACGGAAATAATAGCAGTCCAATTTCCAGTGCAGAGCTACAAATGCCACTTCATTACCAAGTATGTCTGATTTCTTTCATTTTTTAGCTTGTTTCAGAATAGACAAAAATGGGACTTTTGTTGATTTCCTCTTCATAGAAGTATGTCTGTTGGGCAACAAAAAAAAGAATGCAATTGAAAATGCACTTCAGTTGAGTTCAAACCAGTTCAACGTTCATGTTCTGTACATTGATGCATCTTCCCTCATCACACCCACCACCACACTGCTGTAGTTATATACTGTTGCTGTGTTATCAAAACCTCCCCTAACTCCATTGTTTAGTTATTTTGTTACACTGAAAATGCCAGCTTCTTTACATTGTGTAAACATTTCAGGATGAATGAAGCAATTGTATTTTAAATAAAATCTCATGACATAAATACAACACATATATTAACATTAAAAATGCTCTTTCCCTCTTTGACCACTTCTGGGATATAAGATCTTATTACAACATGGACGATTTACACATAGAAGTAGCATCTATCAGACACTGTCATAGAGTACAGATACATAAAGAGCGCTCAAAAAATGTAAACCCTTCTCTTGTGGATCTGTAACAACAGTTTGCTTAACTGACCCTGTCCAGTGTGCTCTGAAGTGTCTACAGAGAAGATAACATCCAACACATAACCAATGAGCTCACTGCCATGTCTTTCAGCTCAGGACAAGCCATCTTAAATGCAAGTGGGTATGTTGAGGTTCAACAAATCATTCCAGCTGTCTAGAGCTGCTAGGTAATTAGCGGCATTGATTGGCTAATGATAGGGGACAGGTGGGTTTCAAATTAATCAACTGTCAGTCAATAGCTGCAAACAGACGCTGAGGGAAAAGATAAAATAGCAGTGTTTTCAAAAGGAGGCGTCACCCAGTCTGACCACCAGGGTCACATTAAACTTCATCATAACAGGGACTAAAACAGCAGTGCTTTTATGCTCAGATCTGTAATAATTCAATTAAAGCTCCAGGCAATGGAAATTTTGGTCAGTGCAGATGACAAAAAAGGACTTCACATACTAAACTTCACATATTCATGTCAAAATTTAATTATTACCTTTACACATTCATATCAAAAGCTCACACTAAACTTTACACATTCACGTCAAAATTCCTTTCTAAACTACACATATTTACATCAAAGTTCCATTATAAACTTTACATATTCAAATCAAAAGCTCATACTAAACTCTACACATTCATGTCAAAATTCCATTCTAAGTTTTAGATATTTACACCAAAATTTCATTCTAAATTTTAAATATTCATGTAAAAGATCCATTATTTACTTCAGATAGTCCAAGAATCCACTCTAAACTGTGCGTGTTCAGATCAAAAGTCTTTTTTAAAAATCCTTTTTAAACTTGACATGTTTACACCAAAATTCAATTCTAAACTTTACATACTCACGTTAAAAATCCATTCTAATCTTAAAATTTTCATTTAAAGAATCCATTCTAAACTTTACATATTCACATCAAAAATACATTCTAAACTTTACTTATAAATATGCATAAATTTGCATTTATATATTCAAAAAAAATGTTCATCTTACAGTTTATATATTCACATCAAAAATCCATTCTCAACTTTTAAGAGTGCTTTTAATAGTGCTGAGAGGAGTCTAAACAAGTTAAAGATACAGATAAGATTTGTACCTTATCTTTATGATGTATGATTAATGATGATTAACTGAGCTATATCTTACCTAATGCACTGTGGGAGATACATTCAGACACTTCAGCTGTGTCTCCTTTAACTAATTGAAATCTGCTGTGTGAGTAGTTAGGACTAATGCATATTCACATAGTAAAATGGATAGTATGTGGAATTGGAGCTTTGTGTGTGTTACAGTGTTTTCTATCACTATACGAATGAAGCACCTTGCTGTCTTCAAATCACTGGATGCACTGTGATATTGTGTTTCTGATCACTGAGGGCTTATTATTAATTGCTACATCGAAATAACAATAAACACAACTGTGGTATCTTCTTATTGTCTTAAATCAGTTTATTAAAGGAGGAGAGTGTATTGAACATCAGAAATAGTCACCTTCTGCCTTGAGTTACAAAGTCCTCACAATGAAATGGCAGCTAAAGTCCACTGGTTCTGTGTGGTCAGTATAGCCTATATACTATATATGTACATAAATGAGACAATAGTACTGAAAAATCAGTTTATTAAAGGAGGAGAGTGTATTGAACATCAGAAATAGTCACCTTCTGCCTTGAGTTACAAGGTCCTCACAATGAAATGACAGCTAAAGTCCACTGGTTCTGTGTGGTCAGTCAGTAGAATGTGACCAAAATATGAAAATATTACTTAGTGTAGCTTTAAGGAGGGTCACGATCTCCTTATTATTGCCATTTTAATCTCCTTATTAAGGACTACACCCTCTATCCTCTTGATTAGTTTCTCTCTGTAAACAAATCTGAAGTGGCAGGAGTCCAGTTATTGTGGCGTGACTCTACCAGTCTTGGGTGAGCATGAGCATTTATTAGAGAGGAGCCCAGAGGACTCTGATAAGCGTCCTATCCAGCAAAGGCTCCAGTACAGAAACACGAGCTCTCACACAAGAGAGCCGCTAATCTAACTTCTCTTGCCAGCCCAGAGGTCCATTAATTACAAAAGCCTTCAACCTTCCACTTTTCCAATTTCCAGCAGATTTACGCTCCATCGTAGAGTGTCAGTGTTTTAATTACCAGCCATACTTCATAATATTTATTACAGTCATGTGTGAATATGTGAAAGATCTTGAAATACCTGTGAAACAATTGCTGTTTGGCTTCTATAATACCAGAAAAGCATTTATCTCACTCAGACATCTGTCCTTATAGTTGTCCTTATAATATTTTAACCCCTTAAAATCTCAGGCTTATTACGTACTAAGGCTTATTATTCAGTAGTACATAGACTACTATGTAAACTGATATTCTTAAGTTATAAAAATGTATAGTAAAATTTGGGCCCACAGGTGGGTCCTGGCCATTTAAGGGGTTAATGACATTATATAATACTGTCAGAGGTAGACCAGATGTGGATAAAGTAGTATAGGGTCTGGAGAGGAATTGCCAAACTGAAATTCAGTCACTACAATGGAAAAACATGAAATGCGATGCACACTACTTTTCCATAGTGACAGTGTAATACATGCCAAATAAAAAGAAAATCCTTTATTACCATGTCTTGACATCACTTGACCTGTGTATGGAAAAACAATACATGAGGATTTGCATTTTAAAAATTCACCTTGAAATGCAATGAACGTACAATCAAATGTACAGTATGTACCTAATTGAAATGCAGTCATAACAGTGAAAACAGTGAAATGCAATGCACACAAGATTGCATTTAAACAGTGAAATGCATAAAAAGTGCCAAAATAAAAGGTAAAATACCCGTTGCAATGATTGACATCATTTGAACTCATCCGGTGTATCATATGGTGGAAGGCAAAGTAGCTGTGCACTGATTATATATCAAGTTGAGTTATATTCAATTCTGACACAGATTCAGCATTTCATTTTTAAAATGCAAATCCTCACAAATTGGTTTTCAGTAAAGAGATCAAGCAATGTTAAAAGTTTATGCGAAAGGTTGATGTTAAAACCTGCGAGGCATTTCTACCTGTTGCCACTCCGCTGGTGCCTGGAGCCATTCTTCACTGATGTTTCACCCCTTTAAACCAAGAACATCTCCAGATGGTGGGGCAGTGGTCAGGGACGTCTCCCTGCCGTTGGATTTAGATAGTCAGGTGCTTCCACTATGTGGCTTTTCAGTACCCCTCCCCGCTCTGTCTCGGTCCCCCCTAGGTCCTGTTTCTATTTTGACCCAAGGCCCACAAAATTTTCTTTTCTGCTTTTTCAGAAAGATCTTTTAGTTTTTCTTTGACTTTTGCTGATGTGAAGCCAGTGTCTTTAGTTGACATATTACATACTAAGGCTTATTATTCAGTAACTATATGGACTTTAATGCAAACTGGCAGAGCTGTTCTTAGGTTATAGAAATGAGTAATGAAACTTTGGGCCTGCCGGCAGGCCAATGGCCTTGTAAGGGGTGGAACAAATGTAAAACAATGTAATAGAGGTTTTTCCTTTCATTTTGGCATGTATTCAACGTCACATGTAAACATGTCATGTGTCCATTGCATTTTGCATTTTTTCACTGTAGTGAATTTGGCACAAATTCCTCTCCATAAGGCCTAGACATTCTTAAGTATTAAGTATTGCTAAAAGTATTGATGCTAAGTGCTATGTTAAAAACTACTGAGTAACATATAGAACTGTAGAGGAACTTCTCCGTACATCCAGCATCTATCAGCATAGGAGGGGAAGTAAATAAGGCTCTGTTCTTGTATTTTTGATGTAAAATAAAATGTCAAAATTTTACACACTGAGTAGATGTAGCTAGTTACTGTCTACCTCTACATTCTGCTTTAACTCAGAGAATTCCATTGATTTCTCAAACGTTCTGCGTGATTCTCCATAAAAAAGAGTATACTCAAAAATATGAAATCAGCCTGTTGTTAAATCTATTTCCTGTAATGAAATTCAATGAAATTCAATGAAATTAAGTGAGTTGTCAGATTTACTTTGTAACTGTTTGTTTGATCAATGCAATCTTGTAGAACAAAACTCAATATATTTCCCATTGGTTCCTGGTATCCTCTATTTGTGTATTGTTTTACTTGTTTTACTCACCATCTGGTAAATCTGAATTCTTTGTGCAATTTGTCATAGAAGAAACTACATATACCTCTTCATCCTGCCTCTATATAAAAACATACGTTAGGCAGTGGTGTAGTCCTACAAAAAAGATACATGGACACAAAATACATGGACACAAAATAAAAAATGATAAAATAAAAGGTTATACCTGAGAATTTAATTCTTTACAAATCCATTTTTAAATCCTGACATCAATGACAGCCCTCTTGTTTATTAACCTTTTTAAAATATTTTGGCCTTATTTTGAAGCCAATAGGCTACTTGTTTCACATTAGATAACATTAGTAAACCTTACTCAAGATTAGTTAACGTGTCGTGCTACTAGTATGCTAGACTCATACATCATGCTGATACATATCAGAATAAACATTTACAGGAGTTTTCAGTCACAGGGTGTCTATTTTTGCCATAGATCATATCTGTATGTCTTAGATTGACTGCAGGAGGCTCCAACATTCTGGTATCCGGTGGTGGCAGCTGTAGAAATAGACAAAAATCAAATCAAACAAATCAAAATTGCTTATTAATCATGGAATTAACCAATCACACTGTGCTCTGTAAAACTCGCATATGATGTTTTTCTTCTCCTTAATTTACAAGGCATCCTGGAATGAAAAATACAGGTGAGTATTTTCAAAAATACAGTCAGTATACGGTATATAAATGCATACATGCTGGACTATTCCACTAACTTTAGTACAAAAGCTATCATAAAACAGTGTCTGCATCAGGCAGCATATTTGGAATCATTTAATGTAACAGATCTCTGTGAGGTCACTTTAAACATTAAACGGAGACATTAGGAGACATTAAACGTTTAAGACATCTGGTTCCTGTCACCACCACTGTGAACAATTCTGACTCGTTTAGCTTCTCTAAAACAACAGATTTCCCCTCAAACCACTCTGAATGACTTTGTTTACATCGTATCAATTTAATCGTTTAATAGTTATGAAAAAAAATGTTAGCATTCCTCTTTAGAGCAATCAGAAGGCCAGAAGCAACCTGATCCACTTTACTTTGGGTGCGAGACTGGACAAACACTACAGAGTCTATCCAGTCTGAAAGCACAAGCCTTCATATCCCCTGAGCTCGGAGAGCATTGCATGCTTCAGATGCTGTCTGCAACTCCCTTGTGTGCTGAGGTGACAGACAAGACTCATTCTCCCACCATATTGATTGATTCTTTCAGAGTTAAAGCGACATAAAGCACAAAGGGCAGTGAAGCACAAACCATAGACAGCTTCGGGAGAGATGGGAACTGTGTTGCCATCTCAGACACTACAACACAAACCTGTATCTGCAATAACAAAATGACCGCCGACTCCTCTAAGCCAGTGAACCACAAGCAGGACACCCAGCAGGACAGAGGCATAAATAGATTTCTGCCGATAAAGCTGTTGTCATTTTGTTGACAAACATCTGAATGAATAAAAATGTTTGAGTGACATGTGAGGGGGAAGTCATTTGAAGGGCGAGGATGAGCAGCAGTGGAGTTCACCGAACCCCTGGTGCAATTTCCAGCCTTGAAGCTTCACTGAGCTTGATTATTACTTTGAAAAGCCGCCATAGTTCCTGCCGACACTGTCCTTTTTCTGTCTATCTATGCCGTTCACTGAGGATTGATTACTCTGCCCTGACTTGTCTTAATCATGAGTTCTTGTTCTTCTCTAACAGTAATGTCACTGTAGATAAATTCCCTTCCTCTAAAGCAGCATCATCAGTCAAGCAGATAATGAATTTGTCAATAGTGACAAGTTCCATGAAATAGTATTGCTTCCTTCTTCAAGGCTTTTGAATATACTTCAATAGAAATCTGATTACGGTGCATTGATTCATGTACAGATGCATATTTTCACTGTCATATCAAAACCTTATATACACAATTGTTCACAAGCTTGGAATCACTTATTATATTAATAATTACTGTTATTTTATTCAATAATAACTTACATAGTGTAGAATGAAAAACTACACACTTTGAGACACATTTACTTAAACTTATTGGGCCTCATTCACTAATATGCTCCTAAGTTTTTTCTTAAATTTGTTTTTGAAGAAGCTCCTAAGAAAAAAGATTCATGACATGCTCTTAAACCGCAGAAATGTTCACACCTTTGTGCTCTGGAGTGTGTGTAGATTCTGTTCTTACCTAAGAACAAATCCCAAATAAGAAAACATTGATGTCAGAATCTTCATGAAAACTATGTGAGAAGGTTGGTGAATGAGGCTTATTGTCCATTTTATCAGCCCCACTGACCATATAGGTACACTTTGTAGTTCTGTTATTCCTGTAGTACATCTCTGCATACTTGGTTAGCCCCCTTTTACCCTGTTCTTCAGTGGTCAGGACACCCACAGGACCACCACGGAGCAGATATTATTTGGGTGGTGGATCATTCTCAGCGCTGCAGTGACATGTTAGTGTGTTGTGCTGGTATGAATGAATCAGTTGCCTTTACATGAGTAGGCCTATCTGTAAATGTAGACATTTGTGAGTGTGCAAGCACAGAAAAGCACAATATATTTTGTCAGCCAATAAGTTAAGCTAACTTGCAAGCAAAGTAGCTAATTAGTCACATTTTGGAGCTTTAAAATGGCAGAATATGACTAAAAAGACAATTAATATGTTAATCATGGTTATTATGTCAGTTCTAGCTCTCTCACAAGCAAGTTGAAAACAAACTAGAACTAGAACCATATGTTCCCGTTTAGGCCGGTTCTTGTTTTCATACAGGGGAAAAACATCTTGTGTGAAAATGTGATGATGAATAAACCAATAAAAATGGTCCAGAATTACTTGAAATGAAGTTTTGATACATTAACATGCATTAGTCAGGAATGATTTTGTCCTTCTCTTCTAAATTTATCCTTTCAGACATTTGAGGTTTTGTTTACAATAGCGATGACACAAGACACAGTTCTGCCTACCATCTGCACAAAGCATCTAGTGGAACCGGGCACTAGCGCTGCATTCACATGTGTGCAGACTGACTTGACCACCCTCTGTAGCTGCCCTCCAGGGTCTGTCATATCTACTTCCTTGCTTTACTGACTGATGTGGTCAGCGGCATTCTCAGAACTGAAACAGATACACTCCGATCCAACAGGTCCTCAACCATGCAGTGGCTGCATCCTCCATAAGACTGTACACATTCCAACAAAACCTTATTTTTAACATATTTATCTCTCAGCTTCTGAGAGTCCATCAAGAACACACAGAAGACATAATTGTTAGCTGAACATGTAGAAGAGAAGAAAGAATGAGGCAGAAGGGTTTCACACTATTAGCGTTTAAACTGTTTGAGACTTTTCTTGATCGTTACACTATTAAAAAAAAATTCAACAGACAATTCTTCTACTCCTTTAACAGAACATTATGTTAAAAAACAGTACACAGTCTTTGGACAACTGTTTCATATTATATAAATAATATTCTATAAATTCACAGTATTGCCTGTAAAAATCATTCCTTTTAACTATAAACAGAAAATTCTGTATTATGACACACTTAACAGAACATTTTCTATTCTCGACAGACTTACTGCATGAAACAAAGACTGGGGAAAAATAATTTCTTTTTAACAAATTCATTCTTGTCGTGTCTTGTGGCTAACATTTTCCATTAATTCGAACTCAGAACTCAGCAAAACAGAGGGCCAATCAATACAAATAAGAGATAAAACAGAAAATTTGGCCACATCCCTGCACCGAAAGGCTCCACCTACCACCTACAGACTAAAACTCTTTGCATTTCAGCAGTGACATGTGGGACATCATTTTTTGAGTACATTTTTTAAAAATTAAAAAAATCAAACTCTTAACTTCAAATCAAAAAGGTCTTTTAAAAAATTGTAACATCACAAACAAAAGTATTATTTTCATAAGCTGAAATCTAGGACTTTGGGTTTGGGACAGCCACCTCTGATAGAAAGTACAGTATAAATGATGCTTTTGTATATCACTGCTGCCTGAAGAAAACCTTGTATCTCGGTTTTTTCAGTTTTTGACATAATTTGAAAATGCCTGTTGCTCTTTATATTGTGTAAATTTCATGAAGAATGGAATAGAAGAAATGGCCCAAAACAATTTGGAAAAAGTCTGGCTCCATTGACTTACATTAAAAGTAAAGTAGGTTTTTTCCTTTTTCTGTAGCATTACCATTTTGGAGATACAAGGTTTTCTTCCGACAACAGCGATATATTTAGCTTATCACTAACTCTGTTAATGCCTTGGGTTTAAATAAATCATAACATAATCCTCCTGTCCAGGGTGTACCCTGCCTTCCGCCCAATGACTGCTGGGATAGGCTCCAGCACCCCACCGCGACCCAGAAGGATAAGCGGTTTAGATGATGTATGTATGTATGTATAACATAATCCTTATAAATATCTAAGACTTAAATACATGTATACTGGAATTTGTACTGTGGGACCTCAGTTTGAACCAATTCAGTAGTCCATATAGCAATAAATGATGATAGTGACTGGTGATAACTGTGAGTACATTCCCATACTGAACATTCAAGAGGCCAGGATGTAGAGAGGCATTTCAGAAAGCATCCCATCTAGATGCCAATCACAAGTACAGACTGCACCCATCAATTTCAAACTTTTGCACTGCAACTTTGTCCAGTAGTATTTTGTAATCATCATATCATCAGCTTGTTTATGGTGTCGTGGCATAATGAATAACCCGTGTGATTGTTCTCTCATGTAAAAAGCTTTGCTGGAAATTTCACCTGATTACCTTTTTCTCTTTTGCCTTTTTTTTCTCACCCTCTGAAAGAAACACCCAGGGGGCGCTGAGCTAAAAGGTCTGAGTCATAGGCATAATTTCAGTGGTAGACATGACCCCATAATTCTTCAAAGGGCACCTTTTGTTCGTCATTGGCAAGAAAACAAAACGCTCTCTAAAAATATGTCCGACACGTCTGGAATCTTCCCTCCCTCCTAGATTGCTTTGTATGGCGATACTGCATATGTCGCGTCATATCTTGAGTGCTTCATTCAAGCAATGATGAGTTTCATGTTAAGGGCAACTTTCTCGTTAGCTCTCTTAATTCAGAACGTGTGGTATAAATCTTCAGCTCATTCTTCTCAAGTGGAAGATGAACATCATAAGCTTTGCTCATTTAAATCATTTGAAGCTGCTGTGGTATAGAGAGGACAGGCTGGTATCAGGAGTCATATGCATTGAATGCAGTTTTATATCTAAAGATCAGACACGATGATGATGATGATGATGATGATGTGAGTATAAGATACACAGCTGTTATTGTGTCTGTTTGAAATGACTGCAATCACAGTGAGAGGAAACCTGTCATTTCAGGCAGCTGAAGATACTCTTACCGCGACCCGCAGATGATTGATGTCATCTCAGAAAATATGTGACTGCCGATGATGAAGTCAGATACAATCTCAAATATACCACATAGCACAAGGGAAATAAATCCACTTTGGCACTCTATTTTCACCTAAACCAATCCTGTCTTATAAGTGATAAAAAAAAACATTTTCCAATGCATCAATTATGTTTTTTATAGGAGGTACAATGGAAAGTCTGTAGGCTATAGAAAATATCAGATACATGAAGAGGAAAAACAGCAGATCACACATTTCCACTCAATTTCACTTCAAACTGAACCAAACGCTACAAGTAGCAGTGGAGGAGCATCTGAAGCAGCTCAGTTTTTGAAAGTAATAGCAATTGAATCACATCAGCTGCATCTGTCTGGGAAGTGATGCTGATTCATCATGGCACTGGATCCTTCTCAGTCCATTTAAAGGGCTCATATTGCTGAAAAACAGATTTTACTCACTTTCTTGTAAAAGTAAGAATTTGGTGAAGTATGTAAACAATGTTAAAGTTTCAAAATGTACCATTCAATCCCCAGTCAGTAAGATCCATATATGGTAATTAAGTTGCAAAAATGACTTATTTTGACTGAACACATTTTCACATATCTGCCTCTTCAGCCTACAGCACTTTGGCCATGTCCATTCATTGAAGCTATATGGAATGTTTCAGTCTGTACTGCGTTTTGAATGAGGTGTAACACAGGGCAGCCGTTCAGGACAGAGATGATTTAATTTCCAGTCAGAATGGCCTTGTGCAAGTCATGCCTTTTTTCAGCAGCAGGAAAAAAGCAGAAGACATACAACAACAACATTTTTTTTTATTTTATTTAACAGAAAATTACACTGAAGTTTCAACTAAATATGATATGACGGTATTTAGTGTGTCCACTCTTTGCCTTTATTACAGCTTCCATCTCTTTAGTAGGCTTGCTTTCAGTTTTTCTAGGAAATCTGCAGGGCTATTTTTCCACACCTCCAAAGTTTAGTGTTAGAAGTTGGTTGTATTTTCTGCTGCGTACAATCCAATTAATCCCAAACATACTTAGTGATATTGAGGTCTGGACTCTGGAGTGGTCAGTCCTTTGCTCTGAGAACACCAGCAGCTTCGTTTGACTTGCAAATTTTCATTTTTGTCTGTTTTCTTTTCTCAGTAAAGGATTCTTAATTGCTACACATCCTTTCAGACTCCTAGTGTTGTCTTCTCGCAGTGGAAGGACAGAAACACCTGTTTATCTAAAGGGGACAGTTTTGGTGGTCTACCAGGTCTTGCATGGTTGTTAGGAGCCCCAGTTTTTCAATATATTTTAATGTATTAAATATAAAATATAACACATGATATTATATTATATTATAAAATATTATACAATATATTTTTTTACAACTCCAGTTGTGAAACTGTTATTTTACTTCATTTCTTTCTACTCTTTCCTTCCATGTTCAGATGGATTATCTCATCTATATATAGAGATATCTAATCTCCTCTGATATGAATAACAGATACTAAATGGAATGTAAATAAATGAAGAGTGATCTCTGATCAAAGCACAATATTGTACATCACTCTCAATGGCAGAAAATGGATGTGCAAAAATGAATTATAACTGTTTCTGAGACACAACACCACATAAACATTATTAAACTGGACCACAGTGAGAAAAACCACAAGAATTGCTCGCTTTATGTGGTTTAGTTTTTTGTTTGCAAATCAAATTCTTCTGATGCAGTACAGTTGGAGCCAAGTGAAAGATTGTGTTAACAAGTCTTTTGTTCCTGGAAGCGGAAAGGAAAAATTCTGCATATTAACAGCAATGCTGGAACTTTTTACAAGGTTATAATATTTTCTATGTCTTGGTTCAAAAATATATTAAATCTCTGAAATGTCCACTTTACATCCTACACTCCTATCACAACAAGCAGACTGCTGGAGCACATTTGCGTAATTATAAGCCATGTGTGAAAAGGAAGCTTTTTAATAAAACAAACAACTTCAAGATGAGAAAAACATTCTTTTCCTTTTTTTCTCCTCATTTCACGGTTAATAATGTTAGCACTGGCTCAGTACATTGGGGAGGCAGGCCAAGAGGGCTTTGCTGCTTTTTCCCTCTGAATTTGCAACTGTCATTCCTGATCAGGGTGAGATTTGGGGAGAAACAGAAATAGATGTGGCTCACTGGCATGATAAGCTCAGAGACTGACAATATACCTTAGAGAGATGCTGTTTTTTTCCTCTCCTGCACTCATTCTCTGAAAAGAATATTTAGTTTCCCTATTCAGCAGCAGAGCTGTTTAGACTTAAAGCTGCGCTGCCTGGATGCTGAATCCCAGATTAGGCCGCATGCTGATGTTTATCTTGTTGTGTTCGGGAGGTGGATTTCACCACTCTGGATAGACATATCGCACTCTTTCTCACTCCATATCACCAATACATTTTCAGCTTTAGGATCATTGCCTTGGCCGTCCCCCAGTGTTAGTGATAACACAGAGCAATAACAGTGTAAGCTTTAACTATGTTGTTAGTGAGGAAAAATGTGTTAGGTCTTGATCAATATCATACAAATGTTGGAGGAGGGAGAGTTCCCGTTTGTGGATAAAGTGCAACTTTAAAATGAAAGGAAGTGCCTTTGATCATCAAAATAATCCTGTCCTTTCATCTATTGAGCCCAACAGCAAGCCATAACATTCAATTTTCTGGCTTGGTTTCTCTGGTGTCCCAGCTAAACCATTACTGCTGTGAAAATTTTCTCATTTTGCTTCTTCCAAATGAAACTGTACCTGCACTTTTTTACCAAATTGAAAGCTTTTCTTAGTAACATTAAAGGAAAGAAAGCAGATTCTCTACACAGGAAACCTGTAAATCTGCGTTCAACACATTTCAACTGAGATGCTCTAATTCAAGCTTCATCAGGAATGCTTTCAATCCTGACAGATCAACTGAGCTCAAAATTGATCCTCACAGTTCCCAACAAATGCTCTTTAAGTCTGCCAATGACTCCTTTTCAAACAGCAAAAATAAGACAGCTTTCTGAGAAAGCTTAATAGGAATTTAATTTAACTGGAATTAATAGGAATTTAAGAAAAAGCAATGTGCAATTTATGCAATTGCTGTAAACATCTATTTGTGGAAACTTTTAACCAAAGACACTTGTACCAATCATAGCAAACTTACAGGTTGTTTTTTTATCCTTGAGCAGCTTGGCAGCTAAAAGTATATTAAAGTCATGGTTTGCTCTTCAGAAGTTAAAGGGTTCATAAACAAAAGTTAATGGAAAAAAAATTCCTACTTTTCTAAAGGAAAGAGTCTGGGGTAGAACAAAAACAAACCATTCATTCCTCAGTCCAAAACCAGTCTATTTTTCATTTATTGTTTTTGTGATGTCACAAATAAGCTCAATAAATGGTTAAAAGACACAGAGAAAAATAGGACTCCTAACAAATGTGCCAGACCTGGTAGATCACAATCTGATAAACAATACTTACAGCTTTCATCTCTGAGAGAGAGGAAAAAATCAAGCTCCACTCTTACTTCAAATCTGAAAAAATCCACAGGTGTTTCAGTCCATCCTTCCGCTGTGGGAAGAGAACTCAACACTATGGGTATAAAGGATGTGTAGCTGCCAAGAGGCTGTGTCAAAAAGAAAATAGACAAAAAAGGAAGAAAACTTGCAAATCCAACAAAGAAGCTGCTGGTGTTTGGAACAATGGACTGACCACATCAGAGTCCAGAACTCAGCATCATTGAATGTGTTTGGGATTACTTGGATCATGGGAAGCAGAAAATGCAACTGAACTTTGTGTGGAAAAATATCCCTGTGGACGCAAATATCTCGAATTGAAGAAAGAATTTAAGAAAGCATTGAATTTAATATAAAAAATGTATAGAGATTCTGTGTGGTTTTCCTGCTTCTCCTGACACTGAAAAATTAATAAATGAATTCTGACTGGAAATTAAATAAATGAAAGGGTGGTCTCTGACTTTTGCACAGAACTGTATATCTGCCTATTTAGTCTGCAGCAGGTTAGCTCCGCCCAATCACAGTGAAGTTATAAGTGAAGTTGTAAAAAGTGTTTCAGTCTGGAGTGCTTTTTAATGAGGCACAATACAGGGCAGCCAATCAGAAAAGAGGTCATTTCAGTCTCAGTTTCTTTTCTTTCAGTTTAGTTTGTTACTAAAGCAAAAAGAGAGGCTGAAAAATTATCAGGTAAAACGATTTTGGTATATAAAACCACACACATAATTTAAGTTGAAATACAGTGCTAGAAAATTGCATTTTTCTATATATTGCTAATAGCATATGGCCCCTATAAATACATTTCATATCAGCTTCAGTGCAGCATGTATGGCTGCTGGACAGCCATTGTAGACTGTAGCTGGCTATTAATATATATGCAGACAATAATCACAAACTATCAGAGGATTACATTTATAGTCTCGGGTCAATTTGGCGAAACTAATTCGAAGCATGAATTCCATAATTTTCATGCAAATGCATTCATTCATAAAGCATCCATTAATTCACATGCATATGATTGTATCGTAATTATTTTGAGCCTCTGATCCTGCAGAATTAATAAACAGCATGAACAGATGGACAGAAATGAACATAATAAACGAAACTAAAGTTTGGAGGAGTGCTGTATCTTTGCAGCAAAACTATTTAACTATTTTTGTGAAAACCTTTATTTGGCTCTGAAGGAAAATGCTCCAGTTCTGTCAATATCAGCTGCTCTACATGAATCCATTTTTGCCGTGGCTGACTCAAATTGGAGCGCTGCTGTTGTTGCTGAAACCCTGAGCAAAGAGATTGATCATCGACCATCACGGCCATCATCATTCAAAGGAGTGAAAAAAAGAGAGGCGATAAATAAAGATGTGTGCAGATTGCCAACATCGCTGATCCTCTGAGTGAACCACTGGGCACAATTATCCAGCCTGATAGACCCAATTCCATCTCCAACCATCACTGCTGCTTTCACTTCAAAACATGAAAAGTGGCTTCAGCATTTGAAAGCTTTCAAAGTGGTTAATAGAATGTAGAAATCACTACACGCTCTTTTATATGTTCCTATGTGGAAAACACGGCATGTCAATTATTTACAGCATGTCAATTATTTACTCTTTATGGTCCCCCTGCTCAAGGCAAACAAAAAATAGCCACTGCTAGTAATTATATATATTTTAATAACAGTGTAATAGGTGGGATAGGATTGGGCATTTAAAATTATATTACTACATGAATTTACATTTTTATTAAGTGATCAGCTTTTACAATCAATAACAGATAAAGTCTTTGTTGAATGTATTACTAACCTAATAACACATATTCTGAAATAAACTTTAGCCTTAAGAAGAGAAAAGAACATAGTTAAAATATAAAGATTTTTAAAGCATTTTAGCTCAACTTTTATAGTTAAACATGAAAATAGTAAATCAACAAAGCGTCTAGGCAAATTAATTCCACTGCTTGCTTTGAAGACAAAGTCACAGTAGAAAGATATGCTGAAAAACAGTCTACTTTCCTACAATCAAAACAATACAAATTTTATGCCCATACCGGTCAGTTAATTTGAGGCAATATGGTGAAAATTGGTAGGGTGAAATCAAATTAGACCATGACTATGAGATCGACCTGCTTGGCCTTTTTATTCAGATTTCAGGACTAAATCAGACAACCATTAAATACAATGAATATCAATTACTGTTTCATGTACTGCCTCTTTTTGCTGGTGTCAAAGAGAAAATGACATAAGTTTGAACCTTTTTTTGCATATCATGTCTAATATACCAATATCTGTAAAACAGATTTTAATTTAAACTCAGTTAATTCATTATTTCCCAAATATTCAAGCAAAAAGAGAATAAATTTGGATATTTGAACATTTTAAACAACTATAGTTCAATATGCTTGATTTCATTCATGAAACAGAACATGACTCTGACAGTTGGTGAGAGATTTAAACCCAGCACTGCGAGACATTGTGTTACACCTGACAGAAGTCACCAAAACAGAAAAATGTGTCAATATTTATTTAATAAGCATTATTTAATAAGTGTTCAGCATCTATAAGAGTAGGTGATAGATTTAATACAAAATGCTTTTTATACATATTTAACAGGGAGTACACTCTAACAGTCCAGTTCCTTTTATACAACCTTCAAAGAAGCAATTGAATGAGTTCAGCATTGCTGTGTAGGATCTCATTTGGCCTCCATGTCTTTGCCTCCATTGCTGAGTAGACAGGTAGTATTTTCTGACTGTATATATTTTCTGACCCATTCAGTAGCCAGAGTCTTGCCTCGTAATTTCTTCCTTCGCAGCTATAGAGGAAAACATTCCATCTGTGTTGGGTCAGGTAGAGTTTTAATGAGGCTGGCTGGCACCTCTGTGGATTTTACAAATTAAAAAGTGAGGCCTGAAACTGTTTACAAGCTCTCCAGGAGCTGAAATGCTGCAGAGTCTAACTGCCACAAAGCTCACAACAGCTGCTGCATGTAATTCAGACAGTCTAACCATTAGACATGACTTAGTTCCAGCTAAACAAGCCCAAAACTGATCTGCATGAGCTCCCTAACTTTTAATTCAGTCACGTCTTGCTTCTCTTCAGAGCCCTGGTGCAAATCATTTGTGAAAGAGTCTGGAGTTCGCACCTGACCAGAGTCCACTGGTACCAATTAGATTTCACATATCTGAGAACTACAACTGAATTCCTGTTAGTTTATTTCTTTTTGGTCCTGTTTGTACTGTGTAGATGATGCAGCCTGGCTGAACATGCCAGTAAGCAGAAAAAAAGACTCTCAGCATTTGCATTTTTCCACTACACAAATAACTTTTGCACCAGAAAACTGGAACTTTGGCCATCTGACCAGTACCAAAGGTTCTGGTTTTATAGTTTTTGGTACCTTTTCAAGTATCAACAGGACCTAATAGTACTCAAAGGTGTCCTTGTTTGTGTTTGGTAATACTAGCCACTGAAGCTAACAACAATTTAGCAAATTCTTTACTCTTCCAGGTGCAGGTAAGCAATACAACTAGACCAGTGAGTGCCCCAGCATGTTAACTAGAATGGTGTGTTGATGTGCCAATCACTGTTTTTGAAATTATTATAAAGACTTCGCTAAGATGTCATAAGCTAACTCTAACACTATTAGCATTTATGCTAGCCTCAACAGAACAAGTGTTTCTGCTCATGTTTTCACACTCAATAGAGAAAACTAGAAGCTTTTGATTCGTTTGATTCTACACATGATTCTGAGTAAATGTAGACATTTATGTGAGTGTGAATGCAGAAAGCACACTATATTATTTAATGTCAGCACATTGAAGCTAAAGTACATAAGTTAGACAATGCGAGGGTCATCCCTATGTTTCCAGGGTCCTAGGATCTCTGGGCCCTTTATTTGTTCATTGAAATGTCTAGGAAACAGTCCTATGTTCCCCAGGCCTGTGTTCCTTTAGGAAACTGTCCTATATTCCCAGCTTTCTTTCCTCTCATTTAAATTTTACAGGAAACAATTTCTATGTTCCCATGGCCTCATGTTTGAGCACCTCAATTATGTTCCCTCAAGTTCTTCAGGAGTAGAACCTACCAAGATATCATTGTGGTCTGATGCAACATTCATTTTGTTTATTACTCAATATTTCAAATCTGATATTTGATTTGCTACTTTTAAACAGGGTTTAAAGTAGTAGACCATTCAATCTGTTACACATTAATGGTGATGTAAGTTTCTAGTCATCAAAGGGCTGCACGACTAGCAACAACAAAAATTGGAGAGCAATGCTCCACGTTTAACAAGACAAAGCAATTAATCACAAAATATATATGTATTCACTCTGATTCTCGACAAATAGTTCGGATTTCAAAGTTTGCTTAGCTAGTTAATACATTCTCTGACTCTAGTCTAGCCATGGGCAAATGCAATCATGCTAAAAAAAAATCTGCTTCTCCTTGTTCCCTGTATGATGTTTGGTAACCCCAGGACCATAACATGACCTTAGGAACCTTAATGTTTCCTTAATGTATCATATCGGGTTTGGAGCTTAGGGAACATGAGACCCTGGCAATACAGGAATGCCCCCCTAATGTGTCCATTCACACTCTCAAGAGAAAAACCTGAAGCTTTGCTTGACTCTACACAGTCTGTGAATCTGTGAACATGTAAACATTTGTGTGAGTGTGTGTGCAGAACAGCTCAATATTGTTTCATATCAGCCAATAAGTTAGGCTAAATAGCAAGGAAGCTAGCTAATTAGCCAAATTAGATGTTTTAGAGTGGCATTAAATACCAAAAAGACAATAAAATCAGGAATCAATTCTTGTTTACGAATGTGCAGTAATGAAACACCTATATATCTACATCAAACCTGTATATCTTTGTGAAGCACTACATCAGGAATGGTTTTTAATTTTTAAATGGATATTAACACATTTAATAACTAATTTTCCCAGCTCTGAGAGTACTTGATTTTTACTCTGAGAAAACACTCTTGGCACAAAATATGTTTTGGAAAAGTTAAAGAAAATATAGTTTTTCTTTCTTTGACACATTTGTGACAAATGGGAATACAAACTTTGCATCAATTAATTAAATAGGCCCAGTTATGTGCTACACTGTAAAAAGTGCTTTGCCAGATATACTTAAAAAAATGTACTTCATGTGGCATCAAGCAATTGAACTAGTTTTGTTCAACTCAAAAAATTACTTTGATTGAAAGAATCGTTCATTCGAAGTGTTTATTTAGGTTGAATAAAACTAGTTCATTTACTTTTTTAAGCAGATCTGATGAACCACTTTTTTTTTTGTTACCTTTAAAGTAAAGTGGACACCACTCTCAGAGAGTACAAAACAGCAATCACTAAAACTGCTATTAGTGGAAAAAACAGTACTGAAAGGACACAGAGGAAACAGTCATGCTGCTAACTTGAGACAGCAGTGGCAGATCCTGATCAAGTTCCGTCTCCTGTGGATATCTACAAACGAAAGAAGTTCTACTTTAAGGCGAGTAGCGAAAAAAGCGAAAGAGTCTGAGAGAAGCCCACTGCTGCAGTAGTTTCAAATGAGAGAATGAATATGAACTGCTCACTCGCGAAATAGTCTCCTGCAGAGCCCATTTCTCCCCACGCAACCAGAACAAACTCAGTGGTGCGGCTCAGCTTGTTTACAGTACACCCATGTGAAATAAACGTAACCTGAGGCTGCACTGTGGAAGCTGTCCTGCAGCAGGTGAAGCACAGGATTGAGAGTAAGGTCCATGTCACTGAACACACAGACGTGATGTGAGTAAGAGCGGTCACAGCATCAGCCACTGTAACACAAAAGTCACTAGACCAAGAAATGGCACTGTGTATCTCTACACTTATATGGATCAGAGAGAGGAAATTCAGACCCTGGAAGAGGGTCTACAGTGATATTAAGTGAATAAATCATGTATTCTTATTGATTATGAATGGATTTCAATCAGCAAGCATGCATGCCATGCTTCCCTTCTAAAAAAGAAAGTTTCCTAAATGTTTCTTAACTCTGACATGGATTTGGTTTAGAACAAGGCTGCCTAAAGCGTGACGTGGAGGCCAAAAAAGACGTTTTTATTTGGCCCGCAAGAAGGTCACCCTAACCCCACTCCTTCACCTATAGCAAACCCAAATTTGTATTTTAGTTACCAAAAATATTTCAATAACAAAATATTATTATTTTTTTTTTTTTACGAATTGGATTTGAAACCTACCTATGTTCTTTATTTGTAAACTATTTGGTCTTTTTGGCCCTCAGCCCACCACAAACATTGTATTTGGACCCTTAGGACAAAAAGTTTGGGTATTCTTGGTATAGAACCTTTAAATTAAGTTGAGGCTCTTTAAAGCTGCACAATGAAAGATTTTTTGTTAAAATTGGAAGAAGTATAATTACTGAGTTAGAAAAAAAACACACGTTAAAACATGGTGTACGTGCGCTGCTGTGAGTCACCATGTAAAGCCTGAAATAATTATTTAAAATCAGAGGTGTCGGGTCAGATTTCGCGGGAGTTTTTCAGAACCACGTCGTGCATCTTTACATATTAACATCACAAACACTCAAAGGCTCAAAAAGAAGATCTGGCTCAATGTTTAGGTCCTAAATGTAACATCAGGATTATACTGAAGATCTATATGAAGATATGATAACAATAACAGGTAATTCACTTATGTCCTCAATGGCACATCCTTAACCTTTAAGTGCGATTACAATCGTCAGCTTCATCCGCTCGGGGTAACATTCAGAAATCAACGTTATGAAATGTTCTTCAGCATGTTGCATGCAATTACATACTTCCACCAGAGGTGTTTCTCCAAAAACACCAAAACTCACAAAGTGTACCTTTAGATTTAAAAAGATTCTTTACACTATATATTGAGAGTTTCTTTAGGGAACCAAAGTGGTTCTATGGCATCCCTCCACTAAACCCTTCTTGCACATTTATTTTTAGGACTGTCTGCTGCTTCAGTTGTTTTAAAAAATACCTCTGACCATGCAAAGCATGTACTGATACTCCCAAAACCCTCAAAATAATACTACTTATTTCTTATGATCTTTAGGAATAGCGTGGTGAAAACAGACATGTATGTGCTGGACTATCAACAGACTTGCAAACTCTAAAAAATAAAGGTGTCAAAAAGGGTTCTTTGGAGAAATGCCATAGAAGAATCACCTAAAGAACCTTTTAATGGATGGTTCTATGATTTCTGGTTCTATTTTTGTGTGTTTGTGAAGATTCTAAAGAACCTTCACAAAATATAAAGGTTTTACCTAGAGCTTTACATCCATGGAAAACCCATTTAAAATCATTTAGTTTTCAGAGTGTAGCAGAACAAAAATGGCTAAACATGACACACCTGCTAATTATTCATTTTTGCCGAGCATGGATAGCTGACCCAGGGAGATGGGGTCATGTTGGCTACCCCTCAATAAAATCTATCCAACTGTTTGCCAAGAAGAGCAAATGAGAAGGCTGGGTCTGTAGGACACACTTCTACTTCATATGAAGTGTTTGTATACAGTGCCTGCCTTTTTCTGCCTTAGCCACCAAAGCCATTCCCTGAATAACAGTGACACAAAAACAGACATTGATTGACTACATAACACCACAAAGAAAGTAAGACAGGTGGCTTTGTGGGAGGAAATCATCTGCATTCAGTAAAAAATGTATTTTCCCAATCAAAGGCAATCATTTTTGGCTTGTAATAAAAAGTACTTGTCAGTGAGGTCTACAGTTCAGATTATTACTGTTTTTATTTTTGTTATTTTGTTATTTTGCTGTTACTACCTGATATCCATGTAAACGGACTGAGATACATATTTTAACTCCTTATAGATTTTTCAGTTACTACTATAAATTGTTTGCCAACTATTATGATATATGAATATCTAAGTTATGTAGTTATTAGCATAAAGAACTGAAGTGGATCCACATACAGATCTGTAAGTTTAAAATGATTTTTTGTTCTCCTGTAAAGTTACCATTTTAGAGATATGAGGTTTTGTTCTGATAGTGACGATGTTAAAGGTTTCATCTTTAATCAACACTCTTAAAAATAAAGGTACCAAAAAAAACAACATACACTATGACATACACCAAATAGGGTTCTTCTATTGTTACAAACATCATCATAACAATAGCAGCACCCTTTTTGGTGCTTTATAGAACCGTTTTCAAAAAGGTTCTATAAAGAACCATATATTCACATTCTACATCAAGCTGAAAAACTGTTTCTTTATGCAAAGAACCATTTAGGCATGAGGTGGTTCTATGCAGAACCATTCCCTTTACGAAAAATCCCCTTTGAAGAACCACGCTTTTTAAGAGTGTACAAGAAGGACTTTTAGTTCCCTAAAACCTCTTTAGAGAACCGTTTTTGTAAACAAGATGTGTGAGTGTGATGAACCATTTCAGGTTTAAAGAACCTCCACATCAGGTAAAGGTTCTAGGAAGAACCCTTAAATTGGTACAATCTTAACATGGGAACCTCTAATAGTTTGTTCACATTCACATCTCTTTTCCATACATGGTTCTCTGTGGCATCACTCAAAGGACCCTCTGTGGCACCTTTATTTTTAAGACTGAAGGTTCTTCTTCAGGGCTCTCACTGCTTCACCTGATGAATTGTATTTCTCATCTTCTTTGTCTCCACAGTTGCATTTTCTCTGAAGTGTCTCTGGTATGAGCTGTGATGTCGGATTTGACTTGAATAATAAAGATTCCAGGCAGATCTTTTTTCACTCTCACTGATCTTCATATAATTGCTTCTCTCTAAAATTGCACGAATGTGTTATGTAGATCACACCATCTGCACAACAAAGTCTGCGTTACTTGAACCTGCCACAGTTTGGCTGTGTTTGTAAAAGTGGGCAGGACATTAGATGTTGACTAAGTGAATCTCTCTGGTCTGAGAAAAGCAAGGACCTATGTTCTGAATCTTAATGACACAGCACTGATCATACTGAATTTAAGTTGGTATCAAAGGCTTATTTCTAATGCAGGTGCTTCTCTGCAGCGAGGGTAATTATCCCCATTATTCAAATGACGCAAAGGCGGTCGAGCAGCCCTTTCATATTTCATGGCCTTTTTGTTTTCCAGCCGTCTGTAGCCCAAGTGCACGGCTCTCCCAATGCCACACAAAGGCCCGATTCTGTTTTCCTTCTCTCACTGCTTTTTTTTTTCCAGAGCGGCCCTAAGGCCTCTGTTTTGCAAACAGATTCACAGCTATCAGCATCCCTGCTGATTAATTAGGACTTCATTTGTCACAGCAAGTCAGCTTCAGAGTGCTTGCATCTTACATTGACTTCGCATTAAATCAGCACCGCTTATGAATTCTCCCTTTGTTCTCTACTTTTCACATTGAATGTACTTTGCAAAAGAGGTTGCTTTTAGAAGCCAGGTGAATGGAAACTCTTTGGATTTGGCACCTGTGGATACAGCAACTAACTGAAGACCAACAATAAACTATTTTGCTTGTAAAGCAGTTATGCAATTTTACTTTGACTTTGTATTTAGTTGACTTCATCTCTAAGACAAATCAAATTACACTCAGGAAAAAAACTGCACCTTTCAGGGTGCAAATGCTGTCAGTGGGGTGGTGCCTTCAAAGTACCTGTAGTTGGGGAACATAACTGTAACATGTTCAGTTGCAGTTATGCTTTTTAAGTTTTGACTCCAGGCTCTTTAATGTTATTAATCCACTCATAGAAGAGGTCATATATGTGTGTTTCCCCTGTACACTGTCAGAAAATAATAATAATTGCAAGATATTATATTTACAGCTATATTTACATATACATTGACTCCATACACTCTACCTTTACTTCAGGTTTTTAATTTTTCTATTTTAAAACATTAGGTAATGAAACTGTACAAGCACACCTCTTTCCCCTGATAATGTTTATGTAGTGGGCCTTTAAAACGTACTAAATATACATAATTGGACTTTATGGACCATGTTGTACCTTTGAGGGTACATTTACATTGTATTTCAATAAGCAAAAATGTACCTATACAATAACCTTTTTTCTGACAGTGTATATTCCATGTCCACCGAAGCGATTTTGCAGAAGTAATGAATGTTGACTATAGAGTATCAGGCAAGCTCAGCGTTCATGTATGTCAATAGGACTTTCCATGTTAGTTGATTGGCTTCTATTATGGGAACTCAAACAAGATCAAGGCGCCTCATACATACCATTAGAGCATCTAATCTTCTGAACTGGGAGGGAGACTGAAAGCCAATCTCCATGTTAATTACCAAAGCTGGAACACGTTGGAGTGCAGGTGACTTGTACAGTGACCAGCTTCATGGTCAGAATTGGCTGTAATCGTGCACATCACAGCTGCATTGGCTCCAGCCTGGCCTTGGCCAAGTGTTTCTAAAAACCCTTCAAATAAATTCTATCAAAACGTTATTAAAACAAGTGTCGGAGGAAATGAGTGATGGCATATTTTTGGAAACCAGCAAGTTCATCTGAAGTGAAATCAAATTCTAATTCTAAAGCATATTAGAGTGAAATATCAAATCATTCTGACTCCATACTCTCACACACAGGCTTCACTTACACAACTCAGCAAGCAGCAGTCAGGCATTGTAACACAGTGCCCCCTGTTGACCATTTGTAGAAAAACAGATTGCCTGCTCATAGATGAACTCTCACCTCTTTAATGTGAAGACATGCGAAAGTCAGGTCTCTTCCTCTCTATAGCTCCGGGCTCCTCAGATCAGGTCCTGAAGGGCCGGTGACCACCACAGTTTGGTGATTTTCCTGCCTATTTAACTCGTCATACATAACTTTTTGCAGAGTGACAGGCCATGACCTCTTGATGGACGAAGTTGAGGAGCCCCGGCGCATAACAGACTAGGCCTACAGGTCGGCTGGATAGTGTATTAGGACTCGAATAAACATGTTAATGAGGATGCAAAACAGAACTTTATTTCTCTCTATTGAACATATGTTTTTGTTTTGTTTTTTTTTATCTTTTGTTCTTTAACCCATCCATGTAAAATGACAAGATGCCATATAACATGTTCTGTAACTCAGTTTCCCATAATTATGTAGTTATACATTGAATAAACATCTAGCAGAACCTTTTTTTTCATAATTTTATTCATAATCAAATCTGGATTTTCCATTGTTTGATTGCAACAAGTCGCTCAACAAATGTAAGATTTAAATTAAGTGATTATCTCACTTTTTAGCCATATGGTTTGATCAATTTGCAAATGTTTTTCAGATTTGTGCTCAGAATATATGGACCAAAGGATATGGATATTAATGGGTTAATTAGGCAAGATCTATTGTTTTGTTTTTCACACACTATAATAACACCTATTCACATCTGTTAATTTCTCCTGATCTAATACTAAAATGGATTAGTGAAAGGCTGTAAATAGCCTAGCAAATGATTTTAGCTGTAATTGTCCAGCTGGATATTAGGCTGCAGCACTGTGGGGTCATTGTTTTTATTAGCCTTATTAATGCTCAGCGTAAACGTGGCTACATTTTAAATGGCCTTTAAGCACCTTGGCGAACCGTTTATGTGGGAACACGGCAGTGTAGCCCACCAGGGTGCCAAGAACGAGATAGTAGCAACTCCACAGCAGCCTAAGTGAGGAGGGTGATTCTTAACGACGTAATTGTCACAAATCTTTCTATATTTAATTTCTTCTCTCGTCGTTTAATAAGGTGAAAAGTGAAAGTAACAAAACTGACTTCCTCTATTTTTATGCAGAAGTTGCAATGTTTTTACTGCCATTAATCAAAGCAGCGCTTATGAGTTCATCTGCTCCACTGATGTCATTGTTCGCGAGAGCAGTATGAAAAGGCAGGCCGCGCGCGCACTTAAGCTACATGGATTGATGTTTTCACACCTTTCGTCACACTAAAGGCGGCTCGGTTTCGGTACCCCAACGACCCTCGTGTGAGCCCTCCAGCCTCCCTCTGAGCCCCTCAAAGGCCCTGAAGATGGCACCGACCATCAAAAGGACCCTCGTTTCTATAAGTAGTCTCGGTTTGGTCTCAGAGGGACCAAAAAAGCATCGCTCATTCTCCAAGAGGACAGCTTAGGAGAAACACCACGCAGCTCCTCTATTCTCCGTTCTCATCTCTCTCTATTGGATATGATCTCTACCACGATGCGGCCGATCTGCGGGATGCTGGTGGTGCTCTTGTTGGCAGGGGTCCGCTCGGATAGACCCCCGCTGGGGGAGCCCCGCTCCTCCTACCCGCCCTACATGATGCAGCTGTACCGCAGCGCGCTGTCTGAGGGCCGCCGGGCGGGCAGCTCTCCGGACAGCAGCCGCGGAAAGGAGGCTCTGCATCACGCCGACTCAGTGCTCAGCCTGCTGGCCAAGAGTGAGTAGACTTCATCAAATTATGGTTTTATTATGAGTTAGCTGTTACATTAATATGAGCTTTGTGTAGTCACGATTTTGAAAAAGGAATTAGAAGTTTAATGTTTAGTTTATTTAACATTCTTATATTTAAGACAAATTTTATCATATTCTAACTACATTTTATTATAACTATTTTATTGTTTATTTGATAAATAAAACAAAATATTATGATATTCTTACTTTTTTTAGCTTTTATTATGTAATTTTTATTGATCTGTTTTCCTATTTTTGGAATTTATTATACTTTATTTTTTTGCCTATTTCTTTTTAATTTTATCATGTCATTTTTATTTTCCGTTTTATTCAGAATTATTTCAATTTTTAAAGTTTCAAAAAACAGTAGTTTTAACGTTTTTAAGCTGTTAATATTTCATATTTTACATTTTTTATCGTAATATTTAGTATTATTTTGAAAGTTTGTTTGTTTATTTATTTATTCATTTATTTGAGTTTTCCTCAGCGCCAGGATTTAAGAAAAAAAATTAGTCTGATTCCGTAGCAGATTAGCTGTCTTCAATTTGCCGGAGTGATTTATTAGTCTTGTGTATTAGCTTAGCTTCAAGACGTCTGCTTTCAAAGCAGCGAGGCTACGTAGGAATACACAATCTGATACTACAGGCCTTGAGCTTTATTAAGTGCTTGACTGCCAAAGTGTGAAAAGTGTCTTTTGGGATCGTTAAGCGCCGAACATTCATTACGCAATTAAATATTTCGCACGTCTGAGGTTGCATTAAGAAATACGTCGATGGTGTGCTGATGCTATCTGTCTCTGTGTGATTTTCCTTAGGTTGCCACCAGGTGGGTGACAAGTGGGCCATCACTTTTGACATGTCCTCCGTCTCAGCCACCGACAACGTCCAGCGGTCAGAGCTTCGCGTTCGCCTTCCAGAGTTTTCCACCTCGGATAACACTGTGGTGGACATCTACCACGCTCCTAAAGGCCACTGTGGTCAGGACCCCTGTGCTGAAGAGCGTCTTCACCTGGGCAGCCTCAGAGCCACACTGAGCAAGTCTTCCTCGCACTCTTCTTGGAGGGTCCTCAACATGACTCAGCTCCTGAAGTACTGGCTGCATCAGGGTGGGCAACTGCCGACCCAGGAACCAAGCCAGGAGGAACTGAGAAAAGGAGCAAGCCAGGAGCTTAAGACTGTCCAGCATCCAACAGCCAACAGCGTCATGATGGTGGTCTACTCCAAGCAGGCGCAGAGAAAAGCATCTACTCTCATCCGCACAGCTGAGCACTCCAAGTATGTGGCTTTTGATCGCACCAGCAGTGGTCATGGGTCTGTAGCCCGGAGGCACAAGCGGAACCACAGGGTTCATAAGAAAGTGCGTGAGGCAGCGGGGGCGGGCGTGCATATTGGAGCCCCCCAAGCAGAGGGCGAAAAGAAGCCTCTGTGCAGAAAGGTGGACATGTGGGTGGACTTCGATCAGATTGGCTGGAGCGAATGGATCATCTATCCGAAGAGATACAATGCCTATCGCTGTGAGGGTAGCTGCCCTACACCAGTGGACGAGTCCCTTACCCCAACAAACCATGCATACATGCAGGTAAGGATGGTCAAACTAAATATAAATTCACAGTAATTGTTATCATGTGTGACTTACTAAATTCCCAGATGAGACGTTAACATTTCTTTTTCTCTCTTTATTACAGAGTCTTCTGAAGCTGCATCACCCGGACCGCGTCCCATGCCCATCCTGTGTGCCTACGCGCCTGGCTCCTCTCTCTATGCTGTACTATGAGAATGGGAAGATGGTGATGAGACATCATGAAGGCATGGTGGCAGAGGCATGTGGCTGCCACTGATCTCCAAACACTGAGCAACTTCAGCACTTAAGAACATCTCTACTCATGCCTGCCCCACAAAGCTAGAGACTTCAGCACTATTAAAGCAAAGAGACTTCTAGTTCTAAATGCAGATCATTTACAGACGTATTTCTGCATCATAATTTATTAAATATAGCCCTTTCATACACTGATTATACTTGCATTATTGCAGTGCTTGCATAACTTCATGTCAAGAGTGCCTTTTCACTTGAAATCAATCGGCAGCTACATTTTTTCCCCCCGTGCCTTACTTTTAATGTTTATAAGATGTATATTTGTACATAGAAAATTGTGAATTGCAAAATGTATTGAAATATTTATGCATATCTAGTAAATCTTGACTCTTATTCAAACCTTTCTATTGCATTGTGAAAGTCATTATCATATGCACCAAATCAAAGTCAACAGATGAAATGAATTCAAATGTTTTTTTAATTGCTCATTTGCAGCATTTTTCATATGTTTGAATGTCTCTTAAGGAACAATAGAGCACAATATATTCCTCTTTAACTGAAGAGAACTACACTGCATAAACAAAATAAAAAAGGCATTTACATTCAGTTGAATGACACTTTAGGTGAAAATACTTTTCAAAAGAAACTGAAATTTCTTCGATTTTTATCATTACAAAAGGTAACGCTGCCAAGAGAAAAGAGTGGTCAAATTATCCTTTGTTATCTTATGCTAAATCTTTCAGATGTGGTAAGAAGGTTCTGGGTGGCACATGACATAAAAAGGTTATTTCAAACAAACCACTGGTCCCCCCAGTGGTCACTCAGAAAATTACACAAGCTGTGTCAAAATTCACTTGGCCTACAAGATGAGCAGAATCTTAAACAGAGACATAACTAGACAGGACCACCTGCAGCAGTGGGCTTGGGTGGCAGTACCTGACAACCCTAGTGACTCTTTTAGGCACAGCAGTGTGAGATGACCTTCAGACTCAAAGGTAATGGCTTGTGCGTGTCTTAAATGACAGCATCATTACAGAAAAAAGGAAAAAGAAAAAAAAAAAACAGCAGATAATTGAAGAGTGTAGATGATGTGGATGGAGTAATCTTCTATTTCACTCATCTTTTTAGGACACAGTCATCATCACAGTAATATACGTCTTAGCCATCACCTCCTTTGTGTAATGGACTCTCCTTGTGGCTAGATGTCCATTTCAAACTGGGCGTCCTCCCCTGGACAAAACAGAAACCCACAACATAGCATTAATAACACACAAGGCAATATAAGCAGAGCTGGTCAATTTGCAGCTAACCAGCTGTCACATGCATAATTTCTCACAGGGCCAGCCACGTAATGCTTCTATTTTTGTGTTTCTGCCAAGAGATTTCATTGCTACACTGCACAACAGCTAGCCTGTGTCAATATCACAATATCACAGGATCTCATAAAAATCAATAACCACTTTGACTAGACTGTTTGTAATCACTTCAGATTTATAAGGAACATACATGACACTTTTTTTCTAGTGCATAAAGTGCAAATCACATGGAAAACAGTCACAACACATTTTTACTATTTTATGCCTTAGAATTAAAACAGCCTATTTTGTTACTGTGCTTTTAAGACTGATCTACACTGATGACCTCCAAATTGAGTGGCCCCTTACTGTGCCTCATTCAAAAAGCAGTCCACGAATGGGCAGGGCTAAACTGCTGTAGGATTCACAAGGAGATATATGCATAAAAGCAATGAATACTGTGATATCACAAAAACAAAGAATTCAACACAGGTTGTTTTTGCTGCTTGATTTCTATGAACAGATTGGTCAGCGATTATTACTTTTAAATCTTTAACAATGTTTAGCCTTATTTCATAAAAGAGAGGAATTTTGTTTTCCTTGATATGGGCACTTATATTTGTGAATCTCTGACTGGCATAAATGGTATTAGTGATATTAATTATATATAGTATCTGTAACAATTCCAGCATTTGAAGAAAAGAATCAAAAGTTTGCAGTGTATGTGAAATGTGGCATTACTGTACTATTATTATATTACCTGCACCCTTGTCCACAGGAGGACTGACGTTGTTGACAGGCTCTTGGGCATGTGCCTTTTCATTATTGACTGTAGCTGCTGGAGGGCTGGTCACCCCTGGAATGTCAGGGAGGCAGCAGGGGGGAGTGCGAGCCAATGGGGAGCTGCGACAGTCCAGCAGGAATTTTCGGTCATAGATGATTCGGGTGCCTACAGAAGTGAGTCATGAGGTGTTAGTTACACTGATCTGAAACTAGTTTTGCTGTTTTCTTTGCAATAGCTGAAACTAGGACACAGTAGCCAGTCTCAGACGAAAGGTAAAAGGGCTTGTCTACCTAGAACAGGGCTAGTCTACCCAGAGTCACAGAGGTCAGCTGGTGCATGTAGGGTGTGTCATTGTCACCAGGAAAAGTGCTTCTCTGCATGCCTCAACCTGCCCTGACAATGTGGTAAGGTAAAGCGTACCCATATCATATTCAGTTTTAGGGCTGAAAGAATAATTGTTTTTGTATCAGAATCACACAAAAAAAAAAAGAGTACAGTAATTTAAATCACAAAAGCTACAATTTTAATTATAACCCTCAACAACAATGCTGTCCTGAGTTTTAAATGAGGAAATTTTATCGAACAACATATAGCTCATAAGCAGCCTGTAGATGAGTTAGACCAATCAATCTGCCACAACTACAACAAGAAAACGTGCATGTACTTTTGTTTTCTTGGTCAAAACAGGCCTGGAACGAAATTTGACAGAAAATAATCGCAATTTAAATCTCAGTCACAATATTGCTCAATTAAAAAAACAGATTAGCAATTAGATATTTCCCCTATATCATTCAGCCCTATTTAGTTTTTACTTTTTGAATGCAAAATATGTTAAATATGTTATACAATATGACAATCATAAGTTTGGCAATATTTTGACAGGCACTGAAGATATTTTGAGAAAGCAAATAAGAAAAAAAACAAGGCCAGGCTGCATTAGAGTGGACAGTGGGAACACGGTATCAGTCCTGCTGTTATCAGCCTTTTGAGTTCTGGGTCAACCTTCACACACACACACACACACACACACACACACACACACACACACACACACACACTCACATATGCACACACAAAGTATTTTCCCTTAGGTTCTAATAAAAAGACACTACGTATAATCCAACTCCACTACAGAAAATGAGTTATTGGCTAAAGAAATAGACACGTAAAGAAAGAAATAAATTAAGTGATATGTTAGACATCTTAAGTGCCAGTTCCTGAAGCAAAATATAAATAAATACACTAACTTTCAAGGCCAAGTTGCCAGCTTTCATACACACAGCGTCTTGTGAACAGAACGCATTCAGTACAAACGTAAGCTTTGTCTCAGTATTCTAACACAAGGACTACAGAAAAAAAACTTCAAATTACTTTATTTTAAAGTCACATACACCTTTGACGCCACTAAACAATCCAATGTTTACAATTTGCAAGCCATTACTTGACTGTTGCATCACTGTACTAAAGGGCTCATAAAGTACTGAAAGTTCTGCTACTATGACTGTTTACAACATAACGCAGTAGTGCCATAGAACATTCATCTTGTAAAACGGTGAGGTGGACAAACACAGCCCATACATTTATACTTATGTGGGTATGAAACGGCCAAACAGACATAACCGAAATACAGATGGCTTTCTGTGAGGGAGAAAAGAAGAAGTGAGTGGCTGTAAAATTGAGGAAATCCATAAGAAGTCACATGCCAGCAACAGTCATCTTTCATACAGCTCTTGGCTACTGACATACTTTTTCCAAAACCCATCATTAAGCTATAGTTCTATCTTAAACTGTGCATATCAGAAGCCATAGGCTCTGACTGGCAAGAGACACTGCATGTCACTAAAATAGTGTATTTGTCATTGAGATGATGAGCATTGTTTTTGTATGTGTGGCTGGAAGGGCTGTTGGAACATCTTCCCGTTACTTGGAGTACTGGGGAGCTGCTGCCACTGAGCTCTTCGGTGAAAACAAATACATTCCAAACCACTGAATACAGACTTTTTACATATTATATACATATATATACACATATACATACACACATTTTATATATATATATATATATATATATACACACATATACACATACATACACACACATATATATATATATATATATATATATATATATATATATATATATATATATATAACATATATATATATATATATATACACACACACACACACACACACACACACACACACTATATACACATTGTAAAAAACTTAGAATTAAAACATCATATTACAGGGGAAGCCCACAGACTTTTCAGTATTTCTCCATAATTAAATCGTTAAGATGTAAACCGTGTCATTCAGAGTGATTTGAGGTGGAATGTGCCATTCTAGGGAAAGATACCGAATCAGAATTGCTCACAGTGGTGGTGATAGGAACCAGACGTCTGAAATGTTTAATGTCTCTTAAATAATAATAAAATGGCTACATTTGCGTTCTAGACATTGTAATCCTTGGTACTGGCTCACTACCATTGTAAATAAATCTGAGCTGGTATATTTCTCTAAAATGAACCATTTCACATCAAACCAGTTAGACTTTGTTTACACCTCAACCATTAAATTACGTCCAAGTTAGAAAAACCGATGGATTTCCACCTTAAGGTAAGTCACGTTTTCAAGCACTCCTGCTGCATCGAGAAATACACTGAATCACAGACGAACAAAGAGAGAATCACAAACAACATATACGAACAGACAGGATGACAGCAGCATAGAGAAAGAAAAGCAGCAGTAATCCCCAGCCTACACAAAGCCGATGCTACAGCAGAGTCCACGAGGTCGTCTAGACAAGAGATGAACTGCAACTGCAAGAAAAAAACTGCAAGCTATCCCACAATAATAAACGAGGCTGAAGTTGGCTTCCAGATTGCCAGCTTCTTGTTCGAATTTTCCCGTGCCACCTTAAATGGTGCAGCAGCTAAATTCTGGAGCCTGAGGCCAGAATGTAACTACCGCACCATTTAAGGTGGAACGGGAAAATTCGAACAAGAAGCTGGCGAATAAAAAGCCGACTTCAACTTCGCCAATAGGGAACGATTCAGCTCCAAAACCACGAGCTTTACCTCCGGGGGTCGTGCTGAACAAGGTCCCTCCGGGCGTTGTAGAGTAATCGTGGGGCAAATGGGCCGCATCGTTGACTGTCACCCTTCTGGTGGCCGGGATTGCCCGACTGGTGCTCTTCTGACTGCTTACGGACATTCTGCAACTATTTGCAACAAGCTGCCGTTGTTGTCGAACCGTGTGTCTGCACCCTAAACCAAATAAACCAAAGGGAAACAACAGAACTCAGCAGGCTAGCCATGTTGCTAACTCGCCACGAGAAAACGTGTCAGGAAAAGCAGCATGTTAGTTAGCAACAGCACACTTAGCAAGCTGGTCTCGGTATTAACGGTTTACCTTCTCCGTTTTTTTGCACGCGATGACAACATACAAATATAAATAGTACTAAATATGTGAGCTTTTATAACACTTCATTCAGACTAGCAAACTAGCTAAAATGCTAGACTGCCCTACAAGCACGTTTTCTCACATTCACTCACTCACTCACTCACTCTCACACACACACACACACCACACACTCAACAAAACATCAGCAGCAAAGAGGTATTGAAAACGCACACCGCGACACAATGTCACCCCCTCTGGCGGGGTAGGGAATTGCAAGTGCACGATGGGATTTGTAGTTTTTCATGTGTTCACGCGTTGCAGGTCTCTTTTCCTCCGTTTTCTCAAGGTCAAATAGGTTCGCTGTTTCATTGTTTTACGGAGTGTAACAACTCCTTCAAAACGTTCGCCCAGGTAAATAAAATAGTGATGATAAAACAGTAATGAAATAGCCACATGTGTTATTCCATAAATGGGGTGCCATTGAGCTCTTGGAATTCTTAACACTTAAATTTTCTTTGTTTTTTTTTCTTTCTTTCGTTATTTATTTAAACACATTTTCAAGAATGAATTTAAGAAAACATGCATTCCACCCTTCAAAAATGTATTGGGAAGGAATGTCTCATTTTTAGTAGGCGTCTTTGCTGACGATGGCTTAAACCAGTAACTACGTTAAAGGAAGGGGGTTCGCTTGTTTTAGCACAGAACTAGCAAATACACAAAATGTGGTTAACTTGCATCCATGCTAATGGCTTAAGAGCACTGAGGACATTCTAATAATTTACTTAAACGTGCAACCCCATTTCCAAAAAAGTTTGGATGCTGTGCAAAATGTAAATAAAAACAAAATGGAATGATATGCAAATGATTGAATCCCTATATTTCATTGAAAATAGTATAAAGACAACACATCAAATGTTGAAACTGAGAAATTGTATTGTTTTTTTGAAAAATATAGGCCATTTTGCATTTTATACCAACAACATGTTCCAAAAAAGTTGGGATGGGGGCAACAAAAGGCTGGTAAAGTTGTGTAATGCTAAAAAAACAACTGGTGGTTAATTGGCAACAGGTCAGTAATATGACGTCTTTCAGAAGTAAAGATGAAGTCGTTCACCACTTTATGAAAGACTGCACGAGCAAATAGTGCAACAACTCAAGAATAATGTTCCTCAATGTAAAATAGCAAAGAACTTTTGTTTTTCATCATCTACAGTACAGAACATTAAAAGATTCAGAGAATCTGAAGAAATCTCTGTATGCAAGGGACAAGGCCAAAAAACAGTATTTGCTGGCCATGATCTTTAGGCCCTCAGGCGGCGCTGCATTAAAAACAGACATGATTCTGTAGTGGAAATCACTGCATGGGCTCAGAAACACTTCTGAAAACCATTGTCTGTGAAAACGGTTTGTTGCTGCATCCACAAATGCAAGTTAAAACTCTAAAATGCGAAGAAGAAATCATATATATAAACAGGATTCAGAAACACTGACACCTTTTCTGGGCCTGAGCTTATTTAAAATGAACTGAGGCAAAGTGGAAAAGTGTCCTGTGCTCCGACAAATCAAAATTTTAAATTTTTTTGGAAATCATGGACACTGTGTCCTCTGGGATAAAGACCACTCAGCTTGTTATCAGCACACAGTTAAAAGCCAGTATTCATGATGATACAGGAGTGCATTAGTGCACATGGCATGGGTTACGTGCACATCTGTGAAGGCACCATTAATGCTGAACGCTATATATACATGTTTTGGCAACATATGCTGCCATCCATACAACGACACCCACTGAAAATATTTGCTGCATTATGAAATGAAAAATACGACAAAGGAGACCCCGAACTGTTGAGCAGCTGAAATCCTATATCAAACAAGAATGAGAAAGCATTTCACTTTTAAAACTACAGCAATTGGTCTCCTCAGTTCCCAAACACACAGAGTGCTGTTAAAAGAAGAGGTGATGAAACACAGTGGTAAACATGCCCCCATCCCAACTTTTTTGGAACGTATTGTTGGCATCAAATTCAAAATGGGCATATACTTTTCAAAAAACAATAAAATCTCTCAGTTTCAACATTTGATTTGTTGTCTTTGTAGTATTTTTCCTTTAAAAATATGGTTTACATGATTTAGACATCACTGCATCCTATTTTTATTTACATTCTACACAGCGTTTTTGAATGGGGTTGTATTTCTTTAAATGAGTAAGTTCAGAAAAGTTCATGATTTAAATGACAAGTGACCTTGTCAGTCAATGCCACAATATCATTGAAAATAAAGATTTCCATTCTTGCTGAATATGTGACTTTCAGGTTGAATGTGTTCTGGTTACAGGGTTGACTGACTATAATGAGTACATGTAATTGTTGACTTATGAAAAACGTATCATAATATTGTTGAAGAGTGTCTGATTATATTTCAAGGTAAAGTGCAGAAAATGTTGTTTTCTAAGTGCTGTATACAGCTAAGATAGTAAAGTCATTTATATGAAACATGCACGTTATATACGTTTGTAAACATAATATCAGTGGGACACAAATGGAAGCCCATTTCTCTCTCTCTCTCTCTCTCTCTCTCTCTGACACACACTCAGACCCCCACACAGAGTTCCAGACCACTCCGAATATGTCACATCTTTCTTTATTAATTTCTGTAAATGGTCTGAGCTGGTGTGCAGGGTAAATGATCTATACACATCTTCATGTCAGAATGAATCTGATTAAAAGGCTTGTATACATATTCATGTTTGTTTTTCTTCTCTCCATAACAATAAAAAAAGAAAAGAAAACAAGTCCAAATAGCTACAAAGCCTCTACATTCCCCATGATATGGGCATGTTCATATAACTCGATTCTAGCTAGTATGCTTAAAGTACATCCATAACAACTCTAATAAGGGTGCATAGCATTCTAATTAATATATATATTTATATTTTTTGTCATATATTTATACATATATTCTTTATTAAAAACATCTTTTCTGTGCATGTGTGCAGTTGCATTCCTTAGTACAGAGTAATATGATATTGCGTTAATATTGTCGTTTATCCATTCTAAAGGAGTATAGGTGAACTCTAGATTTTTGCAACAGTAACATTTTACATAAACTCATTGTAATACATCATAATTGTAATGTCCTTTCATACTGCGTGCCCTTTTTTAAAAAGGACACCATGTCCTCGCCCTCCCCCCACTCAGCCCTCAAACCCCCTGCATACGTCAATGGACGATCCTTTAATTTAACTGGACCAGCTCAAACATTAGATGAGTCCGAGCAAGTCTGACCGATATCCATCACATATTTAATTCTGCAGTAACTGCTGCCCCTTGCCCACACCCCAAAGCCCCTCAAATGACAATACTCATGTTCCTGTAGATGGTCATACTGTAGGATTAATCTCTGAATGGGTGTCGATACGTGGAAGAAAAAAATCATTGGTTAACACAAACCTGAGTGAACTGTAGAGAAAAAAACTAAGATTACAGTCAGTGGAAGTGAGGAAACACACAGGGAACATAGCATCACTCATTCACCACAGAATTAGGACTTTAGCTTAAAATACAATCACTTTTTCCATTAACCATAGATTCGTAGATCTGTTCACTTTTTTTTTTTATGGACAAGGACATTCATTCATCCATCCATCCATTCATCCGTTCATTCACTCACACTAAACTGTTACAAATGTGTTTAAAACCTGTTTTCTTCAAAACAGAAAAAAATAAATGCTCATGTGAATATGTAAGCGTCTGTGCTACATTTGAGTACTGAGCTGAGTTTCAGCCATCAAGTCATATAAAAACTAAGTCTTATGGATTACGCAGCCAACAAAGCTCCCCCTCCAGCTCGCAGCCTTAAGACATCGGTATGTGGAGTCCGTTCAACGAACCTAAGTCGGTATGAAAGTCACATGCTTGCATACTGAGTGACTTTTTGTATTCATGCATGTACTGATATCACTTGGACTGTATAAGTCTTAGAAATGCTACTCAAATGTTGGGTGTATACAATAAATACTGAACACAGGCTCACACGCACCCACGCACACATACATACACCCAACTGTTACCATGTTTGATATTATTGCTTTGGTAGTTTAAGCGTAAATAGTTTGCTTGGGATCTCCTCAAAATTCACTATGCAGTAAATCAACAAATGAATGTAAAGATGCACGTGTGATAGATATAATTACAAAGAATGTCTGCTTTACTGTATATTAATAGATCTGTATGGGTATGTGTTGGTGAGACATATAAAGCCAAACAACAACAGACAGTTGTGAGTTCACAGTTCAGGGGTCAATTTCAAGGTGGACTATCACAGTGCTGTCTGTATATATTTATCTGTCTATGCTTACTGTACATCTACATGGATGTTACTGCAAATTTAAAACATCAAAAGATTTAAAACACTCTCTCTTCAACTGAAATGTTGTCCTGCCTTGTACATATTATATTGGCAGTAACTCAAAGTGCGCACCAGAACCCTGTGCGTCTCTGCTACAAACTTTCGTTAGTCAGTAAGGGTCAAAACAATAATGCCCAGGAAATGAAGGATGAGTGTGGGCCCCAGGGCAGGCCCATAGAGAAGCATGAGGAGCAGCGCGCAGTGCTACATCAGTCACTGGAGTCAGTCCATTGGAGCTGAGTACACAGACTACAGATATGGATGGCTCAATGGGTGGGGGGCATAAAGGGAGAGAAAGAGAGAGGGAGAGAGGGAGAGAGGGAGAGAGAGCAACAGACAGAGAGGCAGACTCCTAAAGAGAGATCAGAACATAAAGATAGCATAAGAAAGCGAGAGAAATATAGAGCAAAAAGAGAGAAAGACACTAAGATAGATAAAACAGAGACAGAGAGAGCAAGAGAAAGAGAGGCATAAAGAGGAGAGAAAGACAGACAGACAGGCGAAGATATATATATATATATATATATATATATATACATACCTTCGCCTGTCTGTATATATACACGCACACACACACACACACACATATATATATATATATATATATATATATATATATGTATATATACATCTATATATATATACATATATACATAAAGAATAAATAAAGAAAAACAAAGAAAATAAACATAAAGAGAGAGAGAAAGAGAAGGAATAAGACAGAGACAAAGATTGAGGAGAGAAAGATGGCAAGAGCAACAAAACGTGAGGCAGGCTCAGAGAGAGAGATACAGAGCTTAAAGAAAAGACAGACACCTACAAGAGAAAAACAGACACAGAGATAGGGAGAGAGAGAGATAGAGAGACAGTCACTATAATAGTGGTGAGGGACATTGGGGTGTTGCACTGGCACAAACAGACCGACAGACATATTATATCGAATGTTCCCTCTTCTTAGGGGGCACCCTTTTGATTCTAACCAGGTAGTACATAAACAAAACGTGGCGGACTGTATCAAAGGAACACAAACACATTTCACGAAGGGGATCGAAAAAAGCCTGGAAAGACACACACACACAGACACTCACAAGCAGAGAGCACAGCGAGCTTATTCTCATTCACACACTGAACGGCTCTCAACGTGGCAGGAGAAGAATGCTCAGTGCCAAGCCAGAAGCGAGTTACACATGCTTTAGATAACGGACACACACACGCACACACGGACACACATTCACATAGCATAGAGTGCATATAGTCACAATTAGTAACAGGATAAAGGGCCCATGTAAATGAAGCAGTGATGGGCTCAGCATAGGCTACGCTGCTTTGTGTTTGTTGAGGAAAAGAAGAACTGTTGCTTTTTTTGGCTGTGTTGTCCCGAGACGACCCTCTTTTTCAGTTCAACTCCTTCCTTTTTTGGAATGAAGGTCCGCAAGTTCTGTGCGGTCCTGCGATGATGGTCCTTTACCATGTACCATTTCAGTTTATAGATAATGACAGCTCAAAGGTCATAGGTCATGCACCAGCAATCAATCATGCGTTTACAGTTGACAGGAAGCACTTTTGTTTGATTTTTTTGTGGTATTTTTTTCTTCATCTTTTGTACAAAAAGATCATGCCCTACGCTAGTTGTATGTTTTTTTTTCATTGTTGTTAAAAATGATACAAAACTACAGGTAGATCTCCTCCTTTTCTCAAGCGCTGCCCCGCGGTCGTTTTTGTCGGGTTTTTTTGGGGGAGTAGTAGAGGGTGGGATGTGTTGTCATTTTCCTTCATTTAGTGCTTTTTCTCCCATCGTCCTGCCTTTCGTGCACCCCTCGTCTCGTTCTGTCTCCCAAGTGTGTCTGGGTGAAGGATGGTTTGGCAGTGGATGTCCGGCCCTGGAGAACAGCACAGGAAGAACTGCACTTAATAAAAAAGAAGTACTTTACCAATCTGTCCTTAAAAACCTGCCCTCAGCCTTAAGCATTGGATTGATGGCGTTTGTTAGAGAACCACGGCTAAGATATGCTGTCGCCTACTTTTGACTTGATGCCTGTCCACTGTGCATATCTGTTAATGGGCTGTGACTTAGAAATAGGGCTAAGATGCGCTGTCGCCTGCCTATGACTTTGTGCTAGTTAATTTTCTATGTCTATTAATGAACTGTGACAGTCCAGTCCTGCTCTGTCTGTCCCATACCTTCAGGACAGTATGTGTTAGTTTCAGTGCTTTACTCTCCGCAGACTGGCGTGCTTCACAGCCTGCGCTCCCCTCTTCACATCCACACCCAGCTAGAGCAGGGAAGGAGGGAGGGAGGACAGGGAGGGGGGGGAGAGACGGCCTCAGAAATACTGACATAATCCGTCCGAAACTAATGGGGTTATAACTAGGGCTGGGAGAAATAAAATTATACAACACAGTATCGCAGTACTTTGAAAAAATAGCAGCGATACATGGAGGACCAAGTATCAACATTTTATTACTTAAAAACTAATATTTCGACCATGTATTAGGCCCACTGGTAGAACATAGGGTACCAAAATGCTTTAGAACACCACTGTAATACTAAACAAAGTCCTCGGCAAGACTCCTAAAGCTACATGGTTCTGAACAAGAGAGTCTGCTAAATGTGTAAATGTAGGAGAACGTTGCTCCGTCTACTTCACAATTATATTTTGTAAATAATATAGATGGAAATTTTGCAATGATAATTGTACCATGGGATCTTCAGTGATTCCCACCCCTAGTTATAACATCAGTGAGCATCTTTATCCGCTAAACCTTCAACAAAACAAACAGAGGCACCTACTTTGTTCATGACGTTGCCGTGCTCATCAGTGAACTGCTCCTCCCTCAGATGTTCACTGGTGAACTCTACTGGCTCATCTCTCTGTAAAAAAGAAGTAGCCGGGTGTTATGTTTCTCATTAGTTAAATGCTCATGCTGAAATAAGTACACCACTCTGCAGAGAAGATAAGCTTTCTGCTTTAGACTGGACAGGCCAGGGGACACACCTGTGCCTTCCGTCTGTCCTGGTCCCACACCCGCAACTCCCCCTCCTGGTGGGAGAAGCCCAGCCCTTTCTCAAAGGGCTGAGTGCCCAGGAGCCTCCCACGCAGGACCTCCGAATGGCCCGTGTCACATACCGGCGTCAGCAGGGCTTCTTGTGCCACACGCGGCTGGCTCTGCTCCCGTCCAGATGACCCCGCCGCCTGTCTGCCTTTGGACTGGGACCAGCTGTGCAGGGACTCAGAAAACGCCTCCTTCTCCTGGACATACGGCTGAAAAGCACCGCTGCCTAGCCTGAGACAGAAAGGACACGCACAGAAATTATTAAACGACCACTAATATTTCTTTTTGGAGTATCATTAAAATTTTTAATTTTACTTTTACTTGTGCTTATTTCTAATAAAGTATTTGAATTAGCTATTTTTAAATGCTCTCTTTTCACAACTCAGCTTCTAACTGAGTCTAATTAATCTCATCTTAATTGCTTCTGTGCTCTTTTGCTATTTTCTTTAGATTTTGTCATTTTACAATAATAAGCACAACAGCTCTTGATTACACCCAAACCCAAATCTTATTTGGTGTTCTTAGCTAGATAGTGTGTAGTTAGCTAGATCTGTGAGCTAATGTTCAAGATAAGCTATTGGACAGCTTAAGTTAACCTAATAAAAACTGTGAAAACTGCCTTTGTGCAGGGCAAATATTAATTTAAAGGAACTCAAAGTAAATACTTTATAGTGGTTTAAATAAATTACTTATTAAAGTAATTTTCTTCATTAACATATTCACAGTCATGTGCAAACATTTGATTACATGTTTATGAATAAAATGTTCTGTAGATTTTATAAGTGAAAATAAGTTGACACATTCTGTACAGGAAACATTTTGCACAATAGTAATTAGTTCACATATTTAGTTTAACATACCAGAAAAATAGAACATAAAAAGGCAACAATTTGTGTTTTATTTTTTCCCAACATGTTAAATTAAGCAATTAAACAGTAACTGTGCATTAATATGTCCAAAAGTGTGTTCTCTGTAGATGTTTATTTATTTTCACAAAACATGTCATATAACAGGGGCACCTAAACTTTTCCATACAACTGAACAAGCTAGAGTGATGACATTTACTCTGCATCTGTTAAACAGGGCATCATTTCACCTCAGGAGAAACTACTGACAAAAATGATTTTGTTTCACTTTTCAGATGTACAGTATTTTTTCTATAGGTGTCAGTGCCTATATGAATTAAACTTAGCTAGCTAGCATTAAAAGTATACACACAGCTGTGAGTTATTAGCTTTACTTAGCTAAATAGATATCCAACACCAGTTATTTCACAGATTTAATCTATTTATGGAAATATAGATTTACTTGACTAACTCAGCAGATCAAAGTGAGCTGATGTTATCATTTTTGTGTACTTTGCAGTTAACTTTCCGGGCACTTAGCTTGGCGACTGCTAGCCTGCTAATGTCTTGTAAAGTTAACCTGTTAGCTTGCATTATCATTTAGACCATGCAGTTTGAGGCTGAGATGGCACAACAATCAGATCCTTTCATTTTCTACAGGAGGGATGTCAAACTCAACCACTACAAGGGCCAATTTAAAAATCTCAATCTCAATTTAAAACAAATCTATGGGCCAGAGAATGACTATGTTTTTATTCAATTTTTAAATAACATTTTGCTATAACCCGAAGTGGCCATTGTTTATTCAAAATACGCCAAAACATCAACTGCAAAACATAGGCACTTGTAGTAAACCTTGAAATATTACAATTAACAAAAAAATGTTTTAGACCTATCTTTGTGTTTGACCTAGACACCTGCCATCTTTTCTTTGCTGCAAGTTTATTAATTCTTGCAATTGATTACTGAGCTGCTGAACTGAGTGTTTATATTGGTGCTGCATGGTGAAAAGGGCTGATATTTGTAGAAAATCAAAAAAAAAAAAATGTATGGGCCAGATAGTATTGTGCAGTGGGCCTGACCTGACCGACAGGCCTTGTGTTTGACATATTGATTCTGTAGGCAACAAATCTTATTGTTGCTTGGTAGCTTAGAGTCTTTGGCTACTCTGTACATAGCTATGTTGTTTAATATCTACTGAGTTAGTGATGTTGTTTAAGTTAACTAGTTGTTTGTTGTTTGTGTGAGAGTTGCTAGCTCTACATTTAGTCAGTTTGCTAGCTTGCCTGTTCTTTTTTCTCTAAATTCTAATGAAATAAACATTGTGTCACCATATAGCCCATTAAAATGCAGTCTGAATAATCCACTTAATCCATTAATGTATTTATTGTCGCACTGCTCATAATTCTATGTAAAATATTTTGTTTATTAAAGGTGATGGGAAATTGGTAAGATGTACACAAGATGTTCTGGCTCTTTTGCTATAGGAGTAATAGGACAGATTGAGTTGGGACAGAATTTGCTGGTTAGGGTTAAATTTATGTTTTTGGGGCAGATTTTAGAATCTCACACAGTGAAGTGGTACGGTGTAGTGGGTAACAGACCAGAGATTGGCAAGATTCCTAATACTACTTGTGCTTACTTCTGTAATATGATTAAAATGGAAGTTGCGGTTGGGTTAAAATGTCTGCTAAATCCCATAAATGAGCAGTGAGAGGGTGACCAAGGCACAGTACTTCCAAAATCAGCTGAGCAAGAGATATTTAAGGTAAATACCTTCTTCTAAGACCAACCCACTCATAAGGATGTCAAAATAAAAGAAGGACTGCAGAAGCAAAACTGAGATTTCCAAAAAACGTATCAGCCATGGAAAGAAAGAAAAAAGTGAACAAATACTGGCAAAATATTAGTGAAAATGAGCATCATATTTAATTTTGCAATTTGATAATATTTTGCTTGTAGACATTTTTAAAGTCTTGGCCCAAAATAAACTCCATAGGGCAGTGCTGCTGAATTTCCTCACCTGTCTCCGTTGTGCTCTAGTGCTCGGGTCAGGCCGGTCCTCTCACACAGCTGAGCATATATCTGCTGCCCTGTAAGAACAGAAAACTTTTCCTCTGAGCTTGCAATTGCCCCTCCTCCACCTGCACCTCCTCTAGCTCCCCCTGCCATACTGCAGCCCGCCACCACCTCTGCTCTCCTGCCTTCCGACCTCTGACCTCCAACCTGCCCGTTAGGGTTGGCTTTGGGGATGGCACCCCCAGCTACTGGATCGTGCTGCATGTCCTCTTCATCCACCTCCTCTTCCTCTTCCTCCTCCTCCTCCAGCTCCATGATAGATCCGCTGGCCCCGCTTGCGCCGCTGCTGGGACGTCCCAAGCTGCTGCAGGGCAGGCTCAGCGTGTTAGCCTCTGAGTCGTCTGCCCGGCTGCTGCCGTCCAGAGATGAGTCCTCCACGGTCACCAGGGATGGACTGACGCCCGCCGGCCAAACCTGAACGTCCGACATCTCCAGCATGGCCTCCTCCTCGGTGGGGGCAATGGGGGCGCACTCCAGGCTTGACACCTCCTGCCAGTAGGGCTCCACGCCCAGTGGTGAAGGCAGGCTGTACTGCATGGAGGCCGGTGAGAGCAGCTCCTCCTGCACCAGCCCGTAACCTGGGGAGCGGTCAGACAGAAGAGGCAACGCTAACACCACACAGAAAAAAGGGGAGTGTGGGTGGGCCTGAATCTCTCTCAGTGCAGAAGTGGTTTGTGGTGTGTCATAACAAAACCTCGTTAACTACTTCAATCTCAAATTTCACCATGATTTGGTTATTTTGGTACAATTCAGAACTACCTTTAAAAATAAACAGAATTGGAGCTCCCAAGTGGCACAATCATCTATGGGTTTGCTCTACCATCAGGAGATCCTGAGTTCAAATCTCCACAATGCAGGCACAATCCTGAACCCACTGCTCCAATGGCTCATACTTACAGGAAGTAAGTGCTCCTCATAGACCTGCATTGATTTTCGCAGATGCTTCTTCTTAAGGATATGCCTCAGAATAGAATGTACTTTTTGTTTTCTGCAGAGCACAGCATCTGATCTTCTGTAATTTAATGCATGTTTCTTTAAATAAGTCTTTGTTTTTTATTTGTATGGTTCCAGTAATGTTCATTTTCACTGGAATCTCTATGGGAATCAGCATATAACATCTGTATCAAGGTGTACTTTCACTTCCCCACACTGAATTTAATACCACTCTACATTAACAAGGACATTTAAAGCTGGTCAGACACACACATAACATATTCTTGGTTTTGCAGTTTTGAGTGAATTCTTCAGTAAATATTTCAACATAAAAGCCTCGCTCTCGGTGTTCCAGATGGAGCATCTTAACCTGTCTGCTATCTGAGCCAAGCTGGTCAGCTAAGATGTAGTATGGTTTCAGACATTTTACTTCACGTACATGTAGTTTGTAACTGCAAACATAAATTTATGTGCACTCCTGCATTCACTGCAAGTCTAGGTCGCACACTCTGTCCAAAAACTATATATAGTTTCAAGATAATGTACAATTTGTTTATTTATTTTTATTCCAAACAGCACAAGCCTTTCTTAGATACGCAAAGCCATACGAACACTGATCGAGATGAGTTTGCTATACATAAAACAGTACAGGCAATAAAAACGGTATACATTTTTAAATAGTATGTTTGAAAACAGCTTGAGAATTTGATTTTGGCCAAAAAAATTAGAAAATACTTTTCTTCCTTTTTCTATCATAACTGATTCCAGCCATTCCATTGTTCAGTCTTCACTTTAAGCCTGACGTGATGATAATAAAATAATGCACTTTTCTAGTGTTTTTTTAAATATATATTTTACACCATTTGAAAATGCCAGCTATCCACTGAGTAATGTTTCATGAAACATGGATCAACAGAAAATGTGAAAAGCAAATTTTTTACATTTACATTTGAGGTGAGAATGCTTTATTATTCTTATATAAAGTTACTTTTTCTGGGATACGAGGTTGTCTTATGACACTGATGATGTGCTTTAGGGTGTAGTGGAGGTAAGGAAAGTCTGGCTATTCACTCCAAAGAACCTCCTAGAAACCTGCAGACTAGCAGTGAGGGGTTAAGAGAGGGTGCGATAGGGCAGTTTGGGATGCAGGCCCTGCATTCTGCAGAAACGCATAAAAATTAATTATTCATACATACAACACACAACTGAACACTGCCAAACTCTCTCCTCAAACAAGCAAACATATATTTTACATGTTATATATTTTATATATTTCAAATTCCTTTTTATATCATATGACTTTAGAAGAACTCTCTCTCTCTCTCTCCTTCTCTCTGTTTACAAAATAAATGCTATATGAATATGTTATATGAATATGTTATATTGAACATGTAATTCTCATCACAACAGCAAAACTGCTTTGTTTCACGTAAACAGAACACAGTAGTATCGAAAAATCTAGCATTCTCCCAGCTTGCAACCTTATACCATTAACTGCTTCAGTGGGGTCACTGCATGTGTTAATCCTGGGGCAATATTCATTCTTCATCTTAAACATTTAATATAGAACTACACTGATTTGAAATGGATAGTGACGAACTCCACACACACCGAGTTTCTAGGGCAGAAAAAAACTGATTATCAATTTTCCTATTTCACTTTTTGTTAAGAAAACATTTATGCATGTTAAATTTCTGTGCGTAATGTCAACGCTAAGAGTAAAAATAGAAAAAAAGTGCTAAGACACTGCAAATCAATGTTGGTTTTACTTTAAATAACTTTCAGACAGTAAACCTCAGATTTATATCAAGTATTGAGAGTCAGAGACCGCCCTTCATTTATTTAATTTTCCAATTAAAATGACCTAATTATCAAAACTAAATTTGATATAATTTTTTTTCAGCATTTAGTGTGTCCACCATTTGCCTTTTTTATAGATTCCATTCTTTTCAGTAGATGTGCTTTCAGTTTTTCAAAGATTTTTCAAAAACCTGCAGGGATATTTTTCCATACCTCCAAAGTTCAGTGTTAGAAGTTGGTTGCATGTTCTGCTTCTCTGCGATCCAAGTAATCCTAAACACCTTCAGTGATGTTGAGGTCTGGACTCTGGAGTGGACAGTCCATTGTTCTGTCACCAGCAGCTTCTTTGTTTTATTTGCAAATTGTCTTCTTTTTTGTCTATTTCATTTTCTCAGTAATGGTTTCTTGACAGCTACACATCCTTTTCAGACCCTTAGCATTGAGTTGTCTTCTCACAGCGCAAGGATGGACAGAAACACCTAAAGGATTTTTTCGGTGAAGCTTGAATTTCTCCTCCTCATTTTATCTCTCAAAGACGAAAGCTTTACATTCTGTTTATCTGATGGTGACAGATTTGGTGGTCTGCTAGGTATTGCAAGGTTGTTGTGAGTAATATTTTTAATATCTTCTCAGAACTTCATTTTTTTCACTTGTATTCCTTTGACTTTTCCCTTCCTTATGCAAGTAGTTTTGTCTTATGTCTAATCGCCTCAGAAATATCTCCTGAAAAAATCAATAACTTCTATTTAATGCCCATTTTGACTGGAAATTAAATAAATGAATGTTAGTCTCTGACTTTTGCAAATGAATGTACCCTATGTAGTACATTCAGATGTAAGATAAAGGTAAAATGTTGCCTTTGCTGTTTCTGCTCCCTTAGCTGTAAAAGAGCCTCAGAGCCTCTGCTTAGAGGAGCTCCTTCAAAGGTCTCAGGCCAAAAAAATTTCCCACAATTTCTTTCCAGTGTAACATTTGTTTATAAAGTTCTGTGTCCTCTTGTCCTTTGACTTGGAATTATGTAAATATAGTAAATGCCAAATGACTCTTACTACTCTGCAGTTTGTTAAGCCAACAGAAATGGTACGGAAACATAGATGAAATGCTGAGAGTGTATGTGAGCAGAAATAAAAGTAAAGCAGGAAGAATGAAAAGCATGAGAAGCATGAGAGAGTTTTCAAAGACCTTCACTGTGCCTCCTGTTATGAGCACACACAGGTGAGCAAGAAGCGCTGCGGATTGTGAGGCGAAAGAATCAATGTTCACTCAAATACTCAATAAACACAACACACAGGCACACAACACCACTATGGATATGAGGTGAACATATCAATGTACTGAGATGTGTCAGTATACACCCAAATTACTAGTCATTAGATACAGAAACACGCACAAACATAACATAATTATGAGCTTATGAACACTATCGATACACACACACAAAGCACACCACTGGTAAAGATAATAAACAGATGTTAATGTTAAAATCCTTCAACTTGCAGTTTACACTACACACACACTCACGTACACACAACGGCTGTACTCACAAGTCACAGTATTTGGATGTTTAGTAAACAAGCAACCAGTGTTGGGGGTAACACAGTAATGTGATTACTTTTCATGGAATTAAGCAGTGTAATGCAATACTGTTTCAATTCTTGCAATCACACCACAGTGACTGATTTAATAAGAATTATGCTACTTCGTTACTTATTTTTCTCTGAAAGAACATGTAAATTATCCATGACGGACCTTGCATGTAATTTGTGCGCACATATGGAACCTGCATTGTAAACTCAGTCTAATTTGTCTGTCTATCTGTCTAACCCTGCTAATATGAACCTGATGGATAAAGATCCCTGTGCTGAACTAGGGGCAGGCAACATAATGATATTTTATCATTATCATGATAAATTACATCTTAGAGAACTGACCAACTACATGTTTCCTAGTAAGCATAACTAGTCCTGTTTAACTGAACTTAATGCAGCATTGCTTGAAGTGAATTTGATAAAATGCTGCACAAATTCATTGTACTTATTTTTCAGTATGGCACTACTGGCCACACTGCCTACTTTTTTGGTCCAGTCCAACTTACGAAACATAAGAAAAACAAAAAATACTGTGATATGTATTGTGTATAGTGAAAATGTCCTGAAGTAGTGTTGTTATATTTTTGCCATATTGCCCAACCATTAAGCCGAACTTGATTTTCATTCAGAAACAGCTCTGTAAGCTTTACAATTTATTCACAGGGATTTTATTCTGAAGCAGCTCTTTCTGGACTATTTCTACTAGCTAATTTCTAGGTTATAAAAAGGATTAGGCATTCATTATTTTAATTCATTATTTTCTTCGTTTTTTTTTAATAAAAGTATAAATAGATGTGTCTTGTTTAAGGCAGAGATAGTGACAAGGCTTTTAAATATTGTTTAAAAGCTCTGTTTCATTTCTTCCTAAACAAATGACTGAAAACTTCTCAGTTGGTACAGATGCGTTTGGGTGTTATATAGAGTAATGTAAAGGTAAATTAATGAGTAGTGAGATTACTTTTTTCCAGAAACAAGAGAGGTTATTAGTAATTTGTTATAGATTACTTTTCTGAAATAGATTACTGACCCAACACTGCTAAAAATATCCAATCACAATTCAGTACTAGTTATGTAATTTTCATTTTTGCCACAAGGGGTCACTACTGGTTACAGCATTCAGTGATCTTGTGATTTCAGCCCAATAACATTAGCCGCTGTACCCTGCTTTTGAAAACTGTGTCACACAAATAAAGGTCCAGCACACACACATACACACACACACACACACACACACACACAAACACCTTCCTTTCCCACATCATTAGTCACTAATACATCAGTTGACATAACGTTCTAAAAACACTTCTGTAACATGATACAGTCACAGAGACATTTTTTGAGAGTTATGTAGGGTAGTTTTGAGGGTACAGCAATGGCAGAATTTGTCAAAACCACATCAAAATGTTTACCAATTGTTAGAACAGTCAATATACAGAAATCCAAATTCAAACAATGCCACCAAACCGGAAACTGGAAAATTGTACATAGAAAGCATGCCATGCATACACAAGTTTGTTATTGTGGGGGGGGGGTGAACAAAAAAAATAAAAAGACCTTTTTATTTGTGCTGGTGCTTCCCTGCAAACACATGGTCTCCCATAGCAAGACAAGAAAATAGCAAACCAAGCAGCATGCACATGCACACAGACACAGCAAGTACGTCACAGGTGGAGAGAAAAGGCCCTTTTCCACAAAACAGGACCAAGAGAGAAAAGCAAAAACTAAGATGAGAGGAGGCAGGAGGCCCAGAGGAGGTCAACATGAGGTTGTTATGAGGTCAGAGGTCGAGGAGGAGAGCTGTGAGGAGGAATAGTAGGGCGGCTGGGCTGCAAATGACATGTCAGTAGATACAAAGAGAGAGAGAAAGAGAGGGGCAGGTACAGGAATAATTTTGGAGGCCTACTGTATGCTCCTTTGAGAGGGAGAGTTCTTTGGGTTAGTGACTCTTTCATGCATGCAAGTTTTCACACTCCTTATCGTCACATATCCAAACACATGTAATGGAAATTTCCCATGGGTTAAATGTTTCTACCTTATGATCATGACATATACTGGCTGGGACGCCCATTATATTTTACATTTTACATTCCTCTGAAAACCTGACCATGCTCAGCCCACAAATGCATTCCTTCACATCTCCTCTTGCTAGGTTTGGCCAACTTCAAAGAATGCTGGCTAAAAATCCCAATCAACCTAATGAGAAATGTGCGCAGCATGCTACTCAGGTTACTCTATCAGTCTGAAGTAGCCAACGTTCTATTCTATGCTGTGATCTGTTGAAGGAGCACCACCACTGCAGGGGAAGGAAACAGCCTTAATAAACTAATTAGAAAAGCCAGTACCACCACAGAACTCAATGTCCGGACTCAATGGAGGCAAGGAGTAGACACTGCTTATTGCCCAGTGTCCCTGGGCACAACATTTTACATTTTGGCCACACTGTAAAAAATAAATAAATAAATAAAATTAACTGTCAAAGTACCATTAAATGTAATGGTCAACACCCATTTTAAAAAAAGGTGAAATGCATGTAATTATCACCTTTATTTTAGACACATTTGCATTTATCTTAATGGTTGTTATTGTTATTATTATGGTAAAATATTATGTCATATTATAATATATGATAATATATTATCATATATTATGTACATATCATAATATAATAGCCAGTTGAACTGGTTAAACTGTTGAATTACAGCAAAAAGCAACATTTCTAAGAAATTAAATGAATGTAATTTTACAAATGTTTACCAAAACTGAGAAAACATACTTTTACTGTTAATTAATTGGTTTTGTCAGTGTGTTTTGCTGGTATGCGAGGATGAGACGCAGCAGTGCTGCTGGAGTTTTTAAAACCCTCAGTGTCACTGCTGGACTGAGAAAAGTCCACCAACTAAAAACATCCAGTTAACAGCATCCTGTGACCACTGATGAAGGACTAGAGGACTAACACAAACTTTGCAGCAATAGATGAGCTATCTACAAGGCGCATCAACAAGGTAGGTGTGTCTAATAGAGTGGACAGTAGGTAGACACAGGGTTTAAAAACACTAGCAGCACTGCTGTGTCAGATCAATTCACACCAGAAAAACACACACTAACAAACCACCACCACTTCAGTGTCATTGCAGTGCTGAGAATGATCCACCACCCAAATAATACCTGCTTTATGTTGGTCCTGTGAGGGTTCTGACCATTGAAGAACAGGGTGAAAAAGGAGCTAACAAATTATACAGAGAAATGGACTACAGTCTGTATTTGAAGAACTACAAAGTGCACCTATATGGTAAGTGGAGCTGATAAAATCGACAAAGAGCGTAGATACAAGGTAGGTATACTTAATGCAGAGGTCGATCGGTGTATTTGACAACCATGTTTCTATTACTGTGGCCACAAATTCTTAAGTTTGGCCTAAAGGTTCTTTAGCTTAATGGCCTGAATGGACAGTGCTATTTTGCACATTTTGAACAACTCCACTCCATGCCATAATATAAAGAAGCACCTTCAGTCACTGACCCATTCCATCCAGATGTTCTGAGAGGTGCTATTAGGGATCTTTTTGGCTGATTAACACCAGTCTCCACAATACATCCTCAAAGTGTGTGACCTCATCATGTCTCTCAGAACGAACAATATGATGATGTCTACAAACAAATAATGAGTCACTTTAATATTTTTCCCTTATTTTAATGTTCTTCCACATTAACTAAATACCTCACGACCCACACACCACTGTGTGTGAATGTTTTAGTCAATGTTGTGTTTCTGCTCTTGTCTTGTTTGTGCATTGATGATCTGTATTGTGTGTGTGTGTAAATATGTGTAGTATATGTAATTTGGTGTATTTCAATCTGTGTTCTTCGGCTACTGTAATACCCAAATTTCCTCCTGGGGATCACTATCTACTACCAGAGTTGTTATACAGCATTGAGTCTTTAGTTTTAAATGCTATACTCTCAAGTTGGACTATGTTGTTATAATTACCGGACAATGATTACTTTGCTGCCATACTAATGTGAACTTCATTACACTAAAAAACAAACAAAAATTATAAAAAATAAAAAACAAAAATTTAATTTAAAAGTACTGCACACTAAATTTAGGCGTGTTCTGACTGGATGCTACAATTTCTCTTTTAGCTGACTGGGATCTTTGCCAACATTCTGTAAAGCTTGTCTGACAGTTGCTAAGACAGAATGCATTTGCTGATGGAGAATGTAACGGTGAATTTCCTGTAAAAACAGCCAAGGACAATATTACTGAATTCTCATTTTATTTGTGAGCATTCTGACTAGTCAGAGCATTGAGAAACATTCCTACACTGCAGCCCTTCCTATACAAAATTCTTTTCATGCTTTAGCTCTATGTTTTTGACATGAGCACTTGTGCAGATATCTGCTTCAGTGCATGCTTTCTGGTCATTTGGTTTTGAAAGAGGACCATGGAACACTAGTTGCCACGTCACAATAGCTATTATAAACCCTGCAGCGGTGAATCATCTAAAAATCACCTCAAGGTGCAACCCATTCTTACCATTAATCACACTGGGAGACAGCATGGTGGAGTCGCGCTCAGCCAGCCTGCAGGCCCCCTCCTCTCCAGCCTCCGGTACAGCCTGTGGAGCCTGAGCCTCTAGAGACTTCACAATGTCTGACCGGTCGATGTTCTTCAATGCTCCATACAAGTTCTCCACTATGGTGAAAGGGTCATCAGGTTTACACTCACAAGTACAATCGCATGCATTATGTAAATGGAAAAAGATACCATTTAAAAGTTTGAAATCAATGTTTTTAATAATACAAATCCAATTTGATTGTCAATGATCCTAATATGTCAGTCCTGTGCAACTCCTGTGCAGGTTTCAAATAATTAGAAAGATAAGAAGCTGTAAAAATATCAAGAAACTTTAGCTGTGTAGAATAATAAACTTAGCAGTAGAGAAAACTCTATAGCACTGAGAATGAAGTTACGGCAAAATTAACATCCCAAATGCCTCATATTTCAAAGTGATGATTAAATCTCAAAGCAGATAAATTACAGAATTAGATTATTGTATGCAAATAGAATAGAAATCTATACACATAGATAAGTCCAGCATTATATTTATCATTTAATAACTTCTTGTTATTCCTAGAACATTTTAACTAGCAAATAAAATGTTCCAGGGAACTTTAGGGAGAAAATTAGGTTAATGAGGGAGGCTCACTTTTGGCCATCTTGCCCTCCCGGCTGGCCCACAGGTTTAGTAGAGCTGAGCTTTGGTCAAGGAGGGAGTTGGGGTTTTCTACTCGTATTCTATTAATGTCATCAACACCAAACTGCAGCTCTCTGGCCAACTCTGAAAGAGCAGAAAAAGAGGTAAGAGATTCTGGAGAGACAGACTAGCAAGACAGACAGAGCAAACAAACAGTATAGATGTAACATACACCTGCAAGTTATTTGCACACACACTCAGAGCTATATAGAGCTCATACCAGTCCAGCTTAAGCCCAGCTGCTCAGCAATCAGCGTGATTTTCAGCTCTGTCCTCTCAATGGTGTTCACAGTAACTACGAAGACAAAACATGTTAGAACAAATACTGCAAAAACATATGTTGTGTCTTCATTTTTATCAACTGTTACCTTAACATTTATGTAAAACAAATACATAATTACAAAGGAACATTTTATAATATACACATCATTATTTTTTCTGAATTATATAAAACACACCTCCCAAAATTTTAAGGGACACTTTGGCCAAAACTAAAAAAATCGCTACGTCTGTTGTAAACAGGCTCATTTGCATCCTACAACAAGTTTTTGAAAAACTACACTGAAAAAAATAGTTTGCTGATTGAATGTGTACATCAGTTCCACATGAGTAAAATATATTACATCAACTCAATTCTTGCCAAAAGTGAGTAAACTGAAAGAAAAAACTGTATTGATAATATATTTTATTTTTGTAGAACCAGTGTACAATTTTGAATCAAATAATGTGCGCTTTTTTCAATTTAAACTTCCTTTGGGTGGATTTTGGGGGGAGGCAAGCTGTTTTGAACTGTTTGGGTTTTCTTTCAGTAGCTGAAAAATACCGAAGGAAACCAGACAACTAATGTTACTGCCAAGAAGCTAAATATCAAACTGCAGCCATATCACCGTAGTAACTATCTGCAAATCAACATTACAATGTAGGAAATTGATTCCTCAAAAAAAAAAAAAAATCATCAGATGAGTAGCAACTTGGTTATCTGGATACCCAAGAACCTAATGATATACAATTGTGAATTAAACTCATTTTAGGCCAAACTGCCCCTTTAATATTGTATTATGTAAATGATATGTATGATAACATATATTGCATATATTGCATCATAATGTATGCATATTTATTTATTTATAATTGAATATAAAAAATAAAAGCTAAACAGAATCACACGTTAACTCATTGGAGACAATGGTTTCAGCCAAATCAGGCTTTGTGATTCTTGTGATGCAAATCATGGCTTACATGAGTAGTGTGGATGGATTCCCACAGTTATGGTAATAGTAAATAGATATCAATCCATCCAGAACAGCATTAAAATAGGCTCAGGTAGGCTTAGATCCTGTTTGATTGTGATGATTGCAATGCTGTCCATACTTACCAAATCATGACCAATGTCTGCCCTGCATTAGCTCTTGGCTTGATCTGCTTCAAAAACACTTTAGGCTGCCATGATATAACCCCCTAATCAACCATACGTTTTCATTACCCTTCCCCAACTTCAGCTCCTTTACAGCGGGCAACGTTGCAGCCCTTTCTCTGCTGGAGCTCATTCTCAGTGCTTGAGCTTGCCATGCTAATAGGATTTGCACTAAGACCATATCAGATTCTGCAGCATGCACTACATTACTGCTCATTCTCTCTGTGGACGCAGGGATGCTTTGACCCCATGGAGCTGCCTGTGATTATGGAGACTCTTCATCAGAGCGCCAATTCAGCACTGGCCCACAGCACTGCATGGCAGAGTGGGGCGTTCAGGCTAGCATTTAGCATCCAGAGCTCAGTCAGAGCCATGCACGAGTTCAGTAGAATGGGGAACTATAAAAGCAGGGATGGGAATAGAGCATTCAGAGAGCCCCCTTCTTCTCCCACAGCATGGGTGCACTGTGGCTTACCCAGGCCTGGCTCGTTCAGGGCACTGTATCGCTCCCTCAAGGCCAGTGGCGTAAGAGTCCGCCTACGGTCTTCACTTCCCACCACCTAAGTTATAGAGCACAACACACACATACATATACTTTAAATGTGGATTTATGATTTATTGGCATGTCCAAATTTGTGTAACTTGAAGCATTATTTTACACAAAAATTACACAGAAGCCTCAACAACTAAATACAATAACAGATTTGTCAGTATTTAGTGTTTCCACCGTTTGCCTTTATTACAAGTTTCATTCTTTTAGGTAGACTTGCTTGCAGTTTTTCAAAGAAATCTGCAGGAAAATTTTACTACACCTCCAAAGTTCACCTCCAAAATGGGTTGTATTTTTTAGCTTCTCACGATCCAAGTAATCCCGAACACAGACAGTCCACACCAGCAGCTTCTTTATTTGAGCTGCAAATTCTTCTTTTTTTGTCTATTTCCTTTTCTCAGTAACGGCTTCTTGACATTATGTATCCGTTGAGATCTCTCCTCTTTATGCCTCTCTTTCTCTTGCTCTCTCTGTCTCTGTTTTATCTATCTTAGCGTCTTTCTCTCTTTTTGCTCTATATTTCTATATTATATATATATATATATATATATATATATAATCATAATAAGCCACCGAAGAGGAGCTGAACATTTAAAAAGCATGTTTTGAGTATAAGGAGTCTTTAAGAGCTGAGGGACATGAACATGAACACTATTTCCCTGACAAAGCAAATAATTTCCTTTTAGCAGACTACAGAGACAAGGACTATTTTGCCACACTGAGACAGCCTATTGTGCTTTTTTTTTGCTAAGAATAGCACCAGGATGTGCTGTGGGAAAAATAATAAATGAATAAAAAAGAGAAAATCTGGGCTTTTGAAATGGCTTTCAGCTGTTGGTCTTTTAAAACATTTTAGATCAACCAGCATGCTGCATGATAAATGAGCTTATTCTCATTCATAAGGAGTATTTGCTTGCATCAGATTTTTATTTTTATCACTTTTTTTGAATAAAATTAGTCACTGTTTGGACCGTCGAAATGAAATGTGATAAGGCCTAATAAGACCTAATAATCAGTTTATCTTATTGGGGACCAAGTCAACAGTCTTGTTGGCCTAACCTTCAAACATTAATCATAACATAGTGGCCACTTGAACAGAATTCTGCATGGTGGAAAACATGATTTAATCTGTTTTACACGGCTGAGCAACTTGATGATGGTGTCATTAACGGCAGCACTGGAGTTGTAAATTAGATCACAGCTAAATCGAGTGGATATAAAGATGCTAGATGTACAGGACATAAATAATTAAGAGTGCAAGGAATCAGGAGTGTCTAGGAGTGACTGCTGCAGAATCCAAGAGAGTGGGTTTGTCAGTGAGCAGCACTGTGCATCTCTGCATGAGATCTTCACCATTCTTCTAAACAGTTTTTGGGATATTTTATGGTGTTCGAACTCAATGTCTCATGGAAAACTACAAAGTGATGACAAAATGTCAGAGGTCTATAGGAGATCAATAAACAGTACCTTAACACAGGGAGGCATGGTGATGTTGAGATTGCACAGCACATGCTGCGTTTCCTCATATTTGGTGGACTTGCGGAGGAAAGACAAGAACCCAGTGGCATCCTTATTGCTGTCTCTCACCTGAGAGGCCAAAAGAGGGGGAGAGGGAGAGGAACAGATGGAGAGAGAGGGAGCAGGAGGATAAACAGAGGAGGGGAGGGCAATCAGGGTGAATGAATAGAGGGTAACATGAAGTGGGGTCAAATTAGAACAAGAAAGGGGACCCAAAAGGATGTGAAGTGGGTGAAACAGTGAGAGAGAGGGGGGAAAAGAGTGAGAGAGAGAGACAGAGAGAGTAATAAAGAGCATTAGACAGGTTTGCGGCCTTGTTGTGAGTCATACAGGTAGACGGGGGAGGAGGGGATGGAAGCAGTCCGTAGGCAGGCGAGAGAGAGAGATTTACCTTCACATTTACCTTGTCGTCTGTGAGATCAGACAGTAAGAGAGTGACCGTGAGAGAGAGAGAGAGAGAGACAGTGAGACAGACATACAGACAGGCAGGCAGAAAGGTACGCAGGCAGGCAAGAAGGTGGAAGTTTTAAAGGGCATGCTCAAGACACCAAGAGAATAGTTACAGCTACTGAGTCACTGCACCACAGAGGCCAAAGGTACCACAGGAAGCAGCTGGGCTGAGACTAGGCAGACAGTAAGGCCCACTGACACACACAAATGAACACAGACAGAGGATGAAGCTGGAGAGGAGGTCGGATGGACTATGAAGAAGGGCTTTGACACTGGACGATGGTGACAATCATAAACGCATATACACACACTTGAGCACACACGTACAAACACACATACACTAGGGGTGTAACCACACAAATTTCATGACAAGATATGTATTGTGCTTTTTGCACCATGATTTGATACATTTTACAGAAGTAAAAAGAAAAGGGGCTCCCACAACCTCCTAAAGCCACAGTCACACTAGACTTTTACAGTTTGCTAGACTGGAAGAATGGCGACAAAAAAAATTCTCCATGTTGGTGCAGTTACTAAGCTCGCTAACTTGCTAACCATAAATAGTAACAACACTAAAATGAACAAAATTATATCTAATAACTTACTTGCAACAGCACACTGAATCATACCAAAAGAATTTAGAAAACTGGCATGGGTGGTGGCAGTGGGGTGACTTGTGCAACTGCAGTTAGCTAACATCACAGTTAGCAAGCTGGCTAACTTGCCTAAAACAAACAATAAAACCTCAAAAGTAAAGTTTGGTATGGCTTGTGCCTAGACACTGATTAAACTGGCATTTCCTCTGTTTTGGAGGTTCACAGATGTTCTATGAACGGCTGCCACTTCAGAGGTCAACTCAGGCAAACAGCAGCACTATTGGCAAAGGATGTTAATTCAAAGCAGAAGCTGAATTCGATGTGAAATTTTGCATGCAAAATACATTTGTCCCTGAAGTCTGTGATGTGAAATCGATCACTGTGGAAAAATTTAACTGACTGGGCCTTTAGTATTGGCATTTAATTATTATTTTTATTTTCTTTTATTCTAAAATGAACAGGCTTTACAAGATGTTCAGTGCTGATATGTTTTGATAATTAACAAAATATGAATGCAGTCTTTGGACATAAAAAGTGTGAGGTTTCTGTGTCCAATAAGGTGAGAGTTTAAGTGACAGCTGCACCATATGATGCTAAAGCTAACACTGGTGCTAGTCAGTGCAATGTTTTATGCTGAGAAGGACTCATCTTTTACACAAGGTCTTTTAGCAAATGTAAAGACACAAAAAAAATTATGTCTTTGCATGGAAGGTTTTAATTTAAGCACTGTACAGTCCCGTCTACCTAAATTAATTTATCTTTTGGCTGCTAAAGTATCACATATACATTAGTGTTAGCAACCTAAATAACTTACCTTGAAACTGCTTGTTCCTATTTTTGCCATTGAGCTGTGCTCCTCCACCAAGTTTAATTCTTTTTTTTCAGCTTCAGGAATTAAATTAAAACAGCACCACCTCCAGATAATTAGGATAGATTGAGTCTGAACTCCTCAGCAACATTGTTTCATCATCTCTTAATGTAAAAATTCTGACTAATTTACTGTTCTCACTGCAGGTGTGTTCTGAAGACTTTTGTGAGTTGTTTGCCTGATGGAGGAAGTGACGATTAGAAATGATTGTGATTAACTGAGAGGCATGTAATTATTTTGCAAACAGTCAATTCATGGGTATGTCAGCTGTCATAAATATTCATATAGCAATATAGAAATATACAGCTGTATGCAAAATTCTGGGCATCTTTTGGCCGAATTACATGTTTTGTTGATTTTGTAAGTGAAAATCTTGTACAGAGAACACTCTTCTGCACATTTTAATGCACAATTACTGTTTATTTGCTAAGCTGGAAAAAAATAAAATATTAAATGTTGCCTGTGCAAAAACTATGGCACATTTTATATTTTATGTTGTTTTTTCCAATATGTTAAATCTGTTAAACTGAGCAAATAAACAGAAATTGTGCAATAATGTTTGCAAAAAAAATGTCATACTTAAATGTGTTCTCTGCACAGGATGGTTAACTTACTTTCAGTTCAACAAAGTATGTAATTTGACCAGGGGTGCTGAAACCTTTGCGTACGATTGTATTGTCTCACAACCCCTCTGTTGCATAAGTGAACATGCATATGGTAACGCTCCTAACATACACACATACTGAATGACAATGACGTATAACAAGAGTGGACTGATCAGAAGAGACTTGCTGAGATTGGGATGATAATAATACTTGTTGCCAGCAATAAACATAATTCATACAGCCCACACCACATACAAACACAGACAGAAGCACATAAACGGACCTTCACTGAGACGGGTAGTCTGTTGTCTCTGAAGGCCTGGAAACTGAAAGTACGAGGTTGCTGGGTGGCCTTCCTCACTGGCACCAGGTTTCCAGAACATTCTAAGTGCAATGGCATCCCCTCCATTACCTGTGGGTAAAGAAAAAGAGCAAAGGAAAGGGACGAGAGGGGAAAACAGTGAGTCAGAGTGAGTCAGACACACTAGCAATCATGCAGTGACTCAACCATATAATATATACACATGCAAATGCTGCCACCAGATAAACATACATCATGTAATTCATACTACAAGCTTAACTTAATAATACAAGTTATGCCTTTGTAAGGAGACTGAAAACCATCTTTTTTGTCCAGCAACAAGAGATCCTACTGGATATAACATGGTCAGAGACAACACAGTCTGTCTAAAGTGCAGCACTGCAAGGATAAGCAAAGTAAAAAAAAATTGTTAATTCCTCAAAGCCCAGGCATTAAAATAGCTATTTTATAGCTATCAATTTTTCAGGTTGCTACAACAGCTAACTTTCAATCAGTAACAGCTTGCTAACATTTTTAGGACCTTGTTTAAAGTCTGTTTACAGTATGTATGCAGTTCTATAGTAATAAAACATAGATAGATAGATAGATAGATAGATAGATAGATAGACTGAATCTCCAGTGACTCAACTCAGAGCAATAAATGGGGATTATAAAGACAACAGGTCATAGACTAATAGCACTCAACACCCCTAAGTACACTCTTCTGCACTTATCAGAGCTGACCTCAATGTCTCTGCTGCGTGCCACCTCTGTGAAATTTTCATGCAGCTCCAGGGTTTTGTCCATCTTGTCATCAGTCAAGCAGTAGCAGCGAAGGCGGCCCTCCCGTGCCTCATTCATTTTGGCAAACACCACAAACTTGGCCATGTATGGCACCGCCATCAGCTCACGGTACAGTAGGTTGGCGAAGGTCACAGCCTCTGCTGTCCGAGGACAGTCCGCTAGCCAGAACCTGAGAGCAGAGACAGGACCACAAAGACCTCAGAGTCACTTCAATGCTCTAAGGGACGCGGTGGTGGCTGGTGGTCACGTTTGGATATTAAGCACTATGACAGGGACAGAATATGTGAAATGGGTGGGAGGCCTTTTAGGTCTCTCAAATATACAGAAATAAAGAAAATATTATGAACACGCTACGTTTAAGAAATTAATTTGCTTAGATTTTTTTTCCATTTTATTTTTATTAAGGACTGCTTGAGTTGATAAGTTGCCCCAGGAGAGAACACAGCTCTGTTTTGGCCAGAAGAGATGCTTCTGCTCAAGTTATAGAGCATATTTTATGTATAAACTACTGTCCAAAAGTTTGCAAGGATTTTTTTTAATAAAATGAAATCAATTTGGTAGCAGAGCACTGTATAAAATACTTATAATATGCTAGTCCTGTGCAACTTCACAAGTTTCAGATAATTAGTAGGGAAACCTGTTAAAATTAAGAAATTTTAGATGTGTTGAAAAACAATAAATGGAACTGTATAATAATAAAAATTAAGTTAAAATACGAGACACTCTGGAAGTTAATTTTACAAAAGAGCAAAGCATTAAGTTTACTTGATTCAAATGTGTACATCATTCCCTAAATATTAGATAAAAGTGGTGATCAAATTTTAAAGCACATAACTTGACAACTGTAATTAGAGAATTACAAAACAATATTTATCATACTAGAACCTCTTATTATAAATAAATATCAAATAAAACATTACAATATCTTTTTGTATCTAGTTTATAGCAGTTATATTTATAATAATGAATCTACACAGTATAACTTATTACTGTACATAAAACAAAAAAAAATATTTAAAAGGCCCAAACATTTGAACAGTAGTGTGTGTATACAAACACACCCATACCCACAATATTTTTTAATATAATCTGTTTTTATAAGAAATTTACTGCATAACTCGCAGTGTGTGTTGGTAAAGAGATTTATTGTTTGTTAGAGTCTCTCACCTTGCTGACACATTGGTGGTGAAGTTGGCACAGTTGTTGGAGTACATTAGCTTGGTTGTGCCAGTGATGTCCTCCCACTGAGCTGGGGCCGTGCCACCTGCAGAGAGGGTGTCACAGCTTTTTACAAACGCTGTGGACCTGATGTCCTTACTCACAACCAGTACCATCTGGAATCATTATGTTTAGTCTATACTTATCCCTGTGTCCCTCTCCAGGCTGGACAACAGTCTGTTTCAGCCTTGTCCAAGTGGCTTTGGCAGGGCAGGCATATCAAAGCTGGCTGAGGCTGACATGCACTGCAATAAAGGCTAATCTACCTCTTTCAGAAACCCAAATCCTTGCCACCAACAAGAGCATACCAATAACACTGCAGAGGAGTCGCAGGCTGGTGGTATCTCCCTCTCCAGCATCCCGTGGACTCTCCCTCCAGGATGGGGGCAGGGGGATGCGCAGGCCGATGGGCCTGTGGAACTTGCGTCTGCGTGGCTCCACCGTCACTACGGGGCTGAACGTGGCCTGATTACCTAACTGCCGAGTCAACAACTCATCAGGGATTGGCTGAGCCTGAGAAGAGAAGAGAAGAGAAGAGAAGAGAAGAGAAGAGAAGAGAAGAGAAGTGTGAGTTATCACAGAAGCAACAAATGATAAGGAGAAAGGCAAATTAGTGCAAATGAAAATGGCAGCGAATGTGAGGAAAAAAGAGTTAATGACAGAATATATTATGGATATATAACATGCAATATGGAAAAAATGCACAGTAATTGCACTGAAATACAGTTTTTCTTCCACATTGTCATTTATTTTCATCACGTGTTCTGACAGCATAGCTGCTTAATGAAGGAAATGATGGGGAAAATGAATACACAAGCAGACATACTCCATCAGTGGAAATGAACAAAGCAAATTAAAAAGCACTTGTGCCCATTAAACATTGTCCTATTCAGCACAGAATGTACAATAAAGAAGAAAACAGACAAATGAACAAAAATATGACCTAAAAAATTAATAATATGTGATTAAAAAGAAATATTAGATAAAAATATGCAGAGATAATTGTCAGCTAGTTTGCTGTTCTGGTGCTGCAATACAAAGCAAAATAAATACTGCCATGCCCCTAACTGTCATTACCTATACACATTCCATAATATCTTTCAGAACTGAAAACAGGTTGGTTCTACACTCATCAGGTTACAAAGCAGCAACTACTGTACACAATTAATCATTGGGTATTATGATTGTGCATGGAATGAAGATTCTGTGGAGAAAAAACTGATGTCTAGATCTAGATATTATAATATTCAAAAGTTCCAGACCCCTTCTATTCTGTGAATTCAGCACCCATTGCTGACACAAACATCTAACTGCACACAAACTGCTTACATAATCTCCACAAAAAAGTGTTGCCAATAGAATGGGACTCTCTACATGAGCTGCAAGGTCACCTAAATTCATCATGCCCAATGCTAAGTGTTGGCTAGAGGGGTATGAATTTCCTCAGCATTGAGCTGTGGAATTGCATTCTCTGGAGTGATGGAGCTCCGTCTGACACCTTTTGAACGAGCCAGCTTGCCATTTGTAATCCAGAACTAATCATCCAACATCAGTACCTGCTCTTGTGGCTTCACCAAATCCTCACAGCAATGTTCCAACAACTAGTATAAAGCCTTCAAGAGTAGGCGTTTTCACTGCAGCAGAAAAGGAACAAACTCTATATTCATACTGTAGCTACTTGATTATGGCAAAAATAAAAATCATGACTATTTTGGTCAATATTGAGATCACAGTTATTTAGCATGATTACTCATTGACTTTGGAAACATATGATATGATACAGAATTAGAAGAGAATGCTACCATAACTTTCTAATTTACTTATGTTACTTATGTAATAAATTATTGGTAATTCTCCCCCTCAAAAACACAACAGTGCTTGTGGAAGAGATACTTGACACAAGTAACTTTCTTAGATGCAAAAGTGCAAAAGGTATATCACATAATGCACACGTGCATATGGCAAACATGCATTATCACGACTCATAATAATAAATGGAATCCAGGACTCTCTATAATTGACCAGCTATCAGAAGTTGAGGTTTGCTTCTTATTAGAATTTTCCTCAGGCGTTCAAAGGGAAATGTTCCACAATTTAAGGCTGAACGGAAAATTGGGGTAAGCTAGTGAACAGGACGCTGACTTCAGGCTCCTTCAAGGAAGGCTAACCAGCCAGTTTTTTTTTCAGTTCATGGTAAAATTTTCCATGAATGTCATATGTTGTGTTAAATAGAACTATAGAAACCATTCCCATTGTCCATTGTCCACTGTCACACATTTTACAGCATGAAATCTAACTGATTTCGATATACAGCGTGTACTATCTTGCGACCCCACTATCGAAAAAAACAAGAGCATCATAGCAAAATGGAATGTGGTGCAATAATCACTTTATCTCAATTATCTTGTTTTTCATCATGTTTGAAAGCCAAAATTCTAATTAAAAATAAAATTTGACTGGACACCCTGCCCTAATTCATAACCTTGATTTTAAAATAAGTTGTATGAGCAGGCATCCACAAGCTTTTAGACATATAGTATAGTTGTGCTGGGTCTCTTTCTCACCTGCAGGCCTAGCCGCACTCGCTTGGTGACAGCCGTCTCAGGGAAAATGGCCTGGACTTGGGGCACCAGCTTACTGATCAGCTGACCACCTTCTGGACCAATCAGATCACTCTCCTGCTGGACACGTGACACCACCGCAAAGTAAAGGGGGAAGTCTGTGGAAATTATCCGACGGATTCTTTTCTTCTCCAGCTCTTCCTGACTCTCCAGATCTGAAAAAGAACATTTGAGGATTGTATCCCAGTCTTTTGGCCCGTAAAAGTTTCATTCAGCATCACACTTCAGGGAGCGTGCTGTGAGTCACATTGCTGGTGTATTTTACAGTAAGAACAGATTCACCTTCATCCATGCCATTGAGAATGGTCTCCAGCACATCGTCACCATAGCGGTTGCGATGCTCCTTCCAGACTGAGCCATTCTCACTACGCAGGACCACAAGCTCTCGATCACCTCTCCCCAAAGAAGCAAAGTGAGGAATCTCCACAATCACTGGCCTGAAACACAGTGTCAAGACTAAAGTATAGCACTACTGCCTACAGCAAAGCAAGGTATATACTGCTGAACCATCTGCATTAAATTCAAGGATGGGTATAGAAATTCACTACTTTCATGGGACAGACTGCATTACTTACAAATACTGGAGTCATTCAATACAATTTGTTTTTACTTATGTAATCTATAAGCCATTAAGCCAAGTATGATTGGTCGAAAATCTGGACCAAGTGGCTGTCTAAATCTCATTCTTTATGCATATCATAAATGCCAGCTTTTCTTGATTAGTCTGCAATTCATAGCTATTAGTAAATATACACACTTTCCACCCACTTTTGGTTTGAAGTTTAGAAGAACGTATCAATAAAAATATCTCTCTGGAATCAGTATCTAAGTCAAGACATCAGTATCAGTACTGAAGAATTTTGAATGATACCCAGCATAATAATTATATTAACAGTCTGCCTATATTATCAAGTACTATTTCTGTAGGTGGCAACTTTTGAAGTTTTTAGGGCTGATTGTCTTGATAAGGAGCCTTAAAAAATGCATTTTGATGCATTTGTTGCTTCCTTAGTAATGATCAGTTTGTCCTTTGTACCTTATCATGATCTACGGATCATGAGGTCAGGCTCACCCCAAGAACTGCATGCTGGAGGGCCCCAGTGAGATAATGCGGGAGGCGAGGCCCTCTCCCTCCACCAGAGGAGGAGGGGTCGTTAGTTTCTGTGGTTTGACCAGACGGCAGGTAATTCGTGTGGGCGCAGCACAGGTGCGTGGGGGAATGATCACTCGTAATCCGTTGTGTCTGCTGCCGCGCATGGACCCACCCCTCGCATCTACCATGAAACTGACCAGAAACCTGACAAAGAAGAAGTAATCAATCAAGCACTGTACAGCAAATTTGTCTTAATGATCACATGCAAGGACCGAATGGCAATGAATAGGTCAAATGTGAACAAAACATACATATTTCACACACAGTCAAACCCATTTAACAAGCTATTCTAGTTCTTAAAGAAAGAGGCAAAAGAAAAAGTTTTCCCCTCACCCCAAATAGCTGTTCATCCAAGACACCATTGGTGTCTGAGGTTTGCTTCTTTAGTTCTGCACTAGTACTATGAGGCTAATGCAGCTAACAATGGAATCAATGAAAGCATATATCCCTTCAATTAGTACTGTTCACACTGATTGCCCAAATTATTGCGTAGGTGCCTAAAACTGCAGCACTGTGAGAAAGTGAGAGGCTAACATTTATTAATTTAATATGAATGGTAATCTCAAATATACATGTTTACATGGTTTCTCACCCTGTAAGTCATATTGCGATTTATATAAATGGACAAAAGTACTCTGCAGATAAAAACAGTAGTAGCAACCATCTTGAAACCAGATTTTTGTCTCATTTTTGTTTGAGGAAAACAGGTGATGATGTAGGCATGCATTTTGCAAGATGCTAAACTAAATGGGGAAAATTTTAAAAATTTGATTTTTGCAAGTGTTTCCGGAAACAAGGCACACATTAGCAGGGCCCGCCGATGGTGCCTGTACAAGAGTCCACTGACCCAGTGTGGATGGGGCTGGCCACTGGGCTAACGTTGTCTGAGGTTTCTGTGGCTGGACTACTGGGGATCAGAGAGTCCTCATCATATTCTTTAGGCAGAGGGACAGGAGTATGCTGCAGACATACAAGACACCACATATTACATACACACCAATGAAAGAACACAAAAAGATCACAAAACATGATCTTGTGAGAAAAGAGTAAAAAGAAAGTGTCATTTGATATTTTTTAAGTGTTAATGCTGAAAAAATCTACAAACCAGTACCTGGTCCAGCATGACAGTCTCTGGAGATACACATGGAATTCGGGGAATAGCAGGAGAGTATGGTCTAAAGAGAAGCAAAGAGATGATAACTGATGCAACCGTTGTCTCCGATACTGATATATGTCAACCCCGAAATTAACAATAACTTAATAAACACCACAATTTAAAATATTAATAATTGGGTTTTTTTTATTAAATTAATAACTTTTAGAATGTGTGTAGATCAAAATATTTTGAACTAGATATATTTTTATTATATATTTCATGCTTTTGGGAACAAGACGTTTTTAATAGATAAATGATATTCTTTAGCCACCTTTTCATTTCTTGTCACATTATCCACCTCCATGTTTGACCACAACTTCTGAGATGCTCTGGATATTAATTTTATTTTAACCTCATTCTCCATGTTAACTTTAGGCTTATTATTCAGTTGTTAATACCATTGTTTATTATTTATTAAATACTATGAGTTATTCAGTAACCACTGTGAATACATACATATGTTATGTAGTTATTAGATGGAAGAAGTCAAGTATAGACAACATATGGCCCTTCAAGGGGTTCAACAGTTTTCTCATTTATAACGGTCTATATCTCTGTTCATCATTCTGGCTACAGCTTCTTTTTATAGCTTTCTAAAAATTATTTGACAACCCTGAAGTTGTACAATATTAGCATCATATTAGAAGAAATGTATACATGTATCTTCAACAAAACTGTTTTTTATATTATTGGAAACTTTAAAATGGTAGTGCATGAAATATCACAGTGTTAGATTTCTATAAGTGATACAAAGATCATTTAGCTGTTCTGATGCCTCTGATTCAAGGCTTACGTCGTGCCCAGTCCACTCTCAAAGTCCCGCAGAGTCTTCTTTGGTGAAAGAAAGTCATCATCCTGATCCTTCAGGTCGTCCAGCTTCAGGTAGCGAGCGCCATCCATCCCCAGCAACTCATCGCCTACACACAGAAAAGGCAGGCGTCATGTCTCAAAAGAATGAGAGATGAAAGAGAATGAAAGGGTTCAGGAAGAAGAGGAAAGAAGACAGAGGAACAGGAGGAGAGCAGTAAGAAAGAAAGAGAGACGTGAAAGTCATGTCTTAAGAAGAGCTTGACTGTCATTCACTATCATTCAGATTTCATCATTCACCATCTTTCAGACACAAGCATACATAACCAACTTCAGTGCCATCCAAGCAATGGAATCATACAAACAGAGCCAATGGAAAACATGGAGGAAATCAAGACACCCAGTCAGACTGTATGGCATCGTTACAGTTACGTTGGTGAGCATGCCCAGGAGAGAAGTGACCTCACGTGCTTCTTCTGCATTCAAGAAAGATTTGTTCCTGTTATTGGAGGGGTTTAATCATCAGGGTTCAACGGTGAGTACACTGCCATTTCCTAGAAGTTCTCTGCTGAGTCAAATGATGATCATTAGTCAATTAGTTTGTTATTCAGCGATTAGTCAATTTACTGCCAGTCCTGCAGAGGTGAGACACAGACAAAACCCTCTTTTAAATAGACATTTACACTTAATCCTGTGAATGATGGCCCCCACAAACAAATGTTAGTACTGATAAAGGAAAAAAAGCAGGGCATGACCACATGGTGATGAAGAGCCGACAACATCGTTGTACAACCGAGCGATAGATCCCAAAACAGAGCGGATAAAACTGGCTTCAGACGAAATGAGAGCACTTGAGATGGAGGCACACATTCACGAACGACCGACAACCGGACAACCAAGGCAGAGAGAGAGAGAGGGAGACGCTCCTACCTAATGTTAGCTGCGCAACTCCTGGAGAAGAGATGGAGAGAGCTTGGTTCAGGATAGATCTCTAGCATAACAAACATTGATACTGTATGCCTAGTTTAGAATTCATCATTGCCATTTCAAAAACGTATAACTCCATTATTTGAGAGTTTTTTTTATATATATACCGCATGTGCCCTATACATTGTGTAAAAATTTTCACAATCAATGAACCAACAGAAGTGGTTCAAAAGGACTTATAATGAAATCTTGTTATATTACTAAAGATGGCATAATACTATCAATGGTATCAGCAAAAAACACTGGATCTGATATCACAGGGTGAAAAGAACTTGCCTGAAATAGCACACACTAACACTGTGTTGTTAACTGTGTTTCTTGCTGTGGGGTAGTAGAGTGTTTGAGCAGTTCAGCATGATAGCATACTTTTAGGCTATGCTCACACTGCAAGAAAAGTGGCCCAATTCTGATATTTTTCTTTATATGACACACTGAATCACACTGAATCTAAAGGAGTCATTTAATCTTAAAGAAAGACATAGGACAGCTGTGTTGAATCTGCCAGGTGAAGCGGAGTTCTTTTGTGCTTGTGGGTCAATTCTTGAGCATGATCTGTTCATGTCAGATATAGGCCATAATGAAAAGATAATGTGAATGACAAAACCAGACTTGGACCACCTTTACCTGCATTCTGAACGTAGCCTTAGATGCTTATCTTAAGTGAAGTGCTTTAGTTAAAGATCATTTTAAAGTACACTAATTTATAAAGAATATACATTGAATCGGTATCAGTGTCAGTTGATCCTCAAGTTTTCAATATTGGTATTGGTAAGAGAAAAGAAAAAGTGCCATTCTTTATACGTAACAGTGATATATATTCAAATTCACTAAGGTTTTCTTCTCCTAAAGTTAATAATGCAAGTTTTTTTTTGTTAACAACGGCGACAACATGCAGGTTGCATTTTTTCCTCAGCATCCTCAGTAAGAGACTTCTTTTGGAGTCTCAGTGTGGCTGTGGTGCTAAGGAAAAGCACCGCTTTAATATGACACTTTCCTGCAGTTATCCTGTGAGCTCAAGCCCAACTGAGTCAGCAATACCCACCTTCATCCTCTGACACATCCAGGATCTCATCCACTGTCTCTGGGAAACTCATACGATGCTTCTCTGTGGTGATCTGAGAAGTAAGGACAGAGAGAAAGAGAGGGAGGAAGGGAGAGAAATATAAAACACAAAGCAGCAGGTGTATGCCAAAGACTGAGAGGAGAGGAAAAGATCAACAGAGATATGCAGAGATAATGCCAAAGCCATATATCAGCCGACTTTTGAAGGGACCTTTAGATAACAATCGCATAACAAGCCCGAGGTGCATACATTTCGGAGCAGTCTCTCACCATGGACACGGATTCCTCAGTCACCAGTTTGAGCACATCAATGACAGAGATATAGCCTAGCCGCTTAGCGATGCCCAGGGGTGAGGTTCCGTTCTGCCAGGGATAATACACACACACACACATACACACATGTACACTTAGACACAATGGGACTGTCTCTAATAAACATTCACAATGGCAAAACTAAAAGAGATCAAAGTCCTCACACACTTGGGGATCACAAATTTAATACTGAAACCTCCAAACTGATGCAAAACCACAGTATCATACTATTTTAAAACAGTGAGGCAAATTCAGTTTACCATGATATGAGCCCTTTAATAAAATGTATTAAGGGTGAGTCAGGCTTGAAAGGATCTGTATGAGAGAATACAGGAGGACAGAATGATTGAAGAGGGTTCATACAGTCGTGATCTCGTTGGGGAGGGCACCGTGTTTCAGGAGCAGAGTGACAATATCCGTATGACCCTGCTGAGCTGCCTGATGAAGAGGTGTGTAGCCCACCTGAGAGAGGGAGTGAAATAGAGAGATAAAGTGCATCAGGGGTAAGTGGTTTCAGTGCTTGCGAACATCAATGCACTTTACAGAAAAGTCTCCACTCAACCTGCTAATCAAAAAACTGCAAACACATCACATGTAGTAAGAAAAACAATAGGCTAATTTTCTGGCCATAAGTGAAGTATACACTATAAACAACACACTGTAAATATAAATGTAAAGACTCTGTCACTGATTACATTGCATATGCAAGATAATCACTCCATTAAATTTGCCTGTAATAACCATGTAAATGTCCTTTAACTCAAAGCTCGAGATTCTGTAATATGAGAGTGTGTCTTGTGTTCACCTCCACAAGAATGGCAAATTCCTCATTAATGACACTTTTATTATCTTATTGCATTTCCAACAGTTTTTACTCAATGCAAAACACTTTATTACCCTTTGCTGTGTCACAAACTGTGAGGCAACAGTTAAAATACCCAGCATGCTTAGAAATACAGATGAATTACAGTAGAGCACAAACATTCTGTACAGGAGAATAACTGACAAAATAACAGATATTTAATTTTTTTATGGTTAAATACACAGTATTTATTCTATGGACACAGAATACATTCTACAAAATAAATTCTATGGAACATAAAAAAGGGAAATTTATTCATTTTTTTAATTTCTGCATAATTAAATGGTCAAGGTGTAAACAGTCATTCAGAGGTTAGTAATGTGAAATGTTCCATTCTGCTGAAAAAACAGCACAGGCCAACATGCAATCCATGCTAGTCTAAGTTGGTTTATGCTGGTCAAGTACTGGTCTGATGTTGGTTTATTTGGTCACCCAGCATGGTCATGCTTGTTGACCATCCTTTCCAGCACAAAACGTAACATATTGCTGCTGTTGGAACAAAACCTCATATCTCCATTTTTGACGCTTTTCTGTTTTTAAGCTGCTCTTTACATTGTGTGTAAATTTCATGATGAATGGACCAAAAGAAATGGCCCAGAATTACTTGGAAAAAAAGTCTGATTACATTAAGTCTGAATTACATTAACAGTAAGCATTTTCAAGTTTTTTCCTTCTACTGTAACGTCATTTTGAAAGTACAAGGTTTTAGGCGTAGGATGGATATTTTTAAATCCATTCATGGCAGAGAGGTACATGCAGGGTGCTGTAAGGCAGAATAGTGCCCAATTAAAAAATATATTATATTGGATTTACATTTTTTTACCAGTATCACAATTATACTTGTGTAGGTTCACTGGTTGTTGTGGATAGTAAATAAAATGGTTATATTTGTGTTGTAGACATTCTGATCCCTGGTTCCTATCACCACCACTGTAAAGGGAGAGAGAGATGAGTCTAAAGTTTCTATACAATGAATCATGTCACATCAAACCACTCTGAATGACTTTATTTAAATCTCAGCTGCTGAATTATGCAGACGTTTTGAAAATTTGGTGTAATTCCCGTTTAACCAGTATGTTGTTAATGAATTCAGCTCTTGGTATACGCTGGTGTAAGGTTTCAGACTTACTCTGGTCTTACTGTTAACGTGGGCCTGCTGTTGCAAAAGAAACTTCACCATCTTTATGTTGCCATAGTGACACGCCACATGTAAGGGTGTGTATCCCATCTGAAAGAAAGAGAAGGAAAAGGAGTGTTAGTAAATGAGACAAAGGGAGATAGAGAGAGAAAAGAAAGAGAGGGAAAAAGGAGAAACACCAGAGAAAGAGAGTGAACAAAATAAAAAACTGGAATTTGAGCATCCACTTTTCACACTCTCTGGAGACGTGGGAGGAGAGAAAGTCAATGTCGTCTGGTGTGACAGTGCCTGAAGCCTGAATTCTATTTTCAGAGCATCGATTGAGAAACAGGGCAATCCACCAGGGGAGGAGGACACGCGTGATGAAGGGTCAAAGGTCAAAGCTGAGCTACTCCTGCATTGTCATCCAAATTTCAGTGAGGCTCATAAAAAGCCGCTTGCCCACTCACTCAGTGGTACTTTCTTTACAAACACCATTCCTGCATGACACAGGTTTTCAGAGGCATGTGCATGTGTGTGTTTACCCTTGAGGCTGCGTAGACTGAGGCGCCCTGCTTCACCAGCATGTCTGCGATGCCCACGTGTCCCTCCTGTGCCACCAGGTGCAGAGGGGTCAGGCCGTTCTAAACATACAGAAATATTGCTTTACTAGCCTAGCAACAGACATACAGAGAACTACTAAAGCAAGGCACATGCTGTGCGTATACATACATATATACATACATGTATATATACACACACACACACACACACATATATATGTATATATATATATATAAGGGATGTAATGCTGCACTACGCACTACAGAATACTACATAGCATGACAAACAATATTAAATGGTAGTTTTAGGCAGGAATGCCCCTAAGCAAAAAGAGTGTTTGAGGTAAGTATGTGATGATTTAGAAATGCAGAATGGAGAATGCACAACGCTATCTTATGCAAGGTTCTGTTACCCAAAAGCTACATCAGCTCTGTAACAAAACTAAAGCTCAGATATCAAAACTGCTTCAGCTCTGGGGTGGACGATATGGCAAAGATATGATATCACGATACTTTGATATTTTCATGATACATGATATGCATCACAATATTTTGTTTTTCTGAGATTTAATAAGTTGAAATAGACAAAATAGAACAAGTAGTGCCACATATAAAAATACTGTAATAATAATAATAAACCTATTTTTTTAGTAAAAAACTACAATGATTTTTATTCAAAGTTTTCGAACTGCATTAACGCTAATTCCAGTTAAACAGGCCTAAATATGTTTTCTTTGTAATAAAATAAGTAGTTATTATTCTTTAAGTATTGCCATCAGCTGATTAATTAAATTTGCGGTAAGGAAACAATTATTTACATTTGAATTGATGCTGCACCATTACTTTAGACTATAGATATAAAACATATAGTGCAGTATTTTCACCAGAACTGAGGATGACCATTCCCTCTTCCCTAATGTTAACCCTGCCCTGTGTAATGGTGAGAAGGGCGAATGTGTGGAGAGACCTTGTTTCCCAGGTTGACGTTGGCCTGCTTAGAGATGAGGAGAGCGACCATGTCGGGTCGTCCCTCCTGAGCGGCCAGGTGGAGAGGGGTGACCCCCTGCAAGGACTCAGCGTTGGTATTGGCTCCACACTGCAGCAGACTGCTGGCCACCTCCAGCTGATTCTGCTTAGCCGCAATGTGCAGAGGAGTGTAGCCATTCTGCAAGAGAAGATCAGACAGGGAGAGAGAGATGGAGAGAGCTTTTAGTCATTTATTAAACGACTATAGGCGAATGTGAGGATTTAGCATGTGTTAGCATGTCCAAACAAGCAAACTGTGCTTCATGACGAACAGACCAATAAAAATGGTCTAAAATCACTTGAAATAAAATCTTGCTACATTAACTTATTTTAGTTAAGTTTTGTCTTCCCATGCAAAGTCACCATTGTGGAGATGCATGGTTTTGGCAGCAACAATAAGAGAGAGTATCTTACTCGGGCAGTGCTGTGCGGAGAGCCACCCTTGCTCACCAGCAGCCTGACCACATCCAGGTTGTTGTGATGGACAGCTACGTGCAAAGGGGTCAGTCCATTCTGCGAGGAGAGACAAATGCTCTCAGTCAGTTAGTGCTATCCATCACACACACATTGCGCATCACAAACACACAGGAGAGAAATGTGCTCCATGTTGTGGTCACTGCAGGAGACTGCATCACCTTTCCTGCTGCGTTAGGATTAGCTCCTCTTTCCAGAAGCAGCTCCGCCACGTCCACCTTCCCATATTTACACGCCACATGAAGGGGGGTAAAACCTTTCTGTGGGAACACACACACGGAATACATGCGAGGATGGAAAGTTAACTACAGTCGCGTGCAAAAGTTTGGGCACCCCTGGGCAAATTACATATATTTTGTTGATTTTTGAAGTGAAAAGATGTCAATATCACTTCTGCAGCAAACAATTAAAAAAAAAAATATATATATATATATATAGTTACTGCAAATGTTAATACACAGCTACATTATACTTAACTGATTAAAAAAAGTAGTAATTGTGGCATTTAGACACTTTTCCAGTTGTAAAGCCAAAGAGCTTAATTAATTCATTAGACCCTACTGGTTAGGCAGGTCAAGAATTGTCATTAGGAACTGATGACAATTCCAGTGACAATTCTCTGACTCACCTTAACACTAACACTCAACAACCATGGGATCCTCTGAGCAGCTGGCTGAGGATCTGAAAATGAAGCTAATTTATGCCTACAGTAGGGGAAGGCTACACAAAAGACATCAAAATGCTTCCAGCTCATAATTTCCACTGTCAAAAATGTCATTAAGAAATGGCAGTTAAGGAGAACTGTGGTAGTCAAGGAAAAATCTGGAATACCAAGAAAATTTAGAAGATATAAAACTGAGGAACAAGGAGGAGATGGGGTGGAGGTGGTGGTGGTGTGTGAAAACTGTCAAAGAAAACAGAAGATAGAGATGGGAAATTTGTAGGATGTCAAATTGGAAAGAGCAGGGCTTCAGGCATTGTCCCCCTCTCAAACATATCCATAATTTTCCCCATAATTTAGTTGTGGACAATCCACTAGCTAGATCTTCGAATCACATGAAGCTACCAAGATGGGAGAATGAGGGATGGCATGTGCTTCCTGTGAGACACGTGAAGCCAGTGACTGCATCTTTAAAATTTTTTTGTATAGTACATTTAATTAACTAAAGACTCTAAGTGTTGATAAGTGTCATGACAAAAATTCATGAAAAGAATGTAAGATTTATAAAGTACAGGAAGACATGAGGAATAGTGTCTGTGTGTGTTTGAAATATGCATTTTGAGCAACAGAAGACAAGAGACAAATACAAAACAGGAGAGAAAAAAAGCGCAGGACCAACCTTAGTCATCTTGGTTTGCTGGGCATTGCCGTCTAAGAGAATGCGTGTGGTGTGGGCGTGTCCCTCCCGGGCAGCAATGTGCAGAGGGGTGTGGCCAGCCGTGGTGGCTGAGTCAGGATTGGCCTTATGTTCCAACAGCAGCTTCACCAACTCCTTATGGCCCATCCGTGCTGCACAGTGCAGTGGAGTCTGATCGTCCTGGAGAGAGAGAGATAGAGAGAGAGAGAGAGAACGTGTTATCAAACCGTTCAACTGAGATGTCTGGGTGTCTGTGTAACTGTATCCTCTCCTCCATATGGCTCTGTTGTGCTAGCACTTGCCTACCTTAGCTTTAGCATCCACCTGGGCTGAGTTCTGCAGCAGAAACTGAGCCACTTCACAGTGCCCTGCTCGAGCAGCCATGTGCAAAGGAGTCTCCACTTTCTACAATGACGCAAAGAGATCCAGCTTAAAACCACTGCAGTATTTAAACATCCACAGAGCAACGCTAATAAGCTCACTAGCTCACTAAACTGACTGAAAAGCACGTACACTGCCTAGGGGTAAAAGAATGCATCATGACATTGCAATATTGCGATGCAAAACTGTGACAATGTGCACTGTGGAAAATGAACATTGTATCACGTATGCCATCTTATGGAACTGCATTGTTTGAACAGTAAAGTTTGCAAACAGTATCATAAGTTGTTCTACAACATGATTAGAGTCATCCTTTTCTTTATTCAAGCTTTGTTCAAGATATTGTGAGAATACTGGATCGTGGGCTGCTTGTATTATAACAACCCTAACAATATTTTGTAGCAATGTTTTTTTTTACCAGTTTGTAATAACATAACTTATTAAAGATGAGCCAAGTATATTCTGTGATAAAAATAATTTCATGTGTAAACTCCAAGAAGATATGGCTTAGCAATGCTGCAAATACTTTCTGCTTATGAACAGTCAGTTTTTACAGGCATTCCTGAAGAACATGTATGCAGCAGTTACAGTTATTACAGGGTTTTTTTATTTAACATTTTTAAGGCAGTGTATGCATAGCCAGGGTTGGGAGGGGTTACTTTAAAAATGTATTCCGTTACAGGTTACTGTTTACCTGTTAAAAAATGTAACTTTAACCTAATTTAATAGATAACTATATTACAGTAATGTAATCGGATTGTTTTCCATTGCTTTTGGATTATTTGTCTTTAATTAAAGATGTATAATTAAATTAAAAGACCTTTTAATAAGAATTTGACTTAACACCTGCCAAACACAAAAACCACACTGTTTTATATAGAATGTATTGGCTCATTTGGTTTCATATTGGAGTGCTGTGCTTTGACTTTGAGGATGGTAATTTGTAGACGTTCCCTAATCAGCTCAGCAGTTTCAGCAGCCCACAGAAATCAACATGTTCTATGAGTTTTATAAAGGCATTAATCTCACACAAAAACTAGGGTGAGCTGATCATCGTACTTACAAATAATGATCATTTACACATATTAACCCACTTGTTATCTTCAACTTTGCTAACATTTTTATCCTTGGGGTCAATTTGACCCCAGAAGTTTAAACTACTAGAGAATGATTATAATTAAAATTCTTACCTATTTTCACATTTCAGACTGTTAGTTAAAACCTGTCAGGTTAAAGTCATCAAAAGTTTGTTTCATAGCCGCTAAACTGTAGAATTTTATGGAGCAACTAATGAGAATAAAGAGTTTACTGTCTATAAACTGGTATAAATCTGGGTAAATGACTGATTTAGATGTCTTTAGGAAAGCACTGCAGATCTCAGTTCTGTCAATAAAAATACAATACTTAGTCAATTTCTACAGATTGGCTTATAAAAAGGTCGGAGCAGGACCACCTCCCCCTTCTCCCCAAACTAAAAACTCTTTAAATGTTACTCATGTAAAATAATTATCATATAAACAGTGAATTTCAGTGAAAGATGATGAGTTTGCATTGGAATGTAATCCTGCTGGTAATCATCCTGTTTTTATGAAGTATCTGTAATCTGATTTCTGTCTTATTTTTGTAACTGTAATGGAATACAGTTGCGTTTTTTTTGTATCCTACCAACCCTGTGCATAGCAGAGTAATCATTCTGGGTGCAAAAAAAACGATCACACACTCACCACGTTAGATGCATTGGGGGAAGCTCCTCTCTGCAGCAAGCTCTTCACTATGTTAAGGTGCCCCATAAATGAAGCCACATGGAGTGGAGTCAGACCGGACTGAGAGAGAACAACACATATATCAGTCAAGAAAAGCTCAGCACTCCTTTGTTTACTGTAGGCAATTAAAACAAATAGAATTTGCTGAGCCCACAAGAGGCATTTACAACAGTTTACCTTCAAATGGCATAGAAAAGAATTACCACTGAGAACACAGTGAGGAGAAACAAGTATTCAGAACCTTTTTCTTTTTGTTATTTAATATACTTCCTGTGCATGTAACCACTTTACATTTACACATATAATGTTTTATGACCATGATTATCTATAAAGATTAATAAAAAATATGTATTCATAAGCAAAGATATGTGTATAAAATGAAATTAATAACATTAGTACTTTTTGTATAGCTGCTGTTGGCAATTAAACTTTTGAGTAATTTTGTAATTTTGCAGCTCTCTGGTTAATTTCTGGCCCATTCCTTTTGGCAAACAGTCTTCAGTTCCCCAAGATTATGAGAGTCCCTCTGATGAAATCACAGTTTCAAAATTCTCCATAAATATTCAATGGGACTGAAGTCAGGAGACTGATTAGACCACGCAAACATCTTCACTTTCTTTTTCTGTCTTTTAGTTATTTTGTTTGTCTTGTTGAAAGGGCCATCTGCTCCCCAGATTCAGTTTTTTGAACAATGAGATTAAATTTTCCTCTAATATGTCCCAGTACATTGCCACATTCATGTTTTCTTTGATAATGTGTACTGTTTGCAGAGAAGCAACCTCATATCATGATGTTCCAACCTCCATACTTCACTATGGGCATAATGTTTTTGGGGTCATGCGTGCAATCCTTCTTTTTCCAAACATGTTAAGCTGGGTCATTCCTAAAGAGTTTTATTTTTGACTAAAGACTGACCAGAGTACAAAATAGTTCTGAATTTGACTAAATGTATGCAAATAATATGTAAGTATATCATATACAATTTTTAGACATTATGTGTATTTATAGTGGATATATGCATTGGAAGTACATTAAATAACAAATTGAGGCAAAGTTCAATCGGTAGATTAATTCAGTACTGTTGGAGATTAATCAGCTATAAAGATAACTGTTGTTGCATAATAGCTGTAGTCCTAACATGTATAATCATATGTATTAATCATAAGTCACTGCATGTTTATTTGCCCAGGGACTACAGATGGAAATTAGCTAGTTAGCTAAGTCTGGTGGAAAGCATATTTCTTATTTTCTGATTGGAGGTTAATTTTTAATGATCCCTAACAAAATAGACATTAATAAACTAAATAAAATCAGATCTGGATGAGGTCACATTAGCAGAAGCAGTACCTCAGTCACTGCCTCCAAAGACGCTGAATGCTTGAGCAGGAGGTCCATGGAGCGCATGTGGTTCTTCTTACAGGCAATGTGTAGAGGAGTGAAGCCATTCTGACAAAACAAAAACGCCACCAACCACATACAGCACAACAGTATAACATAAAGGGTTCACCAGTCTTACCCACAAAGGGCTAATGAAGCTGCAGGTTTTCCAACCAAGCAGGTGCACACATTTAACAGGGACCACCTGACTGAACAAGAGCAATCAGACGTGCTTCTGCTTAATTGGAATAAAAAATTGTGAATAAGATTAGTAACCCCACCATAATAGGTTGAACTGAGAAAAAGATCACAGCAAAAGGCCTAATGAGAAGAGCAGAGAGCAGAGGGAAAAAGATCAGGACTGACCAGAGCTCGAGCATTGGCCTTGGCTCCCTTGTCTAGCAACACCTTGGCCATGCGGTGGTGGCCACAATGCGCTGCCACATGCAGCGGCGTCAGGTGGTCCAGAGTGATGTCATCGATCTCAGCGTTGTACTGCAGTAGCTGCCGCACGCAGTCCATGTGATCGCCCTGCGCTGCCATGTGGATGGGAGACAGGCCATTCTGCACGAAGAGAGATGGCAGAGACAGGCCAGATCAGTGGAGCACAGATCTACTGTCAGGAAGCCTGATCTATCAGGAGTTTGCAGGTTGAATAGAGACACTTCTGGCTATATTTAGTCCAGATTTGGATGCAATCATTGTCTGGGAAACTAACCCAAATATAGCAGGTATATCAGAATCATTGATAAAGAGCACCTAAAACTAGACCACTGCATCTTCTCAAGGCCATATGGCCCTGTTAGACGCATATGGTTTTACTGCTGAGTCACCTTAGTTTTGGCCTGGATGGGCGCTCCTT